>NW_012118365.1:861615-888587 GCF_000951035.1 Colobus angolensis palliatus
TAATAAGGTTGCTACTCATCTGTATCTTATTATTTAAGGTCAAAATTATATATTGGCCATTCTTTTGTATGGGCATATATTTTGAAATCTCCTCTTATGGAAAACAGAAGAGGGAAATACTAATAAATATTTTGAGAATAAAAAATCGTAAAGGAAAATATGAAAGACATAAATAGGCTTATGAGGCTGATGCTGAAAATAAATTGATTGTATAAAAAAGTGATCAGAGGCAAATGAAATGCAGCAGTAGAATAAACATTTTCTTAGGGACATTGAGTGGAAAAGCAGGCTCTTGATATAATTAAGTAGCTTGATCAGTGCAGGTGTACTCGCTAACCCAGATGATAGCCAATTTATCATCAGACACAATGGAGGCTGGAAGATCATAGTGTGACATACTTACAGAAGATGAAATCTACAAATGAATACAACATCTAGTAGATTCTATTTTGCCAAGGTAGAGGTCACAAAACATGTGTGTAAAATTAACTTATGAACTTAAAATATCTTTATAATGGTGCAACTTGGTATATACCACTTTATCCAAATTGTTAAACCCAAATCTCCAATATTGAAACAAATTAACATTCTGTATCTTCCAATGAGACTCACTTAGCATGCACACAACATTACCTCAGTGATATTTCTAATAAAATGTGTCCAAATTTAATCATAAAGAAACATCACACAAATCTAAATTGAAAGTAATTCTACAAAATAGCTGCTTTGTATAGTTTCACTACATTAATATCAAAAAAACAAGGAAATTATAAGGAAATGTTTCAGGTTATATGACTAACAAAACATCTTAATTTAATGCAATCCATAAGTTAATCCATGCTGGGTTAGGAATATAAATAATTTTAAAGAATATTATTTGGACAATTAAAGAAATGTAAATACAGGTTGTAAATTTCAAAGTGTATTAGTCCCTTTTCATACTGCTATAAAGAACTGCCCAAGACTGGGTCATTTATAAAGGAAAAGGATTTGACTCACAGTTCAGGATGGCTGGGGAGGCTTCAGGAAACTTACAATCATGGTAGAAGACGAAGGGGAAGCAAGGCACCTTGTTCACAAGGTGCCAGGAAGAAGTGCCAAGCAAAGGGGAGAAGAGCCCCTTATAAAATCATCAGATTTCATGAGCACTCACTAGCTATCACAAGAATAGCAGGAGGGTAACCGCTCCCCCCATTCAGTTACCTCCACCTGGTCTCTCCCTTGACATACGGGGATTATGGAGATTATAAGAATTATAATTCAAGATGAGATTTGGGTGGGGACAGAAAGCCTAACCACATCACGAGGTTTGTGGTATTTGTCCTAAGGTTAAAAGATCTGATTTTACTGTATGTTTCATGGTTGTAGAATAACATTGTCCTCATTCTCAGGAAATACACTGAAATCATGAGTAAGGTGAAAAATAGATTATATACAAAATGTTTTTGATATAACCTAGTAGGGATGTCTACCTGTCAGCTAGATATAAAGAGCTTTACTCAGACAATAGCTCTGAACCAAAAATGTAGCTTAGAAGATAAGTTGTATAGGTTGTGTGTGAATAGAGAATTTATTGAGAATAAATATAATAGATGGGCTAGGATGAAATTTTGAATAATGTCAAAATTGAACAATCAGTGTAAAGAAGGACAGTTAGCAGAGAAAAGAGGAAATACTAAAAAGTATGATTTGGTGAAAGGTAAATAAAGATGACTTAGAAATAAGAATAGGGTCAAGAGTGGTACAATTTTCTAAGAGCTTAGGAAAAAGGAAAATAAGCGAAAGAATTTATTGCATTTAGAAACATGAAGGAAGTAGTGAAGTGAGCAAGAGTGTTTGTTTGATTAAAAAGTGCAGAAGCCAGAATGAAGGAGAGTCTAGAAAATTAGCAGCTACAAAGTCTGGGTGTGGATGATTCTTTGAGAATTTGGCGGGTGGGAAGCAGAGAAAGCAAGTAGAGAATATGTTTTAGATCATGTGAAATAGATGTGACCTCGAGGAGAAAAAAATGTTTAAATTGTATGCATAGGAGCCACTTACAGCTGGAAATTGAAGGTAACAAAAATGTGGAAACAAATGTAACTAACTCTACAAAAAGGAAGAGGGAATTCTTATATGAAAAAATGTGAGCTGGAGGGAAATATTAAAATGTTAAATGTAGATGTCGAAGGAGCCAGTAGAAAGAATGAATTTGAAGATCCAGAGATGCTGGATAAGATTTGTATTCTAAAAATCCCTCAAAGGATCAGGAAGATTCACTCTTTAATTTAGAGAATACATAAAGAAGGAAAACCAGAAAGAAGCCTATTGTCGAGGTGATAGATATGAACTGATTTATTTAAGACATTAAGAAATAGATGAAAGAAACTTTTACTAAAAAATTTCAGGGAAAATCTGACAGCCTAAAATAAATTTAATGTGTATGCATGTATGTGTGTATGTGTTTGCATATATGCATTGTGTAAATGTATATATAGAAATCATTGTGTATGTATATATTAATGTACAAATATATAGGTGTGTGTTTGCATATAATAACTCTGTGGTTGAATAGCAGCTTGTGCATATGTCCATAGCTTTCGCAGACTCTGGTTTCAATAGCACAGGATTAATGTTTTAGGCATTCTTGAATACTACATATAATACCGTGTGTTTGGGGCGTATATCTGCAGTAAATTCTTGTGGAAAGAATGACACCAGTGTAATCTACTATAGTTCTCAACCAGATCTATTTCTAATTGCTAGTTTCTTTTAAAGAACTTTTATGAAAGATCACGTTAATCATCATAGAAAAGTTATTTTGGGCAATATCTTTAAATTAAACTAGTCTGTTCACATGTAATTTAACAAATCAGTCAGTTTACAAGGGAATCCAGTTAGACCAGGAGTAAGGGCATTTTGTAGTATTAACATAGTCAAACATAGGACAGCAAGCACAGTTCTTTCTGGCAACATTACTTCCTGCACTCCCACTGTGTGATAAACAATGGATAGTCAAGTCTCTGCTGCTTTCTGTTTGGTTTGGTTTTGCCTGTGTGATACTGGAATATCTATAAAGAGACACATGCTATTTGAACTTAGCTATTTGAAATATATTCTGAAAAATAAGTAGGCGCTCTTGGAAAGCCAGATCTAATTTTACAAAAAGATCAGCATGGGACTAGAATATATGTGCCCAAATATATGATAGCATATATTTTTATTTGACTATTAATACTAAACTTCCCAAATATAGTGTTGTAGCCACGTAAAAATGGCCGATAATTAAGGTTTCTGTCTTACAATGGTGAATGTGTGGGGAGTATGCGTGATTTTGAACATTAGTGATTTTATTTAACCTATGTTTACAGAAAATAAGTTACACCACCAGTCCACATACGTAACGCTATGGGACATTAGTCCTGGTGTCCTAAATTATTCTCACTAATAAAATCATTATTTATTAGTTATGTACTGTTTTAGGAGGTTATAGTCAATCATGTAAATGCATTACTACAAAGTGCAGGATAATTAGGGTATAGCACAAATGCATGATAATAAAATACTCCACAAATTCCTTGTTAAATAATTGTGTTCTTCAAAAGTTTTATTAAGATGCTGTAAGATACTAAGAACTAGATTATTTTAATAGGGCCATCTTTGTATTACTAATCTCTATCACAGAAATTCATGTCTTTGAGGGTATAGACTGCTAGTATAATATATGATACATAGTAAAGATTAGTCCATTTTCTCTATACAATTCTACTCTATTATTTTAAAAGTATTTCATTACCATTTTCTCAAAAATGTCCATATTTAAATTTCACAATATTTTCTTACTATGTATATGGTTACTTCAGTAATGAAAGAAAATATTTGGTAAATTTTGTTGATATTTTTACTACAGTGATGGTTTATGCTGAGACTTTATTGAATAGTTTTAAAGGAACGTACAGATATAAGAAAGAATAGAGACTGCACTGAGTCCAGTTTCTTTGAATATCACAATCACTATACTGATATCGATGCACTCCACTTAGGCTCACTCAGATTCTACTTGTACTCATTTGTGTGGATACATATACTTACTTCCAAACATTTTTCACTATTTTCACCATTTAAAAGTGCACAATTCAGTGGCTTCTAGTATATTCACAATATTGTGCAACTGTCAATGCTATGTAATACTAGTTCTATGCAATTTTAGTGCATGTGTAGGTTGCTGTATCCACCCTTGCAGCCAAGACACTGCACCATCCCTCACCCTCTGCTCCTTCTGTTCCTAACCCCTGTCCACCACTCATCACTGAATTGTTTTTTGTTTGCTTGTTTGTATTTAAATCCTTAGAATGTGTAATCTGAATAACTACTACTACTAAGAAAAATCATTTATTCTCTTTGTGATTCTTAGTCATTCACCTATCTGAGAATTCTAAAATATATCTAGCAAGGTCATTTTCACTGGAAATTATTTTTCTCATTTTTACTTAAACATCTACTGAGATTTATTATTCAGAGTAGTTAGCTTTTTAATCTAGCAAAACTTTTTAAATTATGAATTTGTATTTTAGCCTAATAAGAATGGTAAGAAGTAATTCCACAGCCTCCTGAAATACTGCAATGTTCTTTTATTTCTGATCACAGTAACAAAATACTCATTATGTAAGGGACTGTTCTTATTACGTCTAGTTATTCAGATCTCCCTGCTTTAGTTCTTCTGTAATTAACTCTTCATCACCACTGAAACTGCAAATCACCCATCAAGGCTGCAGCAACCAGATGAAGAAGTTGCAAATAGAACTAAAGGCCACAGCCTGCAAAGAAAACTTAAAGTCAGGTTTGCATCACACTGTGAACGATTACCGTGAAGTAATTAAGATTTTATAATAAACTTCACGTTTAGAGGAGTTTAGGTTCACAGAAAACTTGAGCAGAAAATACAGAGAGTTCTCATGTAAGGCCTGCCCCAACACAGGCATGGCCTCCCCCCATTATCAACATTCCACTCCACAGTGGTCCGTCTGTTAGAATCCACACAACTATATTCATCATGCAAAGTCTACATTTCATGTTCAGGTTCACTCTTGGTCTTGTAAAGTCTAGGAATTTTAGCAAATGTATAATTACGTGTATTCACCGTTATCATGCAGATTAATTGCGCTGCCGTAAATATTCTCTATGCTCTTCCTATTCATCTACCTCCAACACATGGCAGCCACTGATCTTTTTTACTTTCTCCTTCATTTTGAATTTTCCAAACTATTATACTCTTGGAATAATATATTATGTAGTCTTTTCAGGTTAGCTTTTTTGCTTAGTACTATATATTTAATTTTCCTCCAAGTTTTTTTTTTTTTTTTTTCGTGGCTTGATAAACTATTTCTTTTTAGTGCTGGCTAATATACCATTGTCTGGATGTACTGCAGTTTATCCATTCACCTACTGAAAAACACTTTGGTTGTTTCCAAGTTTTGACAGTTACAAATAAAGCTGCTATAAACATTGGTGTGCAGGTTTCTTGTGGATGTAAGTTTTCAACTCATTTGGGTAAATGCCAAGGACTGTAATTGCTGAATCATAGTTGACTAGATTTTACTACCACTAAGCATAGAAACACTCATTAACTTTAGATTTTGACTCATTCGTAGGGGTGAGGAAAATAATCTAGGTGATTTGGAATAATTTAGTTTCTTTTTTTGTGCAAAAAATAGAATAAGTCAAAAAATAAATGAGAAATTGCTACTGTTGAGGCAGAAGTCCTATATCATGTTGGCTTTTTACTTTTATGGTTGTGAAAAATTACTTTTCCAGTAAAATCATACTTGTTATGTACACAATTTCTGTAGTATGTGTGCTCAAACTTTAGCTCTGTTTTCGTATTATTGATATTCCTGTTATTTTATAGACAAATATATTTGAATATCAAAAGAAATGGAAAATTATAATTATGAAAAATATTAACCTGTTTATATGCAATGTGTTTTTAATTATACAGTACATACATAGACTGAAATTTTAAATGACAACACAAAAAATTGGCCCTATACATCTACTTGTTTTCTCTGTACTTAAATTTTGTACTTAAATCATGTGCTATGTTTGAGTCCTAGAGTATCTGAAACAATTTCATCCATTTAAAATTTTAAAAATTCTGTCATAATATTGAAGACACAATAAATATAATCAAAGGTTAGAAACAGGCCATCAGCAAAATAGGAAATTTGGCCATTAGAGCAGCAAAAATTTAGAAATAATGTCAATTTTAAGTATTAGCCAGCATATGGAGCAAGAAGAATACTCTCATCTTGCTAATGGTATTTTTTTTTTCAAAACTTTTTAAATAATTGCAAAAACAAGTTGGCATTCTATGGGAAAGCTGATTATGTGCATAAACTAAAACCCAGAAATTCTGAAGCTTACCTCTTTGAGTTGGCCTTCAAGTCTAAGATATTTACTGTCTTTTTCTTTACAGAGAAAGTTTGATAAATCTTTGATGTCTTGAACATGCACACAAATAAAATATACAAGGTTGTTTATTCCCCAAATTCCAGTTAATAGAGAATATTTGATTAAAAATTTGTATGTATTATGAATAAAATGGTAAAAAGATATTGTGATTATTTTTCACAAGAATAAAATGAGAAGGTGCAGAAATTTCTGTGTGGTATTATTTCCTTCATATCAAAAATCTAAAATTTGTAAACCAATACAATATTACATGTAGATAGATACATTCAAATTGTAAAGTCATGCATGATAATTATAAACACCAAATTTAAGATAGTTTTTTTTTTACTGGCTTTAGATACTGAGTAGCTTATAGAAGGGTATATGCATCTGATATTCCCTAACATTTTACATGGGAAATCTTTGTTTATTGCCTTTACGACTGAAGCATAACTTGGATCAGTATTAAAATTTTAGGCCACAGTTTTTCCAGAAACTCTGAAAAAATTACATAGGTGAGCCATGGATGTGTATAGGCCAAACACAGAGACAAAGTAAATAAATTACCTGATTGACCACAGCCAGGTATTTGCATTATTTGAGAATGCTGTGATGAGACATTCGCCTAATTTGGATATGGTCCAATGGGATGTCCCTAGTTGTACCAGACATCAGCTGGTTGACTGTCTGTGATGGACTGAGACCGATTTCTTGTTTGTTTTGTTTTGTTTGGTTTTGTTTTAAGCCAGTTACAGAAAGTGTTTCCGTGTTGTGTTGCTGTTGCTCATATAAGAGCACCGGGTGCAGAAGCAACTCCAGGCGAATGGCCTGATGCTTCTTTTGCTTGCATACTTTTGTTTCACTAAACACACGAGGCTTTTTAGACTATACGAGCATAAATATCTGCATATTCTAATTCATGAAAAGTAGTAACCTACATTCACAGGAGACAACGTTAACCTAGTCAGAATTTTAATTTGAAGTGGAAATCATTCTAGTATGGGTTGAGCTTGTCTTTAGAGATGTTCCATCTGACTGATATTTAATAATGTTTACAAGAAGTTTATGTTCTTATTCCTCAGGTACTCTAAATAATAAAATGTATATTTCCTGCCTGTTCTGTTTTATGCACTCTATGAATTATATTACTGTGGCTGTTATTTGCGCCAAATTATGAAGAAAAAATAAAACTTACCATTCTTAAACATAAGTTTGAAACAGCGTGGTTAGACAGGTGGTTTCCTGAAAGGTCCATTATCACCATTTTTTCCTTAAAGCCATAATCACATTTTTAGTGAGTCAGATGGCTGTACAGTTGCCTCCCACGCAGCCAGCTGTGGCCCTCTGAAGACTTTCAGGGAAATTTCAATATATGCAAATGTGGCCTCTGTACAGCTGACTGGCTATGTCCTTTGAGAAGGGTGTGCCCTGCACTTAGCTTTAGTTCTCTCTACTGGTAGATGGACCAACAGGATGGGGGACATGTGCACCAGCTGAGCTTCTGAGGTGTTATTTGTACGCTTGGGTGGTCCAGTGCATCAACACTGAAGGAGACAGGATTCCTGACTCCATGTACCGACATATTACCTGGAATGCTAAATGTGACGTAAGACTAGCCAACTGGGCGCAATAGCTAAAACTTCAGAAAATGAAATACATAGCTGGCAAGATTTCACTCTCAATAATCTGTTTTACCTTGAAATTGATACATAGTTTCAGATGAAGCCATGCTGTCTTTCCATAGAAGCTTTAAAAGGGGATTTCACCTTTGGGTGTACTCTCCAAGGCATACTAGCACTTAATTTAGCTTAAATAATTTATCACAGACAATAAATGCAATGCACATTTTCAATCATTCAGTTGTAGTTTGTGAAAATGCCATTCTCGTGCACATACGTGTTTTTTAAACTTTTATTATAACCCCAAGGTAACATGCTTCAGAAAATATACTAATAATGTACTATTGTAAAGTCTCTTGTTTAAGCTCATCGAGATTTTGACTTATTTTCACATCAGATTTAGTTTAATATCCACTTAATTAAACATCAGAAGAACCATTCTTTTTATTATTGACATATTTCTTTCACATTTAAATTGTCTTCTTCCCATTTTCAAGAAACGTTTCATTAATTTTAATTACATTAAGGGAGGTATTTCAAGATACTGTTTTATAATCCTTGACATCTTTTCATCAACTTTCACTTTCATAGCTTTTATTTTCATCACCTAGAATCTTAAGTAAATTCAATAAAATTATGTAAAAGTTTATGCTTTTCACAAAACTTATGTCTTACCTTACTTTTATTTGCTTATGTTTACTTTATAGCAGTGCAATGAAAGAAATGTCTATATAGGTCTAGGGTCTCAAGTTTATAGAGAAATAAAGTTCATTTATCATTATGGAAAATGTAGATGGAAATTTTGATAATTAGAAACATTTGTTTTTCTTTGACAAGGGCAAATTTGTAAATGCTTACATTCATTTTTCCATGCATTTTATAACCCTAAATTAAAATGTTTACCTTTGTATTGCCAAATTATTTAAAACTGTGTTGTAACCACTGGAACTGATATACAAGTAAGTATCTAGGCATCAGTATGTATACAAGTAAGTATTAGGTAAGATACCTAATTATATATGGGTAAATATCTATGTACTAGCTATAAATCCATGTGTATTTTAGTAAAGCAAAGTTACAAATGATAAGAAGTGTTTGAAGCTCATACTTGGTGAGAAAATGTAGTATAGAAGTGGCGTCAGAGTTGACACATGAAGACCTGGCTTCCAGTCTTCTAGTAATGACTATTTAACTTTTCTGAATGAATCATCATTTTATTAAGATATAAAATCATTATACAAACTATCCTCAAAAATATTTTATAGAGCTTGTGTCCTGAAGGTCTCGAAGTATACCTGTACAGTGCAAGTGGAAGTGCCCATGTGAATTAATATGATGATGCTTTTTCTTAGCCCTCCTGAAGATCAAGTGCATCAATAAAACAGTGCCTGTGGCAGGGGTTCTCAGTGTTTGCATGGCACACAGATCCTCACGGGCCGCTGTTCGATGACAATTCTGCACTGCTCCTCTGCTCTAATTAACTGCTCACTTCTATCTTCTGTTTTTTCCACATGATTCCTGCTGCTCCACAAGCATCCTTCCCTTGAAGGCTGCTGCTGCTCTGCTGTCCAGAGGGCAGCTGTCTCATAATAGGGAGAGCGTCAGCTCCATTGCACCCATCGTCTCCTCTTTCACACAACTGGAAATTGTCAGGGCTGTGCACAGTACCTCATCAATGGGTAACACCCAGTGCCATACTTTCTGCTTCTCCAGGTGGTTTTTACCAACAGTAACTGAGAGTTTCATACTAGCATACCCAGATCCTTGTACACCATGTGGCACAAACGTAGCCTGCTGCATACTGAGTAGTTAGAATGCTAAAACACAGAGCGCGGGCAACAGAGTTGCTGCTGTGCAGCCGCCTCCCACAGAGGCCTTTAACACATGCACTCCCCATGCCAGACAGACAAGGAGTCCTGTCTATCTTTCTCTCTGTTCCTCTTCTTGCTATGTGTCTTGTAACCCATAGGTGCTTGTTAGAGTTTGCACGTTTTTTTTTTTTTTCTTCTTTTCCGCTAGACACAACCTTGGGCATTGTTATTTATGAGTCTGGACAATACCAAAGCTGCTACCAGAAATGGCTTGCTTCAGCCCAGGCCACAATGTCACTGCCCTGGATAACAGGGCCCCAGATGACATGCACAAGTTGGGTTCAGTTATGCCTCCATAACACTGGGCTGGGACTGTCTCTGCTGTCTGTTATCTCCTCGGTCTAAAAACAAAATAGATCATTTTCTGGTGATATCAATTTTTATTTGTCTGTTGAAACTTTTAATTAACAAATTAAACATTATAAAATAATTTTCTGGATAATGTTTTCTGCTTAGAAACACATCTTGTGTGATGTTATAAACATATTCTTGTGTGTTTGTGTATGTATGTCAGTCTGTGTGTGGGTGTGTGTGTGCATGTGTAGAGAATCTAGATACTGAAATTTTAATAACTGTTCCTACAAACATTTAAATAGTCCTCTGAGCAATAATCTATCTTTGTGTTTTTTTTTTTTTTGAGTCAGGGTCTTCCTTTGTTGCCCAGGCTGGAGTGCAGTGGTGCAATCAGGGCTCACTGCAGCCCTGATCTCTTGGTTTCATGCAATCCTAATCCTCTGCCTCAGCCTCTTGAGTAGCTAGACCTACAGGCACGTGCCACCATGCCAGCTGAGGTTTTTTCAGTTTTTTATTTTTGCAGAGGTAGGGTCTCACTCTGTTGCCCATGCTGGTTTTGAATACCTGGCCTGAAGCAAGTCTCCTGACTTGGCCTCCCAAAGTGCCAGGATTACAGGTCTGAACCACTGCACTGGCCTATCTTCATGCCTAATTTGCCCTGAAATTTTGAGCATTTGCTATTTAATATTCTTTAGGGAAAAATGAAATGTTAAACAATTTGCAGAGTAAAGACAGTCTATTTGTTGTACTTCCCTTTAGTGACACATATTAACCTATACATTCACCTATCATTTAATTGAGCCTTTCACATGAAGCATTTAACTCATTAAATTGTTTTACACTTACTCTCATCATAAAATATGTCACCTACTATTTAATAGGATCTCTTGTTCTAATTTTAAAATTTTCTCAGATTTTTCCAAAATTTCCATTTTTATCTAGATGTTTTTGACATTCTCTTCACATTCATCTTACAGTAGTTATTTTCTACTAGTCAGGATGTAGGCTGTATTGATTAATACTGAGTGTCAACTTGATTGGATTGAAGGATGCAAAGTATTGTTCCTGGGTGTATCTGTGAGGGTGTTGCCAAAGGAGATTAATATTTGAGTCATCGAACTGGGAGAAGCAGACCCAGCCTCCACCTAGGTGGGCACCATCTAATGAGTTGCCAATCTGGCTAGAATAAAGGAGGCAGGAGAAGATGGAAAGAGCAGACTTCCTGAATCTTCTGGCCTTCGTCTTTCTCCTGTGCTGAATGCTTCCTGCATTGGAACATCAGACTCCAAGTTCTTCAGCTTTTGGACTCTTGAACTCACAATAATGGTTTGCCAGGGGCTCTGGGGCCTTAAGCCACAGACCAAAGGCTGCACTATCAGCTTTCCTACTTTTGAGGTTTTGGGACTCAGACTGGCTTGCTTGCTCCTCAGCTTGCAGACGGCCTATTGCGGGACTTCACGTTGTAACTGTGTGAGTCAATGCTCCTTAATAAACTCCCTTTCATATACACATCTATCCTATTAGTTCTGTCCCTCTAGAGAACCCTAACTAATACACACGCCAAACTATTTTTCAGTTCATTTTGTAATAAAAGAAATACTAGGGGAGCAATCCTCACATACAAGGCTATAAGGTTGAGAATTTTCTTACAACAAAATCCAGATAGTTTTTTTAAATTCAGATGTCAAGTTGAGAGGCCTAGAAAAGAAAACTGAAAGAGAGCAGTTAAAGAGGTGAAACCTGATAAGTAATAGATCGATTTAAAAACAGTCTTATATGGTTTGGCTGTATATCCACCCAAATCTCAACTTGAATTGTATCCTTCAGAATTCCCACGTGTTGTAGGAGGGACCCAGGGGAGGTAATTGAATCATGGGGACAGTCTTCCCTGTGCTATTCTTGCGATAGTGAATAATTCTCAAGAGATCTGATGGGTTTATCAGGGGCTTCCGCTTTTGCTTCTTCCTCATTTTCTCTTGCCACCACCATGTAAGAAGTGCCTTTCACTTCCTTTCATGATTCTGAGGCTCACGTAGCCCGTACATACTATAAAGCAACAACACTATCAAGTCTACAAAACGATCAGCTAACAACATGATGACAGGATCAAAATCCTGCATATCAACACTAATCCTAAATGTAAAGTACCTAAACACCCCACTTAAAAGACATAAAGTGACAAGGTGGAAAAAAAGATAAGATCCAATCACCTGCTGCCTTCAAGGGACCATTCCCTCATGACATAACGACATCTGTAGGCTCAAAGTAAAAGAATGAAGAAAGATCTACCATGCAAATGGAAAACAAAGGCACACATCACTATCCTTACATCAGATAAAACAGACTTTAAACCAGTAAAACTTTAAAAAAGGATAAAGAAGGCCATTACATAATGGTAGAAGGTACAATACAACAAGAGGACTTAACTATTCTAACCGCCCAACATTGGGGCACCGAGATTCATAAAACAAGTTTTTCCAGGATGACAAAAGCACTAAGACAAACACACAATAATAGTGGGGGACTTCAATAACCCTCTGACCGTGTTGGATCATCAAGGAAGAAAACTAATAAATTCTGCACTTAAACTGGAATTCGCAGAGACCTGGATGAGATTGGAGACTATTATTCTAAGTAAAGTAACTCAGAAATGGAAAACCAAATATCCTATGTTCTCAATCATAAGTGGGAGCTAAGCTAGGAGGACGTAAAGGCATAAGAATGACAGAATAGACTTTGAGGACTCAGGGGGAATGGGTGGGAAGGGTCTGAGGTGTAAAAGACTACAAATAGGGTGCAGCGTATACTGCCTGGGTTGTGAGTGCACCAAAATCTCACAAATCACCACTAAAGAACTTACTCATGTAACCAAACACTACCTGCTACCTGTCCCCAATAACCTATAGAAATAAAAATAAATAAGTATATTAATTATACTTATTTATTTTTAATAAACTTGACATTTGACCAATTAGACTTGCTAGATATCTACAGAGCACTCCTCCCAGCACCAGAGACTAAACATTACTCTTATCTGCACACAGAACATATTATAAAATTGACCACATGCTCAGACATAAAGCAAGTCTCAATAAATTCAAAAAATGTGAATCATACCATGCATACTCTTGGACCACCGTGCAACACAAATACAATTCAATATTAAGAATACCTCTCAAAACTTCATAAATACATATTAATTAAAGGTGCTCCCAAATATTTCCTGGGTGAACATTAAAATTAAGGCAGAAATAAAACATGTTTTAAACTTACGAAAATAGGGACACAACTTAGCAACATATCTAGGATGCACCTAAGGCAACATTAAGAAAAAAGTTTATAGCACTAAATGCCTTCATTGAGATGTTAGAAATATCTCAAATTAACAATCTATCTTAGCACCGAAAGGAACCAGAAAAAAATGAACAAACTGAAAGCAAGGAAAATAAAATAAATAACTAAAATTAGAAAAGAACTGGATGAAACTGAGATACAAAAAGCCATACAAAAGAAAAATGAAAGCAATAATTGGTTATTTGAAAAAATAAAAATGGCCACTAGTTAGATTAACAAAGAAGAGAAAAGAGAAGATCCAAATAAGTTCAATTAGAAAGGACAGATATGACATTACAACTGATCCTACAGAAATACAAAAGTTCTTCAGAGAATACTATGGAGAACTTGCACATGCAAAAATCTAGAGAAAATGGATAGATGCATGGAAACAAACAATCTCCCAACATTGAATCAGGAAGTTTGAAACCCTGAATAACATACTGAGCTCTGAAATTGAATAAGTAATAAAAAACTTACCAACTAAAAATCAGTGAACCAGATGGATTCGCAGCCAAATACTACAGATGTACAAAGAAGAACTGATAGTCATTCTACAGAAACTGTTCCAAAAAGTTGAGAAACTAGGCATCCTCTCTAACTCATGCTATAAAGCTGGTATCAGCCCGATACAAAAATCTGGCAGAAACACAAGAATAAAAGAAAACTTCAGCCACTATCCCTGATGTACGTAGATGCAAAAATCCTCCACAAAGCGAATACAGCAGCACAACAAAATGTTAAAGCACCACGATCAAGTAGGCTATATTCCTGGGATACAAGACTATTTTCACATGCACTAATCAATAAATGCGATTCACCACATAGATGACATTCAAAGCAAACACTATGCAATCACCTCAATAAACACAGAGCACTCTCAACAAAATCCACCATCCATTCATGATCAAAACCCTCAACAGGCTGGACACCAAGGGAACATATCTCAAAACTCTAAAATCCCTCTGTGACAAACCCACAGGCAACATCATATGGAATGGTCAATGGCGGAAAGCATTCCCCTTGAGAACTGAGACAAGACAAGGATGCCCACTCTCCCTACTCCTGTTCAACATAGTACTGGATTCCTAGCCAGAGCAATCAGGCAAGTGGAAGAAATAAAAGGCATCCAAATAAGAACAGAAGAAGACAGATGATCTTTTTTTGTTGGCGATGCAATTTTATACCTCGAAAATATTAAAGACTCTGGCAAAAGGCTACTAGAACTGATAACTGATTTTTAGTGAGGTTTCAGCATACAAAATCAGTGTACAAAAATCAGTAGCAGTTTTATACGCCAATAACATCCAGGCTGAGAGTCAAAGAAAGAACACAATCTCATTTACAATAGCCACAAAGAAAATGAAATATTTAGGAATCCATCTAACCAAAGAGGTGAAAGATCTCTATATGGAGTTCTACAAAATATTGCTGAAAGAAATCAGAGATGACATGAATAAATTTTAAAAATTCCATGCTAATGAATTGAAAGACTCAATATCACTAAAATAGCCCTACTGCCCACAGCAATTTACAGATTCGACACTATTCCTATAAAATTACCAACGTAATTCTTAACAAGATTAGAAAAATAAACTATTCTATAATTCATATAAAAACGAAAAAGTCAAAATAGCCAAAGCAATCTTATGATGTTACTTCACCCCTGTGGATTCTCTCCCACAATCTATAACTTTGGTATAATTGTTGAATAAAACACCAGACAATCTCAAAGTGAAGAACATTCTACAAATACCTGACTAGATTTCCTTATAACTCCCAAGGTCAGGAAAAACAAAGATTGAGAAAGTGTTAGAGACTAGAGGAACCTAAGGATACATAATAGCTAAATGCAGGTGCCTGGGATCATGTCCTGGAGAAAAAGATATCAGGAAAACATCAAGTTAAACATGCATAAATCTGGAGTTTAGCTAATCATTAACGTAGACAGTATAAATACTGGCATTTTAATTTTGATGAATATACCATGATCATTTAAGACAGTAATAGGAGGGAAACTGGGTGAAATGTATGCAGTAACTTATAGATTTTTTTTGCAGTTTTTATCTGAATCAAACTTACTTTAGAATAAAAATGTTTACATAAAAAAGAAAGGTGGAGTGGCTATATTAATATTAGACATATATTTCAGAGTTACAAATATTACTAGAGATAAACAGGGTCATTTCATGATAATAAAGCGTCTACTCATTAGGACATCAATACATTTGATACATCTATTGACTGACAGACAAAAATAAGGGAAGAAAGAATTAAATATTAGGAATGAGAAAGTCTATTACTACAGAACATGCATTTTAAAAAGATAAATAACATATATTATGAATAATTTATGGCAATAAATTCGATAGCTTAGATAAACTGGACAAATTCTTTGAAATACAACTGACCAAAACACCCAACTAAGAACAAAATTAAAATTTGAGTAACCATATATCTATATTAAATCCAATTTTATTTATTTATTTATTTAATTTTTTTTTTGAGACGGAGTCTCCCTCTCGCACCCAGCTGGAGTAAAGTGATGCAATCTCGGCTCATGCAAGCTCTGCCTCCCAGGTTCATGCCATTCTCCTGCTTCAGCCTCCTGAGTAGTGAGTAGCTGGGACTCCAGGTGCCTGCCGCCACACCCGGCTAATTTTTTGTATTTTTAGTAGAGACGGGGTTTCACCATGTTAGCCAGGATGTTCTCGATCTGCTGACCTCGTGATACGCCCCTCTCGGCCTCCCAAAATGCTGGGATGACAGGCGTGAGCCACCGCGCCCGGCCCTATTACATCTAAAATTTTAGTTGTATACCTTTATACAAAAAAAACTCCAGGGCCACATGGGCTTATCGGAGAATTTTAATAACACATTGACTTTTAGTAGAATTTTGCAATATTAATGCTTTTTGTTTGTTTGTTTGTCTTTTGAGACAGGGTTTAGTTCTGTCACCCAAGCTGGAAGGCAATGATGCAATTACAACTCGTTGCAGCCTTGACCTCCCTGCCTCAAGCAATCCTCCCACTTTACCCTGCTGAATAGCCGGGAGCACAGGTGTGTGCCACCACACCAGAGTAATTTCTTAAACAATTTTTTTGTAGAGACAGGGTCTTGCTATGTTGTTCAGGCTGGCCTCGAACTCCTGGCCTCAAGTGATCCTCTGGCCTCAGCCTCCGAAAGTGCTAGAACTACAACTATAAGCCACCACATCCAGCCAATATTAATGCCAATATATAGTAAATATTTAAGAAAGAAACAACAGCAATTCTACATACAGCCTAAAAAAGAGGTACTGAATATTTCTTAACTTTTATGAATCCAGCATTAGCCTGTTTAAACACATACACACACACCCTTGACAAATAAAAATAAAAACACAATAATACATAATAGGTTACAAAAAACAACTTATGTGTATAAATTAATGCAAGGATGCAAAATACAATTTTAGTAAATATAATCCCACAATATGTAAAAATAATAATACATTGTGACCAATGGAGAATTTTTTCCTGCCAATGAATCAATCAGTGTAATTCATCCTATTAAAAAACAAAAAATAAAAAGTCAAACCATCACCTTAATAGGTGCAGACAAAGCATTTTAGAAAATTTGACATTCATATATGATTAAAATTTCTTGGTAATCTAGAAATAGGAAGCTACTTCTAATCTGATAAAGGGCACCTAAGGAAATGAAAAGACAGTGAATGTTAAGTGTTCTCACCATAAAAAGGATACCCATGACAGTGAATGCATTTGTTAGCCAGCTAGATTTAATCATTCCACAATCTACACATACTTGTTGTACATGATAAAACATACAGTTTTATGTTAGTTAAAATATGTTTAAAAACCCCATAACTAACATTACACTTAATCATAAAAGACTGAACACTTTCCCCTTAAGAATGTAGGTGAGAGGTTTGGCTCTTGTCATAGCTTATTCAACATCGTAGACAACTCATAGTGAATGGTGGGGTTCAGCCACTGTGATATAAACAAGGCTATAGTTATATAACACCTAAAATGTCACAAATCCAAAATAAGGAGAAATGACTGCATTTGTGAAGTAGGATGGAGAACCAGCAAGGCAAATTACAAGAAAAAGTGAACTTCTTAAAAAATCAGCAGTACCCCTCACACATGTGCATATTGTAAGAATGTTGTATTCCATATATATATTTTTTAAAGTGTTTTTTCCCCATATTTCTGAATCTAGAACTCCTCAAATATTAACAGGTTTATCCTTGTCATTTATTTTATGTCCATTATAATAAATATCTATCAATAATATAAGCATTATTAATTCTAAAATAGGATGGTAAAATATTATTATTAATTAAACAATTTAAAAATACAGACTAGCACAATATTGATAGAGGGTTTTTCTGGCATGAGAAACTTGAAGCTATTTTATTTTTCTTTTATTTGTTGACTCTTAGATTTTCTGCAATTAGCACATATAAAATTATATTCATCCACTTGATAGATATACAGAGGATACACACCTTTACACATGCATACACACTAAGTTAAGGTGTCAGGCACAGTAAGAGACTTAAAACCTTTAGGATTATTCAGGCACAGTAAGAGTTTTAAAATTTAGTAAACTTTAGAAAACAAGAATACCCTAGCTTATTACTTAACGTAAAGGTAATTAAGGAGCACTAATAAAGTTCTCCTAGTGTCCAAATTAACCCCACAAGAAATGGTACATTTCACAGGAAAGGATCTGGAAAGGCTTTTATGAAGGTAATAGTATTTGATAAAAATCCTGATGACTACAAAATTTTCATGCACAAAAATGGGATAAAGAGCATCTTAAGCTGTTGAAAGATCATTTAGAAAAGCACGAGTGGGTGAAACATGAAATACATTAAAGGAACAGTCTGCAGCCAAGTAATGTTCCATATATATATTTAGAGAGAAATACTGTACCATAATGTGTGATTCGAAAAATTGGTGGCCAATTTGTGGATGACCTTAACTGCCAGGAAGAGGAAATTACACTTACTTTGGTAGGCAATGGAGTTTAAATGCATTAGAACAAGTAAAAGGGAATCTGTCACTCACGTGCCTGTGATGTATCACTATGTTCCTTTGGGTTAACCCTAGAACTAGAGCCCGAGACGGGGCTTGTGGGCAGGTAGTTTATTTGAGAGAAAATTCCTCAAGGAAAGAGTGAGGGAACAAGGAGGAAGGAAAACCGGTGAATTCTCCAGTTTGCTACTGCATGCAACTTGAGTTTCACTCTACTGTGACTTCTGAAACCCATGCAGAGTCCTCCCAAGGATTGTCTGCACGATGAACGTGAGAGGGAGAAAATTACCAATCGACTCTCCGATACCCCCATTTGGGGGCATTAACATACCCGTAGGTTCCTGCCGCACTTACTCATATGCAGTTCCTGCCTCATAATGTGTTTTCCCTAAGGCAGAAGACTGAGCTGCATTTCGTGCTTGGAATAAGGTGTCCTCTGCTTGAGTTTGAGAATCCAAGGAATTTTTGATCACAGATGGAGGTGAAAACAGAAGTGACCTGAGAGATAGGACTCTATGTTTAGGGTTTTAGATACCTTATCTCATTTGATCCCCAAAATAGAAATAGATATTATCTCAACTTAGGTTAAGTATCTTTGATGAAAACTAAACTAAGCAAAACTAAAAACTAAAGTAAAGGTAATATGAAGCTGCGCAAGCTAGTGAATAGCTGGACTCTTGTTTTACTCTAAAGGAAAGTTTATATATGAGCAAGGTAATTGCATGATCAAAACTGCAATTAAGAATGACTAGCCAGTATGTCAAGGGAGAAAAATGCTTAAAAGGGAAACAAATGACAAGAGGGGAATTCATGAAAGATATTTGTATGTAAGCAAAAGGGACTGTATTAAATTAGGAGCCAAAGATTCAAATTTATACTAATTATTATTTAGCTATGTAGCAATGGCTAAATTATATAATTTATTTGTTCATCAATTTTCTCACTGGAGTCCACAGAGATAACATTTGTGTTCTAATACCTGGCCAGTGCTGACGTTTCATGAGTATGTGGCTGTGATAATAACATTGAAAATGGAGAGTAGAAAGCAAGTATGAATGAAATTAGGGAGGTAGAATATACTGAATGCATTAATTGGATAAGTGCAGAAACAAAGGTGCCAAACTGTAAAAATACAACTTGATTTTTAATAAGTAATATACATTTTGCTATCTCTCTGTGTGGGATTACAAACTTACAGTTCATGAGCATTGTCACATTTAAGCCACAAAATGCGTCTCTGATGAGGTTCTATTTTTAACCCATAGTCCATCTAACGGTTTTAAAAATAGAATTTATTGGCCATATTTACATAACTAGTAAGTGTGAAAGTATATTTTACCATCTGCTATCATATCGGAGTCAATACTTAACTGTTTCATATTGCTTCTAGCTTGATGCCTTTAAAAATTGGATTTGGTACAGGGAATAGAAACTTCAGTTTTGAATATATGTGAGTCCTAAAGATAGAGGATGTCAACTTGATTTTGGCATGTTTATTTCTTAGTGCTACAGAGTAGGGAGAATAAACTTATGTATTGTAATATATGTTTTGTAAAAACAAAATCAGAGGACTAAAATCTGGTGCTATAAATTAGCATATTGGTCACCACTCATAGGGTTAGTGACTGGTTGATGAGGGCTTCTAAGTGTTGTCATTTTCTGTTTTGTTATCTGAGATTTGGTTAAAAAGGTATTCTCAGTTTGAACAAATAAAATAAACTATGCTTTTATGATTTCTGCAATTGTACATACATATATTGTAATACAAAAAGTTTTAAGAAGCATTTACTTATTAAAATGAATTACCTGAAGGTTTCCACTTCCAGGAATATAGATAGAAAAAAATTGTTCCACTCCTCTTACTAAATACAACAAAAACCCTGGACATTATATGCAAATAAATATGAGAAAATTTAAAAACTGGGAAGAAGAGGGCAGACAAGTAGAGACCTTAGGACAAAAGGATGACGTTGGTGTGGTTTCCCTAGATTTTTTTCCCTCATAATGTCCAGAATTGGAGCTGAAGAAGCTCTTGGAAACTAAACGAATCACTTCTAAAGAATCTATGGGATCACGAGGTCAGAAGATCGAGACCATCCTGGCTAACATGGTGAAACCCCGTCTCTACTAAAAAAAATACAAAAAACTAGCCGGGCGAGGTGGCGGGCGCCTGTAGTCCCAGCTACTGGGGAGGCTGAGGCAGGAGAATGGCGTAAACCCGGGAGGCGGAGCTTGCAGTGAGCCGAGATCGCGCCACTGCACTCCAGCCTGGGCGACAGAGCTAGACTCCGCCTCCAAAAAAAAAAAAAAAAAAAAAAAAAAAAGTAAAGCAAAATTTTAAAAAAACACATTGAACTGAATAAAAATGCTACATGTCAACATTTGTGAAATGCAGCTAATGCAAAGCTGTGAGAAAAATTCATAGAACTAAATGCAAATATGAAAAATGAGGAACTGTTCCCTTAATAACATAAGCTCCCACATAGAGAAACTAGAAATTTACCCTCTGGTTGAAGAAGTCAGTGTCTTTCTCGAGGCCCTGAATACTGCTTATTTTTAAAAAATATTTGCATTTTGGATTTTTGAGATACCAAATCTTCTGATTTCCTTTAGCTCTGGATTTTTGTTTAAATTTTCCTTATGAATTTTACATTTTAAAATCACTCCTGGCCGGGCGCGGTGGCTCAAGCCTGTAATCCCAGCACTTTGGGAGGCCGAGACGGGTGGATCACGAGGTCAGGAGATCGAGACCATCCTGAGCTACACGGTGAAACCCCGTCTCTACTAAAAAATACAAAAACTAGTCGGGCGAGATGGCGGGCGCCTGTAGTCCCAGCTACTCGGGAGGCTGAGGCAGGAGAATGGCGTAAACCCGGGAGGCGGAGCTTGCAGTGAGCCGAGATCGCGCCACTGCACTCCAGCCTGGGCGACAGAGCTAGACTCCGCCTCCAAAAAAAAAAAAAAAAAAAAAATCACTCCTTACATGTCAATATAACACAGAGCTTTCTCATTACTTTTCTTTCTCTATATTACAGACTATCTTAGTGAGAACGTTTGACACTTCTTGGCTCATCTCATGCTTGTTGATGACTCCTGAAAAATCTCCCTTTAACCTAAGATTGACTGCTGAGATCCAGATGTATTCTCAGTTGTTACTTAGAACCATCACTGCAGTGTTTCATGGACATCTCAAACTCAGCTTTAAAAAAGCTAAAGTACCATTGCAGTAGTTTGCTAAGGTTGTTGAAACATAGTACCAAAAATTAGTTGGCTTAAACAACAGAAATGGGATGTTTCACAATAAATAGTCTCTGCAGACGAGAATTCCAAAATCACAGTGTTGGCAGGTGTGGTTCCTTCTGAGGCGTGTGAGGGAGAATTTGTTCTAGGCCTCTCTCTTTGGCTTGAAGATGGCTGTTTGCTCTACATCTCTTCCCAGGCTCTTCCCTCTGCCTGTGCCTCTGTGTCCAAGTTTCCCCTTTTCATAAAGTTATCAGTCATGTGGTTTAGTGCCCATCCTAATGACCTAATTTTAACTTTATTACCTCTGCAAAGGCCCTATCTCCAAATAAAGTCACTTTCTGGGTACTGAGGATTACAACTCCAACATCTGAACTTCAAAGACAAACAATTCCACCCATAACAATCATGTTCCTGGAGAACAGGAAAGTGCATCAGCAACTCCAGTGTGCACGGCAAGCGCCAGGATGGAAGGTGATGTGCTCCAGTTGAAGGACCTTGTTGTCCTTTCTCTGTGTTTTGGTGGTATTCTATTAATACCTCTATCCCAGTGCTTACTATTTTAGTTTATTTTCTGTTTGCTTGTTTCATTATGTTTTTGATAATTGGATATTACCAAAAACATCAACTATTGCCAGCTCTTTAAATGCAGCTATGATTTATTTTAATGTACATCACTGATGCCTACAAGAGTAGATACAACTCCATATTTTCTGAATACATAAGGTGATAAAGGATCTAATGGTCTGCCCATCTCACAATGTATTTCTCACTGCAAATACACTAAATTCTCACCATTATAAAAAAATGCTATTTTATTGCATATCTTTATATATACTATGTACTCTGCTTAAAATATCCTTCTATAGCTATAAGAAAATTGTTTAACTCATTCTTTTAAAAAATACTGCAATAGTTATTAAAAATTTTAGTAGATATTAAATGTTCAATGTCTACTGAACAGTGACTGGTCTTTCTAACACAAAGTTTATCACATTTACAAATAGTGATCATTTTCAGGAAAAATAAATATGACTTTAATCTTATGTTCTGCATTTGATTGACAATTTTGATTCACAGATTTTTAAATAAATGTACTTCCATTTTATCCAATTCTTAGGATAATCACAATTAAATACACTTTAAAAGATGAAATAATTATTCCTAATTTGGTCTTAATTTATTAATATTTTATTTTAGTCTGTGGGTATGAGAATACTGTCTTATATATTTATATGCATATCATTGTGCTTTTCCTAATACTGAACTAATTCTTAATGTAATTTTTTCAGTTTTGTATATTTATGTTCATTGAAATGATTTTTTTTCTTAGACATATCTAAATAAAATGATAAGAAGGTAAAATACCAATGGCAGAACACAGAGTGACATATTTTCACCTCTCCTGATCTTTCTATGATTCATATATTTTATGGGACTATCAGACAGCTACATTTGCGTAGTTTAGTCTTCATGTGCAGTTTTTTTAATGGCCTAAGTAATTTCCAGTGGCAATTTCCTAGTGAGTGTTTACTTCCAGTAAAATGCTACTTCCAATGAAATAAGTCTACTGTGAAAGCTACAGGAAGAAATCAATATGAAATCAGTAAAGTTAATGTTGCATCTCTTTTGAGATGTTATTTTTAGCCCATCTCTTTTCTGACTTCCAGTTATAATTACAGAACTTACAATATTTTATATATTTCCCATATCAGAGTTATGGGATAATTTATTTGCCTAATAGGATAATTAATTTCTCATCACAAATGTAATTTCTTATGATGGTGTTTACTATAAAACTATCTTAAATGTTACCAGGAGCACATCCCATCAATTAGAATCTCATAATCAGCCTGGTAACAAAGGCATGGCACAATGTCTAGCAGCATCTGGTACTAGGATGACAAACTATTGTCAGAGTATTGGCAAATTAATTTACTTTGTGCACCTTAAAATATGCCTAAAAATACCGTACTAAAAGTGTATGTTAACATTTTTTATCTATCCAATCAATGGAAAGAGAACAGAAGGAGCCTGTACGGTATTAATGAGACTTTTACAAATACAAAGTCAGCTGCTTGACCAGCAGCAGCCTGACTTGAGTTGGTTACATCATGATGGATCAATGATGAGATTTTAAGAGTCCTATTAACTCTCAGGCATAGTAAAAGAAAACTTGACTCCTTACTCTTTCTTTATAAACTGTAATCTACATTATCTACATTAGTTCAAATTTTATGAAACATTTAAACCCATGTGCCCTAAATTTATCTAAATGAAAGATATTTTCCACATATGCTCAGACTTCTTTGCCACTCTATTCACTACTAACAAACACAAGCTTTATGTAAGCCATCTATAGTTTCAACGCTTCGTGTCCTTCTTCTGGAATAGTGCCTCCAAGTTCCTTCCAGTTCAATTTGTCCTCCATGTCACAACCAGAATCACTACCTTAAAACATAAAGACAACTTGTTATTCCCCCTTTCAACCCTTAGAGGGCGCTTCCTTATCCACCGATTGAAGTACAAACACATCCAAGACGCTTCATGATATGGTCCCAAATTGCTGTTCTAAAAACATGCAGTGAACTGTCTGGAACCTAAAGAAAAATCTTTAGACAGTATTCCCAGTTCTTTCATTTACAATATTGGGAAACTAAGTCTTTCTGACCCCACATTCTCATCTGCATTGTGGGGAAATAGAGCACTACCTGTTTCATAGGAATGTTGTGAAGAATAAATGTGAAAATTTCCGTATCGTTACCAAGTATCTCAGACTCAAAATGCATTTTAAAACTATTTTTTCCTTTTTTGTTTACAGCCTTGAAAAAAATACATTTAAAACTCTTTGTTTCTACCATTCCCCAAAGCCACTTCCTTGAACAGTGTTTGCTTATCTAATTATTTGCTTCCTTAGAAATTCCAGGAGCCAAAATTTTGAAACAAATCAGGCGGAGAGACCAGCTGGAGAATCTTCTTGCTTAGTGGGAGTTAGGGATGTCCTACCATTAACAGGATGAAGTCAGGTTGATGCAAACCAGCCCTCCCTGGATTGTCAATTATTCAAGATAAACATTGGAAGGAGTCACGCAGACCTGGAGCATCCTGCACCACCCCCACATGTTTCCTGCACCATCTCCTTCTTAAACTCCTTCAGTCAACCCAGAAGGCAGAGGTGACTCCTTGAGGCAGAGTCTGGCCATCTCCCAATTGCTAGCATTCAATCAATAACGTTGCTTTCCTGTCACCACACCTTGCTTCTCCTGTCTTCAGCCCCTGAGCAGCAGGCAGCCTGACTTAAGCTGGTTACATCGTGATGGATCGACGATGAGATTTTAAGAGTCCCATTAACTCTCATGCATAGTAAAAGAAAACTGGACTTCTTACTGTTTCCTTATAAACTCTAAACCTCCCCCATATGTACCTTGTTATATGCTATTTCATCTGCCTTAAGTAACTTCTAGATTTTTCAAGTGTTACTGTCTAAATCCTAACCATTTTATTTAAGGCTAAAGTACAAATATTTCGTGAAGTCTTTCTTCAGGTCATGGGAAGAAGGTCCTTCTATTCTTCTATCCTCCTCGCATTACTAGTACTTCTGTTACTGTACGTATTATCTTTTAAATTTGTTGCAATTTTTTTTATTCATTAGTCTAAAAACCTCATTGAAGGCTCAGATGATATTTTACTTTTGTTTGTCTTCCCTGAATCATCTATCAGAGAACCAGACACCAATGGGGTATTAAAAGCACATGGCCATACTGCCCAAGGTAATTTATAGATTCAATGCCATCTCCATCAAGCTACCAATGACTTTCTTCACAGAATTGGAAAAAACTACTGTAAAGTTCATATGGAACCAAAAAAGAGCCCGCATTGCCAATGTGTCTGGAATTGGTGGGTTCTTGGTCTCACTGACTTCAAGAATTAAGCCGCACACCCTCGCAGTGCTTAAAGATGGTGTGTCTGGAGTTTGTTCCTTCTGATGTTTGGACAAGTTTGGAGTTTCTTCCTTCTGGTGGGTTCGTGGTCTCGCTGGCTTCAGGAGTGAAGCTGTAGACCTTGGCAGTGAGTGTTACAGCTCTTAAAGGTGGTGTGGACCCAAAGAGTGAGCAGCTGCAAGATTTATTGCAAAAAGCGAAAGAACTAAGCTAAGCTTCCACACTCTAGAAGGGAACCCCAGCGGGTTGCTGGCTGGCTCTGGCAGCCTGCATTTATTCCCTTATCTGACCCCACCCACATCCTGCTGATTGGTCCATTTTACAGAGAGCAAATTGGTTCGTTTTGACAGGGTGCAGATTGGTGCATTTATAATCCCTGAGCTAGACACAGAATGCTGATTGGTGCATTTACAATCCTCTAGCTAGACATAAAAGCTCTCCAAGTCTCCACTAGACTCAGGAGCCCAGCTGGCTTCACCTAGTGGATCCCACACCGGGGCTGCAGGTGGAGTTGCCCACCAGTCCCGTGCGGTGCCACCACACTCCTCAGTTCTTGGGCGGTCAATGTGACTGGGTGCCATGGCGCAGGGAGCAGCACTCACTGGGGAGGCTGAGGCCGAGCAGGAGCCCTCCGCAGAGGAGGGAGGCTTGAGCATGGCAGGCTGCAGGTCCGGAGCCCTGCCTGGTGGGAGGTAGCTGAGGCCCAGTGAGAATTCGAGCGCAGCACTGGTGGGCCAGCATTGCTGGGGGACTCAGTGCACACTCTGCAACTGCTGGCCCGGGTGCTAAGCCCCTCACTGTCTGGGGCAGGAGGAGCCAGCTGGCCGCTCTGAGTGCAGGGCCTGCAGAGCCTACGCCTACCTGGAAGTTGCACTGGCCAGTGAGTGCCACACACAGCCCCGGTTCCCGCCTGTGCCTCTCCTTCCACACCTCCCTGCAAACAGAGGGAGCCGGATCCAGCCACGGCCAGCCCAGAGAGGGGCTCCCATAGTGCTGTGGCAGGCTGAAGGGCTCCTCAAGCACAGCCAGAGTGGACACTGAGGCTGAGGAGGTGCCAAGAGCGAGGGCTGCTAGCATGTTGTCACCTCTCACCAAGACAATCCTAAGCCAAAACAACAAAGCTGGAGTCATCATGCTACCTGACTTCAAACTATACTACAAGGCTACAGCAACCAAAACAGCATGGTACTGGTACCA
>NW_012118365.1:888637-1019431 GCF_000951035.1 Colobus angolensis palliatus
CCAACTTACAAGGAATGTCAAGGACCTCTTCAAGGAGAACTACAAACCACTGCTCAGTGAAATAAAAGAGGACACAAACAAATAGAAGAACATACCATGCTCATGGATAGGAAGAATCAATATCGTGAAAATGGCCTACTGCCCAGGGTTATTTACAGATTCAATGCCATCCCCATCAAGCTACCGATGAGTTACTTCACAGAATTGGAAAAAACGGCTCTAAAGTTCATATGGATCCAAAAAAGAGCCTGCATTGCCAAGACAATCGTAAGTCAAAACAACAAAGCTGGAGTCATCACGCTACCTGACTTCAACCTATATTACAAGGCTACAGTAACAAAAACAGCATGGTACTGCTACCAAAACAGAGATATAGACCAATGGAACAGAACAGAGTCCTCAGAAATAATACCACACATCTACAGCTACCTGACTTCAAACTATACTACAAGGCTACAGCAACCAAAACAGCATGGTACTGGTACCAAAACAGAGATATAGACCAATGGAACAAAATAGAGCCCTCGGAAATAATACCACACATCCACAACCATCTGATCTTTCACAAACCTGACAAAAACAACAAATGGGGAAAGGATTCCCTATTTAATAAATGGTGCTGGGAAAACTGGCTAGCCATGTGTAGAAAGCTGAAACTGGATCCCTTCCTTCCACCTCATTAAAAAATTAATTCAAGATGGATTAGAGACTTAAATGTTAGACCTAAAACCATAAAAACCCTAGAAGAAAACCTAGGCACCATTCAGGCCATAGGCATGGGCAAGGACTTCATGACTAAAACACCAAAAGCAATGGCAACAAAAGCCAAAATTGACAAATGGGATTTAATTAAACTAAAGAGCTTCTGCACAGCAAAAGAAACTGCCATCAGAGTGAACAGGCAGTCTACAGAATGGGAGAGAATTTTTACAATCTACCCATCTAACAAAGGGCTAATATCCAGAATCTACAAAGAGCTTAAACAAATTTACAAGAAAAAATCAAACAACCACATCAAAAAGTGGGCAAAGTATATGAACAGACACGTCTCAAAAGAAGACATTTATGCAGCCAACAGACACATGAAAAAATGCTCATCATCACTCGCCACAGAGAAATGCAAATCAAAACCACAAGGAGACACCATCTCACACCAGTTAGAATGGTGATCATTAAAAAGTCAGAAAACAACAGGTGCTGGAGAGGATGTGGAGAAATAGGAACACTTTTACACTGTTGGTGGGACTGTAAACTAGTTCAACCATTGTGGAGGACAGTGTGGTGATTCTTCAAGGATTTAGAATTAGAAATACCATTTGACCCAGCCATCCCATTACTGGGCATATACCCAAAGGATTATAAATTATGCTGCTGTAAAGACATATGCATACGTGTGTTTATTGCGGCACTATTCACAGTAGCAAAGACTTGGAACCAACCCAAATGTCCATCAGTGATAGACTGGATTAAGAAAATGTGGCACATATCCACCATGGAATACTATGCAGCCATAAAAAAGGATGACTTCATGTCCTTTGTAGGGACATGGATGAAGCTGGAAACCGTAATTCTCAGCAAACTATCGCAAGGACAGAAAACCAAGCACTGCGTGTTCTCACTCATAGGTGGGAACTGAACAATGAGAACACTTGGACACAGAATGGGGAACATGACACACCGGGGCCTGTTGTGAGGTGGGTGGAAGGGGGAGGGATAGCATAACAAGATATACCTAATGTAAATGACGAGTTAACAGGTGCCTCACTCCAACATGGCACATGTTTGTTACAGGATGTTTCCTTCTAGTACATTAATTATTTTACAAGTTGAGAAAACATATTGACAACTAACTCTACCAAGCCAGTCTGACGGTAACAAACCTGCACATTGTGCACATGTACCCTAGAACTTAAAGTATAATAAAAAAAGAAAATACAAAAAAAGCACATTCTAAATTCCATATTGTTTCTAGACTGTCTTGAAGAAAGTATATGAGAAGCAAAGCCATTCTTCCCAATTACCTAGCACAAGTACAAATCACAGAGATAATCCTTTTGGTTTACCTTTTTATTCTTGGCTTTCTGTTTAAATATTCACTTGTCATTACAATTTGTGCCTAAATCAGTTACCAAAAGGTGAGCTGTTTTCCTCAAAATTTAGTAACAACAGCAACAACAACAACAGAACCATGAAAGTAATTCAAGAATTATGGATTGTCTTTCTGGCTACATCTAGCATTAACATTTTTTATGATGAGTTAATAATTGACACATTAAGAGAATTTTTAAGAATAAACCAATACATGAGATACTATAAAGCCCCATGCTTTTCACACAATTTGAAAATGTGTCTTGTTCTAAGATCAAATGAACCCAACCTATATATGCTAAACAAATGTGAGCAACATAGATCTGCCAAAAGCTTGGTAATAACACATCCTCTTCTCTCCTTATTACTTTACAATAAAATAAAAATAAAAAAAAAGAGAAGATGCTCAAATGCTCAAATACAAACAAAATTCAAAATTTATTTTATGGAGTGGATCAGCAGTTTACTGACCTTTGTATATTCATTATATATTCATTGTATTGCCATAGTGTTTCTCAGAAAAATATTATTGTAATCTTCCCGCTACATACAAATGCAAATATAGCTCTCCTGATTATCATGAAAGTATGTATCATAGTCATGGTAATTAATATTCTATTGTACTTCACCATAGAGTAAATTTTATTCTGTTAAATATTAGCAGATAGTCTATATTTTATTTAATCATTTATATTAATATTATATTTATATTAATAATAACATTGTTAAGGCCAGGCCTGTGTTATTAATTGCTGTTTCAAAATTCATATGCTTTTGTGTGCATGTATATCTTAATGTAGCAAATAATACAGATATCTGCAGTGATTTACAAAAAATAAAAATATAGTAGTAATAGTAAGGTTGGTTAGATAATCTCATATAAAATTGACTCTTCTTTCAGAAATTATTCAAATATTTATTATTGAGCATCTTATTAAGACCAGCACTTTCCTAAGGTGTGTAAGAAAAAGAATGCTTATAATACAAAGATCTTCAAATTTCTACGTTTTACTTAGTGTGAAGATACAATCAGCAAATGAGAAAGTAAATTATTATGATTTAAAATAAGGGGAAATACTTTTCCCAATAAAACATATAATATTTTATGTAGATATTATCACTGCCATAGCATTGGAAAAGATTTGTAGAAAGTGCATATTAAGGGAAAAATAGATGGCAAAAATGACCAGAAGCTAGAGTCTAACTGTATACAACTTTTTTTTATTTTTTAGGGAATTACAAACAATTTGTGTGTTCTTTTATTTAGTATCCAGAGGCTCTGAGAGATGTATTCTTCTTCTTACAAAACTGTCTGAACTTTTGCTTGACACTCCCTATACTTTCTCTTAGGGAAAAAGGAAGAGCCTCATATTCTTACATAGAATAACAAATTAGGATGGCTTAGCCCATTGGAACTGCTACAATATAACAAACAAAACTGAATGTAAGATTTTCACTCCCACAAGAAGAACTGAAGGCAGTGAGGAAAGGTATTCCCATATGGCTTGTTACAGGATGTTTCCATCCAGTACATTAATTATTTTACAAGTTGAGAAAACATATTGACAACTAACTCTACCAAGCATACTGCACCAGCCTGATGGAAATATTTTGGTATATGGGAACAAGTGCAAATTATTCCATATTACGAGTCACAATCCTGAACCTGGTTGTAGAACTCTTAAAGGATATACAATACTTCCTATATTTGTCCTTTACCATGTGGACAAGGAACATAGTTGTGTTTCCAAAAACATATTGCTTGTGTTTATGTTACAAACCAAATTGGTGAATATGTGTTTGCAAGTAATTTCATCTCTCACACATTTTAACAAATTATTTATTTTCTAGTATTAGGAAATATATTAACTTTTCTTAGCTACAGTATTAATTTCCTAGGGCTGCTTTAGATAAAACACCATAAATTTAGTGGCTTAAAACAACTGAAGTTTATTATCTTCTCATTATGGAACCTGGAATCTGAAATCAGGTTTTCAGAAGGCCAGTAATCCCTATAAGGTTTCTAGGGGAGAATCCCTTTCTGTCCTTTTTGGCTTCTGTGGCTGCTGATTTCCTTGGCTTGTGGCCACATCACTCCAGTTTCTGGCCCTGTCTGTACCTCACCTTCTCCTCTATAGTTCAAATCTCCTTCAGTCTCACTTGTCCTTAGATTTAGAGCCCATCTGGATCACCAAGGATATGGGTCTCCTCTCAAAACTCCTAATTTAATCACATATTTTGCCAAATAGAGTAATATTCACAGGTTCTGGGGATTAGGATATGAACACATATTTTGGGGGCCACCATCTGTAAATGTTACTTTTTACTCAACAAATACAGCACAGCATGTGAATATGCACAATTTTTGTAAAAATGTTTTCTCTTAAAGACGTTTTAAGGAAAGTTAATGACAAATTAAATATAAACAAGAAAGCAAACGAAAACTTTTCATGGGGTTTTAGTGAACTAGAACAATATTCTCAAAATCGTCTAAAGCGGAAAATGTGTGGATCTTTTGTCCTTGTCTCTGCAGCAGTGGAGTTTCTGTTTCGTTACAATATTGATTTACTTAAAAGGAAAAATGGAAGCGATCTCTCCTATTTTGCCCTCCTCTTTCTTCTAGATGACAGGTATAAATCCTTTGGCTCATTTTTTTTCCTTTTAATCAGAAATACATCTCAAAGAAAAAAGTTATCAAGATTGGTGTCATCATGGTGGCATTAATATGTATTCCAGACTGCCCCAAGGGTCTACTAGGGCACAATTAATGTGCTCACACCTCATTGCAGTACCAGTGAGTTTTGGAATTTAAATATTAATCTTCCTCTAAGCATATACGTTAAGATGTCTTTAGAAACGGATTTGCCTATTCTGACAGTCTGTCTGTAGAATGTGAAGCTTTTTAGGTCTTCTTGAATTGCTTTAATAATTTTCTATTAGTAAACACCCATAGGATATGGCTGCACTTCTCAGAAGTCTCAAAACATACATTTTTCAGTTTGGAAATAAACAAGATGACATTCTCAGGGTATATAGTGAGAAGGCTATAATTATAGATAGATCTCTTTTCTGAAATTAGAAATTTTCTGAGATCCTTCTCAGCTGTTTCAAGTTATTATAGATTATTTAATGCAGTGACTCTCTAAGAGGGTAGTAAAGTAAAGCAAACTTTGAGAATGAGTATAAACTGAGTATTCAAAAAGACAATACATGTTTTCTGCTGTTTACAAGTAAGCTTGAAAACACAGTGTAAGAATCTGAATCACTTTCTAACTGCGAAACACTTTCCCAGTGTAACTTATGTGCATTTGAATATCAATATAGGACTTATTTTAATGAGTTATCTATGTTACATATATTGTGCCTAAAAAATCTATTTCTTATTTGAATATCTCTTTTGAAAAGATTTTTAAAATATCTTCCACCTTGTAATCCCAGCGCTTTGGGAGACTGAGGCAGGTGGATCAGAAGGTCACAAGTTCAAGACCAGTCTGGCCAATATGGTGAAGCCTTGCCTCTACTAAAAAAAAAAAAAAAAAATTAGCTAGGCATAGTAGCAGGCACCTGTAGTCCTAGCTACTCAAGAGACTGAGGCAGAAGAATCGCTTGAACCTGGGAAGCAGAGGTTGCAGCCAGCCAAGATTGCACTCCAGCTCGGGTAACAGAGCAAGCGAGACTTCGTCTCAAAAAAAAAAAAAAAAAACTTCCACTTAATCAGACCTGATACTTGATTATCAGTTGTTCAGTCATTACTCACAAAACTGGTGTGTTTGCCATGATGCAACATCTACTTACTCTCAGACTAGATTGATAAGTGTGTGTATATATATATATATATATATACACACATTTATTGTCAGTATCATCATCACACTCATCAAAAGACACAGGGTCTAGTTTTTTGGTGGTACAATAGGGCGATTATGGTTATCAACAATTTGTTGTATATTTCAAAATAACTAGATGAGTCGAATTGGAATGCTGTAATATGAAGAAATAATAAATATTTAAAGTGATGGATACCCTAATCACTTACTTTGATCATTACACATTGTAAGCTTGTATCAAAATATTACATGTACCCTATAAATAGGTACAACTATTATGTATCTATAAAATAAAAAATGAACAAATATTAAAAATGTTATAGGATCTGATGAAACACTGAAGAAAATGCTAGACACATAATATATGTCAAAAGAAAAGGAACCATTTCATTATTTTTCAGTACCTTGATTCATTTTGATATATGAAGAAAGCCAATACACCTTTTTATAAAAATGTATTTACCTCTAAAAGCTGAACATTTTAGCGGTAAAGAAGGAATGCAATAAAGACAGATTTTTTTGATTTTCCAAACATTTTTTATTATGTCACAATATTCTCTCAAACTCCAAATGATTCTGCTATTAAAAATAGGGAAGTTTACAAATAGGAAAATTAAAAGTAGTGCATTCCAACAGTATACCAACTGTTCACTTTTGTGCTTTTTTAAGTTCCATGAATAAAAGCCTTTCCTGGTGCATGATCCTGAATGTATTTTTCAACATTATATTCCAATATACATGTGTTACTTTTGATACTGAGGATTTGAACCTCCTTGGAATTGTTGACACTGAAGGGATGAGAAGTAATTACGGTTTTATTAAATACAGATTGTGTGGTATAGCAGCATTAGTAATAAAATGTTTAAATCTTTTCTCACTGATATGTTATCCCACTACTATCACTTCAATTACAATGAGGATCTCTTTCAGCTCGACATTCTATTCATTGCATGTTGACATTTGGGCCAACGCTGTGCTGTTTTGTTAGTGTAGCTTTATTACTCCTTGATTCTTAGTGTTTTCAGATCAATATTTTATCACCTGTTGCTTTTCCTCAGTTTTGTTTTCTGTTTAGCTCTTTACTACTTACCTTCCAGAATAATTTTAAACAAACTTCAAAAGATCTATGGAAATCCCTATGGGGTTGTGGCTGACATGACATTCATTTACACACAGATTTGAAAAGAAGGCCCTTATGTAGTTAGAGTCTGTATGCATTAAATCTGCATCGATATGTAGTTTTTAATAAATTTTAATAAAGTGACATGCTTATTTTTTCTAAATATTATGCATATTTTATTAAATGTTTGTGTACTTTCTAGGTTTTGTTTGTTTCTATTAAAATTGGTATTTTGATTTCATTACAATGATTGTCTTCTGTGTATATTATATGCAGGAACCTGTTGAATCTATTAATAGTATTCCGTTTGTTGGCTGGGGAAAACACCAATAAAGAAGAATAATTAAAATTGTAAACATTTGTATAGAAAGTGTGAAAATAGAAAATAAGTAAGCAAATTAAAAATTTAACAACAAAAATGAGTATGGTAAAACAGCTATAAAATATACAAACCTTAGCCAGAGTCTCCAAAAATTAAAAGAAAGAAAAAGAGAGAAGAGACAGTTTACTAAAGTTAGAAAAAACCTGAGTATACATCTCTACCAGATCTCCAGAAATTAAAATGATGAGAGATATTATGTGCAAATGTATGTCAAGAAATAATATAACATAGATTATGCAATTTGTCAAAACTGACTCAAGAAGAAACAGAACACCTGAGTAGAGAAGTATTGAGCGAAATAAATTGAATAAAAGAAAAAAGTAATAAATTGTACTTCATTGAAATTATACTATACCCTCCTTAAAAAATCTACTCTAGGAATGTTACATTTGTCCCCACAAAAATATCTGTATAAAAAGGATCACAACCAGCCTGACCAACATGGCGAAACCCCATCTCTACTAAAACTACAAAAATTAGCTGGGTGTGCTGGCAGATGCCTGTAATCCCAGCTACTCGGAAGGCTGAGGCAGGAGATTCACTTGAACCTGGGAGGTGGACGTTGCATTGAGCCAAGATCACGCCATTGCACTACAGCCTGGGTGACAGAGCGAGACTCTATTAAAAAACAAACAAACAAACAAACAAAAAAAACATAGCAGATTTATATCTAATATGCCCAAACTAGAATAAGGCCAAATTCTATCTACAAGTGAATGGATGAACAAAAGATGGTATAGCCAGATAACAGAATTCTATTCAGCTGTAAGTGGGAACAAACTATTGATACATTATGTGGATGAACCTCAAAATCTTCACTGTAAATTAAGTAACAGAAGGCCAATACAAAAGACTACATATTGTACAATTCAATTTAAATGGAATCTCAAGAGAAGACAAATTCAGAGATACAGGAAGCCAGTCATCAACTGTCTAATCATGAAGCCGAAAGCAGAAATTACCCATAAATGCAAATGACAGCAGCTTTGGTAGTGATGGAAATATTTTAAAACAAAATTATTGTGATGGTCGCACAACTCTACATTTGCTAAAAATCTTTGAATTTTATACTTACAGTGGGTGAATGTTATTTCATTTAAAATATCACTCAACAAAGCTGTTTTTAAAAAGCAACAAACCCAACGTTACTATCATTTTCTCCAAGGCCCATCTCCCATCCATTTTAAATAAAATATATTAAACATAAGTTTGAACATTAAAATGTTGGTGTTACTCATTTTGAATCAGGAAATATTTTTCATTTATTAGTAAATATAATAATTTTTCAAGTAAAAATATTTCAACTGCAGACAAGTGATTCTTTGGTTTAAATTCAGTTATTTTATTTAGTCACATATCTTATATTCTCTGTGAAACTATGAGTTTTTCTTTGGAAAGGGAAAATATTAAAGTCCCAACATGCCTTAGAGCTGTAATTACTATATGGGTCATTTTATCCATCTTTTTTCTTTTCAGATAAAAATCCCTTCAGAAACGTGTGTGTTGCAATTTTGCTAGTAACTTGAAATGTCATCAGTATGTAATAATATTCTTCAGGAGATATCATATGCTATTTTGGGCAGTGCTGTTTCACTTTTTCATTTATTAAGCAAGTAAGGAAAATTTATTTTTATTTTATACTAATCTTAAATTTTATTATGGCTTATAAGAGAAGTGAATTTGCCTTAACCTAGAAAATTATATTGATAAATATTATACTAGAATCATAAGGCACTACTTTATGGCATTTAGAATTGTAATAAAATTGTGCTTCTTGAATTTTCATTGTACTGTAGAAAGTCTTTTTGAATTAAAAATTATTTTACTGTTCACGCAATCTTTTAAATTAAAAATTGTGATAGATATATAATAGTATATAATAGTTTCTTAGACTTTTAAGTAAAACTACCAGGAGGCAAAAAATGAAAACAAAAGTTACACGTTCATTTTTTAATGAGTTTCTTAATAAAATTATTTGATATACTTAGGATAAAAATAACTGTAAGAAAATTTCATGGACGTAAACAGAATCAAATATAACATGGTTAGGAATGGGCAAGTGATAAGGTGCTCTTATTTGGTATAATTTTTTTAGCAATTTTATAGAAGATTATTACTTTGTCACTGCTTTTAAGAGTTATATTCATTTTTAAAGTGTATTTTAAACTCCCTTAAAATCTGCATTTTAATTCTTTCATCAAAGTGGTTTACATGAACAGTTCTGGCTTAAAATGAGCATAGCAGATACAAGTAAATGTAGTGGTAGAAATTATGGCAGATTTAGCATTAGATGACATTTAAAATGTTGACGTTTCCCTGTAGTATGTCATGATTTGGGGAAAGTTATTTAAACAGTTTTCTTCTTGGAACTATTACAGGCAGTGTAGATTGAAGGCATTTGTTATGAGGTTGTTGTGGGAATTTGATGATATTACGTGTTTAACTGTGGTTTTTTAAGTATTATTTCAAATAAAGATTATTACTTAGTTTATATCCTAATTGAGTATGTCTGTCTCTTCACTATATACAACTGTCTTATCCACTTGTGACATTTTTTGAAAATTATAAATGACCTTTTTGACAAGTGAAAAACAAGCGCTACGGTTTGGCTGAATCCCCACCCAAATCCCATGTGGAACTGTAATCCCCAGTGCTGTGGGAGGCACCCGGTGGGAGGTGATTGGATCTTGGGGGAAGACTTCCCCCTTGCGGTTCTCACGGTACTGAGTGAGTTTTCACGAGATATGGTTGTTTAAAAGTCTTAGCACTTCCTCTTTCCCTCTCCCTCCTTCTCCACTATGGTAGGACATACTTCCTTCCCCTTCTCCTCCCACCATGATTGTAAGTTTCGTGAGGCCTCCAAGCCATGCTTCCTGTACATCTTGCAGAACTGTGAGTCAATTAAGTCTCTTTTCTTCATAAATTACCCAGGTTCAGGTAGCTCAGTGTGAGAACGGACTAAAACAGCAAGGCTGTGTGAAACCTTGGGTCCATATACTGTCCTACGTGCTTCCTCATTCTCTCAAAGAGGCAGGTTGGGTATAACAAATGGAACTCGAAATCAGGAGAGCAGAATCGGCAGCTCTGTACTTACTAGCTACATGCTGTTAGGAGAAGCCCTTCACCCTCACTTCGTCAGGATAAAGTGCAGAGCTTGGACAAAGTGACCTCCAAGATATCAGCAAGCTTATCATGTTACCTTCATATCATCTTCTCCCAGTTCTGTAAGGAGTGATAGGAAGTGTCAGTGAAGAGGTTTCCTTTAAAATGAAGTTATGGCAGTATTATGAGCCATCTGAAGTATTCTCCACAGGTCCCACATTAGGCCAAAGTTCATTTTACAGTGTAAGTGGGCTTTTTAAAAACATTGCAAATATCCTTTTGTCCCCTGAGATAAGTTAGTACTCTGGTGCTCTCAAAAGTAATCAGAAGAATCTTGGTGTCTGGGAAATGATTGTTTTGTCTGTTTTCAATAGAAAGAGGATGATTCTCAAAGCAATTTGTATAAAATGATATTTTTCTTTGTTTTTGACTAGGGAAGAAAAAAAGGTTTAGGTCCTTAAACCTCAAAATAGAAAGGAGTCTTCATAATCATTTCAGCATGAGAATCAGCAGGCTGCTGCCCCAGTTCCTGATGTCAAGGAAAATGCTGCACAAAGAGACCTAGATTTCTGCTTCCTCTTTCTCTTGATTTTCTGAATTTCCTTGTTCCACCCTTTATGGTGCTCCCTTTTGTGTTGCTTTCCTTTTAAAGTCTGGGCTGGAGAGGGCAGAAAGTGGGGAAGGCCTCCAAATTTAAATTTTTTCTTTACCTGATTGAATGATTAATGATGAATTTCTCCAATGATGCTAAAGCTTTCGATTCTCTCAGGTCAGACTGCCAGCCTAGTCTACCCCAGCTTCCTTCTGCTAGCTGCCTCTCTTATGGTCCTTTTTGGAGTGCTGACCTAGGAGAGTAGTCAAGAAGGACACACTACAGTGTAATACAGCAGGTGTTGAATCTGGGATATTTTTCAGGTGAGTCAATTATTAATCTCCCTTTGGATGACCTGTTTCTTGGCTCTCAGGCCAGTGTTCAGTCATCCTCAACACATCATTCAGGAAGTGGATGGAAAAGCCAAATGGTCATGAAGGTATGAGATCTGTCAATTACTGTATGAAAGGAAAATCTCAGTATGTTTCCATATCCATGAATCTTATTTCTAATACTTGAGATTTTTTTTTTTTTTTTTTTGAGACAGAGTCTCACGCTGTTGCCCAGGCTGGAGTGTAGTGGTGCGATCTCGGTTCGCTGCAACTTCCACCTCCCGGGTTCAAATGATTCTCCTGCCTCAGCCTCCCAAGTAGCTGGGACTACAGGCAAGTGCCATCACACTTGGCTAATTTTTCTATTTTTAGTAGAGACAGGGTTTCACCATGTTGGTCAGGCTAGTCTTGAACTCCTAACTTCAAGTGATCCACTTGCCTTGGCCTCCCAATGTGTTGGGATTACAGGTGTGAGCCACCATGCCCAGCCTAATACTTGCGATTCTTAATATTACATTTAATTTTAAATAATTTCTGGTACTTATTCATATCATGAGGCATCTTAAATATTATGATGCCTATAGATCTTAAAGCATACTAATAAAGTCCTGCCTTTAAAAATCACAATTTAATTTTCCTGACACCTCTGCTTTAATATCTGCATTATGAGATGGATTGTGAGTTTGATTTTGTAAAAATGATCAGTCTGGATTTGTATTAAAGGAAGAATTAGGTAACTTTTTTCTTATGGTCCATAGTTTATTTCACATATAACTGCCCCCACTTTTTTCTTTATATTTTAATTTACAAGATCATCTTCACAGTCACTCAAGAGCAAAGCTAAAAAGTATGAATTCCAAATCCTGCTTTGCCATAGAATCACTGCTTTATCTTGAGCAGCTGATTCAACTTGCTGTGCCTGTATTTCTTTCTATGTAAAAATAGAAGAGGTTGGCCAGGCGCAGTGACTCACGCCTGTAATCCTAGCACTTTGGGAGGCCAAGGCTGGCAGATCACCTGAAGTCAGGAGTTTGAGGCCAGCCTGGCCAAAATGGCGAAACCCTGTCACTACTGAAAATACAAAAATTAACTGGGCCTGGTGGTGCGTGCCTGTAATCCCAGCTACTCACGAGGCTGCGGCAGGAGAATCACTTGAATCCAGGAGGCAGAGATTGCAGTGAACCGAGATCATGCCACTGCACTCCAACCTGGGCAACAGAGCAAGACTCTGTCTCAAAATAAATAAATAAATAAATAAATAAATAAATAAGGTAATATGGATGTCTACTGCAGATGGTTGCCCTAAGGATTAAATTAGATAATAACATACAGCCCCAGTACAATGCAGTATGTGAAATGACTTTATGATGAGGTTCCTGTATGACCAGGGAGGTCCATGCAGGCAGCTGCCCAGAAGACAAGTGGGTTCAGCTGAGCTCCTCCAATTGTGTTTCTGTCCCAGGACTACTTACCATATTCTAGAGACCACGTTCAGCTCAGTTTGGGGAGGACTCAGTGTACAGTGGCTGCTCTGGAACTACAGCTACCATAAGTTCCCACCCAATACAATCACTCGTTTCCAGATTTTACCTACACACTTCCCTTAGAAGATAAGAATTTTAGTCTTTCACTTTTGATACAACAGGGGGGGAAAATAGTGGCTTCAGGTTTGTAGTGGGGACAGATTTACAAGTGGAAGACAAGGACAGTTACATATGACATTGCATCTCATATGCATTTAATTGATTGCAGTGTTTTACTGTATATGCTTAAAGGAATCAGAAGGCAAAAACGTAAAATTTTAAGTTTTACACAATGACTAGGTCTTATTAGTGTCAGCATTATCATCACCATCACCTTCATTCTTTTTCTGTCGGTATTCCCTGTAGCACACCGAAATGAGCCACTCCATTTTCTGAGTGCAATAATACATATTTTGTTTTATGTTATAAACTCCCCTTATTTTATATAGTTACAAAATTATTCATTTTGTTCATTGAAAGGTAAGATTTTAAAGGTCAATGTCCGTGCTGTATCTTTAAAAACCTAGCATCATTATGTGGTCTGTGACACACAGTTAATACTCAGAAGTGTTTAGCAAAAAACAATAAATGTATCTGCCTTCAATCATTTTTGGAAATGTTGGTATGAAGTCACATAATAAATAAATAAACTATATAAAATGTATTGAATATAAAATAAAATTAAGTCTAATTGACTATAGCTGTTAAATGCATAACATACTTAAGATTAAATGCTCGAAAATAATGTACATGTGAGACCTCATGAAGTAGAGATGACCAGTGGGTGAGACAAAAGTGAGAGGACAAAACAATGTGAAGTGATTAAAAGGCATTTCATGTGCATAGGGCTTAAAGCTGACCTACCTGTGTTCGGAAACTAGGTTTTAGCCTTTGCTCCTCTTGCTCATGTATCTAAACCCTTTCAAAGATCAATGCTTGATTCCTCAGGCATAACCAGAGAAACAACAATTGTGAACACAGGCAAGTAAAAGTAGCTCATTAAGCCACTAGTTGTTCTAAGCAATGAAATGATTCTGTTCAAGTTTGTTTCTCTAATAAGATCTTTTTATTTGCAGGGGTCAAGTCCAATAATTATTTAGTAAATATACTGAACACTGTGACCTTCAAAATACCTTTGCTAAATTAACATCTATTAGCAAAATCTCCTGTGTTTTCAGAGCTGTCTCCAGTGAGAAGTTAGTCATTTAGAGAGAAAAAATGATTTGAACTGAATGCAGCAACACAAAGGTGTTTCTGCTTCCATTTTAAGGCTTTCCAGATAGCACAGATCCACGGGCACTTCATTTAATTTACAGAACCCCTGACAGAAAGTATTTCTATAAAAATAGTCTTAATGAAAATCTGAGGAAACTCTGAAGGACTCAATTTTCATCAGTGGAAGACAGAATAAATAAATTTATTTTATAATTTTTTATTGGGAACTGAAGGAAGAGAGAGGATCCACAATTAGAGAAAATACTTGAGCAAGCAGATAATTCTAAACATCCAAAGTTTTTCAAGGATTCAAAAAATAAACATTTTAAAAGAGAATTCTGGGTTTATTTTCCCCAGCCCATGGGATATGTTTTCTTATTCTTCATTATTCCTTCGCCCTTAAGCCATTGTCACGTCCCATTCTCAATGCCTTGGGGTATAGTTGGATATTACAGATTTATCAATGTTATTAGTTGATTTCATAAGTGAAACATTGTTCTGCAGTAAAACAGAAGACTGCTGTGTACATTCATTGAGTATATTTTAGACAAATAGAGTAACAGTTTCAAATTTAATGACCTAAAAATAAGTCATGACTCACAAAAATGCTGGGAGGAAAAATAAACTATATTCACAAATTACATAAAGCAATTTTTGTTGTTATTGTTACTATTTTGACTGTCTTTCTCACCACTTGTATTTTCTTACCTGATAAAAAGTCCCAAATCTACTTATGTCTTGCCTCCCTTCCCTTATTGTAAAGGTAAACTGAGGCTGCAGCCAAACCGGGAACGAAAACACAAGGCAAATGGCAGTGAGAATAGCCTTTATTAGGACTCATGGGCGAGGTTCCTCAGTCCAAAGGCATGGGCCTAGGAAGTTGCGCTGAGGGAGGAGGGGAGGGGCTTTTTATAGCCCGAGAGATAGGGAAGCTGGTTGTGCAGACAGGGCCTGGGGGGGTCTTGAAACTACTAGGGCAGGAGTTGAGTAAGGGTCATGAGGAAGGGGGCTTTGGAAACTGTTAACCGAAACTGCTGTTTACGAACTTGTGGAATGCAGGTGAGCTGCAGGTCATGGGGGAGTGTGGTTGCCCAGCTGGAACTCGGACACATGTAAGTCTGCGGGTGTGTGCAAGGGTGAAGGGAGTCTTTAACAAAAGGCCTGCTATGCTGGGTAATGCTACCATGTTCGGTCTAGATTCCTGCCTAACACTTATCTGGATAACTTCTGAGCATATGGGTGATCCATATAAATGATTTACAGGGGCTTTGTTAAGCTGGAAAAGCACAAAAACGTACAATAAACGTGAAAACATAAACTTTCAAGTGTGGTGGGCTGTAAACATTTTTCCTGAGTTCTCTCTAAGGAACTTTGAAAAAAATTATGCCTTGCTTGCTTATATATTTTAAAGATTATATTTATAGATTATATTCAATCTATAATTTTGCATCATAATTTTAAAGTGTCACAAAAGACTGTAATTTCTGCCATGAATCTTGACATTTAAAAATCAGATTGCCACACAATTCTCCCAAATGTTTCCAAAGGTCTATAAATATCATAGTGCCTTGATAATCACCATCATCCATTTCAGAAATACTTGAGGAAGTTCTGGATTAGTATCAGAAATTTTGAGGTGATGGCAGAGCATCTTAGAGATAGTGGGAATATGTCTCCCCATCTAAATAATGAATCTTCCTCGTACAACTATTTTGGAACTCTGAAACCTATTGAAGGATTTCAATTTCCATTGAAAGGCTTAGGCTGTATATTTTAGTTAATTTGGGTCCATTTTATCTATGGCAGAGAGTTGTGTCTGTGTTCCTGGAGTAGCTTGAACATAGACGGGAGCTCAGTAAGGAACTGAGGTAGGTTAGCTAGTCTTGTCTCTCAGTTTGAAGCAACAGTTTCAAAGATACCAAGAAAAAGAATGTTTAAAGAAAATGAAAATATCAATAAAGATCTAGAAAATCCAAAAGAGAGTTAAAAGAATTCTACAGCTGTAAAAGACAATAACTGAAATGAAAAATTCACTAGAAGGATTAAAGGCAGATTTGAATAGGTAGAAACAGGATTCAGAGAGCTTGAAGAAAGGGTAATTAAAATTATGAAGTCTGAGGAACAGAAAGAAAAAGATCAAAGAAGAGAGTACAGAGTCAAGGGACATGTGAAACAACATCAAGTTAACTGATATTTGCATTTTGGGGGTCCCAGAAAAAATAATATAGAGAGAAAGTAGCAGAGAAATTACTTGAAGAAATAATAGCCCAAAATTTTCTCATTTGATGAAAAATATTAATATGGACATCTAAGAAGCTAACTCTGATTGAGAAAGTCAAAGACCTACATTAAACTTGAATTTCAAAAGACACAAATGAAGAAAGAATTTTGAAAGCCATGAGAGAAAAGTTGCTCATCACATAAATCTCAGCAAATTACTCATCAGAAATTCTGGATGTCAGAAGGCAGTAGGCTAATATATTTAAAGTGTTAAAAGAAAAGAAAGTCAACTCAGAATTATATATCTGGTAAAATGTTTGTTCAAAAGTCAGGAGTAATTAAGATGTTCTCAGACTTTACAAAGCTCAGGGAAGTCATTACCATTAGAACAGACCTGCAGGATATGTTAACAAAAGTCAGTCCTGCAGGTTGAAAAGAAAGACACTAGAAAACAAGTCAAAGCTGTTGAAGGAAGAATGATCTCAGTAATGGTAAATAAATGGGCTATTATAAGAGCTAGTATTTTTGTTTAAATGATTTGTAATGCTACGTTTTTGTTTTCTACATGGTTTAAGAGCCTAATACATTAAAAATTGTTAATCTAAAAGCTGTTATTATTCTAACTTTGATTTTTCTCTATACTTTATTTTCTACATGATTTAAGATACTCATTCATTAAAAACAATTATTATTTTATGTGTTTGGACACATGATATATAAACATAATTTTTTAACATAAATAACTGAAAGAGATGGTGGTAGAGATGTATAAGAGCACAGTTTTTCTATGTTATTGAAGTTAAGCTCCTATGAATTCAAATTAGAGTGTTACATAACTTTAGATTGTTCAGTATAATACCCATGGTAACTACAAAGAAAGGAGTTATTAAATATACAGAAAAGGAAATGAGAAGAGAATTTAAACATTTTACTAGAAAAAAATCAGCTAAATATAAAAGAAGGCAGTGGGGGTTTTGGTGTACAGATTATTACCTAGGTAATAAGCATAGTGTCCAATAGGTAGTTTTTCAGTCCTTTCTCTCCTCCCACCCTCCACCCTCAAGTAGGCCCCAATGTCTCTCTTTTTTTTCTTTAATACTTTAAGTTCTAGGGTACATGTGTGCAATGTGCAGGTTTGTTACATATGTATACATGTGCCATGTTCGTGTGCTGCACCCATTAACTAGTCATTTACATTAGGTATATCTCCTAACGCTATCCCTTCCCCCTCTCTCCACCCCATGACAGGCCCCAGTGTGTGATGTTCCCCTTCCTGTGTCCAGGTGTTCTCATTGTTCAGTTCCCACCTATGAGTGAGAACATGCCGTGTTTGGTTTTCTGTCCTTGCGACAGTTTGCTGAGAATGATGGTTTCCAGCTTCCTCCATGTCCCTACAAAGGACACGAACTCACCCTTTTTTATGGCTGCATAGTATTCCGCGGTGTATATGTGCCACATTTTTAATAGCAAGGATGAACATATATTTTTATTTTCTTGAATAGAATACAGTGCATTTTAAAGGAATATGCAGGTGTTATTTATATAGCTACCAAAGTTCAATTAAATGTTACTTAAATTTATAACTAAATATAGTTTATAATTCCAGATTTTTTAAAACAATGTTAAGTCACCTCTGATATTCACAATAAACAGCATATTTCCACATATTTTTGCTATTTAGCTGTAGGTGGAACTCATTTTAAGATGTGACATTATTAAACTTCAGGAAAAGTTATTAAACTCAGGGAAGCTTCAGGTTTCTTATTATTTTTACTTATAAAAACCCATCTTTCAAAATGTTATTAGCATGTAAATAGTCTGATTCTTTTTGTAATATTTAACCAAAATTGTTAAGATTTTCTAAAAGTTTCACAATTCTGCTAAGTCTGTCTTTATAGGGAAACCATTCAAAAGACAGTTTACCCAACTGACTGTGAAGAGAATTATCAATGGCCCTGTTCATTCCTCTACCCCTAATTTTGTCATAAGTCATGAATTACTTAAAGTGAGAGGATGTGACATATTATTTGAACACATCCTTAGAATTGTATGAAATGTACATTTAAATTACTTGTAAAATTTTTCAGTAATGATCTAACCAGTAACATCAACCACTGAGTTATTTTCTTTTATTGTATTGTAATACCAATAGTGTGGTTCCAAGAATATATTTATTCAATTATAACAATTGATAATTTGCCTGTGGATAGAATTCTAGGATGAAAAAGAATCTCCTGGAGAATTTTTAAAATACTGTTCTATTGGCTTTTTGCTTCCATTATACTATGGAGAAATCTGATGTCTCTCTCATTACTTTCTATGTAGTCTTGGATTGTTATTCCTTTCATTGTCTGGCAACATTAAAAAAACTACACCAAATATTGTCTTTGACAAACCTTTTGTTGTTCATATAGTTACATGTAGTATGACATAATAGATTAATAAAGAAAAAAACATTTATTGAAAATATTAAGAAGTTATTTTTAATTATATATTCAAAATGAACAAAAATAATAAAACATTTATTAATAAGTTCAAATAATAATTGACATTAAAGATAAAATAAAGCAAGTATTTTATTAATTTGTTAAGTACACTGCAGAAATTGACAGCCTAAATTTAATCACTGTGGTGAGCAGACCGCAACTAAATTTTTACTGAGAAATTTATTGTTGGAACTTTTATTTGCTTTATTATCTTAAGCCTTATTCAACAGAGGGGTTTATCTTGTAAAAGATCTAATATTATATTTAATAGTTTTAATTTTGGAAAAAAGTATAGCTTTTGTTTTTCATATAATATTGCTACTTATGGGAAATTTTGCTTGGCTATTACATCAAGATGGAGTTTAAAGGAATTACCTGGGTACTTGTAAGCGATTGTTCTTAGCAATCTTAGCATTGTTAAGATTGTTCTCAGCAATGGTGTGGTAGGAGACGTCAGATGGAAAAAAAAAATCAGATGTTAAAGGAGTCTGGAATATTAATTTTGACTGTGAGTGAAAATCCATTTTTATTTGAATGTTTATTAATTTTATTGTCTTCTTAATTTACATGGCCCCCCAAATCTGTTTTTCCACACTAGATATTTTGCCCTGGGAAAAAATGTTGCATTATTTTGTCAATTTTTTTATACCATCAAATGTCATTTTAAGCTTTAAAATACATTAGCATACACAAATATATAAGCTGGAATATTATTACTGCTATTCAAATAGCAAATTAACAGAGAGCAAATGAGTGTGATTTATCTCCTCATTCTTGTGAAAAATATTTGTGTAACATTTTAAGCATATTTGCCTTTGTACACGGACATAGTTTGATTAGAAAACGTTAATTTTTCATACTTTACAGGTGTTTGTTATCTTTCAGTTTCTGGCACATTTCTGAATGAAACTTTCTTGAATGACACCAAAAAAGAATTAATCAGGATATTTTAAAAACTGGATAAATGTTTCTTTCTTTTTCTTTTTTTAATTAGATTTTACTAAACGGAATAGGTAATTTAATTAAACTGTACAGACCATTTTCTCCTGACAGGTTTGATACAAGACAGTGCCGAATAAAGTGATTGTCACATAAGAGGCAGTCCATCAATATGTGCTTATTCCTTACTCTTTTCTTTGCTCATAAGACACACACTAAAGCTATCTTTCTGCTTATTTCTTATTCTTTTCTTTCCTCATAGGAGACACACTAAAGCTATTTATCCTGTTGCAGTATAATTAGTAAGGTGTTTTGTAAGTTCTACCTACCTCAAACAATAAATAAAGCTAGTTGAGATTAATATTTGCCTACAGAATGGCAGCTGACAGGAAAATAATTCACATGATGTTGAAAAGAGTACAATCTTAAATGGCGTATGCAACTATCATGACGTTTTGCCTCACTCCAAAATATAACTGTATCTAACTCTATTTGAATGTATATTTTCAAAAATAAAATATAATGAGAAATATACACACAGAAAGAGAACGAACTGCAAGCTTTGCCAGGAGGCTTCCCCAGGCTATTTTAAATTGCATAACACCCCATCATCAACTGACTCAGTCCCAGACAGCAGGCAGACAGTAGAGCACATTCTTGAAGCTGTAACAAATAACAGGTTCAAAATGCTGATATCAAAATTTGTGTCATGCTTAAAAACAGCGAGGATTAGAAATGTAGAATGCAAGCCGTCCCCCCTTTTCTTTTAAGGCTTAGAAATTGGATTTGCTTCATAATCTTTCACAAAACACATTTTGTGCAAATGAATATATTCTGATACTCTGTTTAGCTTAGCACAGTTAGCGGTACTGTTACAAGACAGCTTGATCTCTTCCTAAGAATGTTGACTTTCCTCAAAACATTCCAATCACATTTAAAGATTCTTATAGAACATATAGGGGACTGACTTTATCACCAATTTTAGCTTATTTAGTGTGATCCCTTTTCTTCTATTATCCTGAATGTATTTGTCTTGAAAATAATTTGGAAAGAAATTCCTGAGATTATTAATACAAAAACACCATAGGAGTCAAGGAAAGTGCTCTGTCTCTGTAACCCTCTAATGACATGCAAATTTTATTGACAGGTAAGAGGTAGTTCTTCAACATAAGCTAGATGTTTGTCCCAAAATGTGTATCAAAGTTACATACTCATTATTACTTGCAAAGGAATTCCCTGTGGCCCTAAAATTCTCCGTTATTTTAAGAAAAATGTTAGGCAATATGAAAATGCCCATTTGGTAAGATGTAGCCAGTGGATTTCATAAGTCATATAACTCAAATGGCATCTGTAGTTTGTCACATGCATCTGTGAAATGGACTGAATGGAGACACTACCATAGAAACGAACAGTTACCGTGTCGGACCCATCCCGCTCCGAAGGCATTTTATCATATATCATGCGCCGATTATCACAAACTACATCAGTGAAAGGTACTAGGAAAGAATGACCCAAAGTGGTTTCTCAAGTCTTTAATATTCAGAGGAAGAGGAAACCTTTACTTTTCAGGCGTTCATTAAACCTCTAATTCAGCACATTGACATTGGAGCAGAGAGTTCAAATACACCCCGGCAAGCTCGGCATCTGGCGTGTCTGTGCATGTCATTTCCCACTGTCAGAGCCATAGTGACACCAGGGCCAAATCCATCCCTTTGTATCTGAGGTGTAAGTGTTTGATCAGGCATCCTTTGCTTTTCCCTTTCACAGAGGAGAAAGCCGGGACGGTTAATTGAGGTGAAGTGACATCTAGTCACTTGAGTTTCACAGATGTGGCAGCATGCTTTCTGTAGGGCAGTGTAGAAATTGAGCTGAAGCAGGGGTGCTCAGGTTGAATGACAGGGAAGGGAGTCAATTAAGGAGAAGTAGAAATTCAATACTTTTAAGATATGCATAAAGCCAAAAAAAGTATCTTTGTCATAATCTGGAGCCAGAATTCATTCAGTAAAAAATTTTACAGAAATACTTTTAAAACAGAAGATTAGAGGAGCATGAACCAAAGGTACATTTTCAAGGAAAATTGCTGTAATTAATATGTGCAAGAAAAAAAAAGAGAAGAGTTAAATGAGGGTGCTTCTTTATATTTAACTCAAATAAAAATATATTTTATAGCTCACGAATACATGAGGTTTCCAGCATTCCATGACATATTACAGGCTAAATTATAATACTAAGTCAAGTGCTTTAAATATAACTTACTTTCAGTTGTGTTCTTTTCAAATGATCTTAAGTATTTTATGTGTATGTATTCTTGACTCCATCTATTTAATTATTTCCACAATAATTTAGTTGTGTGTAGTTTTCGTTGTCATTCTGTTCCCTGACTGTGAAAAACAGAGCAGGGCTTTCCCAGCCCTTCAAAAACATAAATGTCCTTACCCAATGGAGGGACAGAGGCCGCAGTTAAGATCTATGAAACAGGAGAATCCGGGAGATGGCCATGGCGTAACAAAACGAGATGTAGCTCAACATCCTTGAAGGAAGTCCATTTTGTAGGCAAAGGAAAAGCAAGAGGAGGTAACAGCCAAACTGACCCATAACAGGAAAAAGTGCAAACATCACTAGAAAGGTCCATGAAATGAGTCACCAGCCACAGGGTCCAGTTATGTCCTCTTTGAAGATGTTACAGGAAAAGAGTGTTGCTACTGAAACGTGTAGACTCTATGCTGTACTCAGTTTTTGTCCTTTCCGTGTTCTAGCATGGAGACTATTCGCCAAAGGATTGTGTCAGCAAATGTGCTGAGATTTTAGAGCAGATGGAGATAGGTGCATTTGCATGAGGAGTCCAGAAAGTGATTGACTGTGGCAAGAAACACGTGTTAAACTTGCCTTAAATCAGCGGGTCCAAATTCAAGAGAATCACTGTTTTCAATCAGAGTAGAAGCTGAGTATGACATTAGTGGACAGTTCTCACACCACTGTTTCTGCAAGAAAATTTGTCAGAGCTCTGACAAGAGAAAATGGAAAAAAAAAATCAAACTGTTACAAAAAAAAAAATTGTAAAAGGTGTTGAGAGCACAGAGAAATACTGAATTGTTGCCTATGTCACAGAATGTGTAAGAGGACGGGAAGAAAGATCATTTTATCCACCTGAGGATTCTCTTGAAATGTGTTTGGCATATGAAATGGTGAGCCAGAACGTGGTTTATTCAATTAATGATCTCACAGGAGCTAAAGCCACCCTGATTCAAGCAAGTAGCCAGACATGTCTCAATATGAAGCAGGAAAAATCAACGTAACACAAATAGTACACATCAGAATTTCACAATGAGGTTACAATGAAAGAGAGAGAGAGAGAGGCCACCTTATATATTGCTAGAAGCATTATGTTCACATATTTGGAGGAGGTTAAGAGAGCGGAATGTTTCTGGATCATGTATGATATTGTAAAGAGGAATTTATTTATTTCAGTGGTGGAATTCTTTGGCAGAAAGAAGGAATCTTGTAAGGATTTGCCAGAACTACGCTAGCAAGGAACAAAGTCAAAATAACCTGATGTTTCAAGATTATTTGGCCTCCTGTGTTGTGTATTGTGAGATTATCAATTGGAAGGTTAAATACTTGAACAGCATTATATTTTGCATTTTTCACTTACAGTCCATGTTAGGAAATGCCTAAACTGGGGACTCGGACCCAGGTTACCCATCACTCAGACACAAACTAGGCAAGTGCCAATTTCTAAAAAATTGATGACACTATAGGGCCAATTTATTGGAAGGAAGGCTGATATTTTAAAATCAAAACTAAAGTACAGAGTCTGAATCAGATAAGCAAAAAGCAACTTGTTTTCTTAGGATCAAAATTTGGTCCAGTGCTCTTTGAATCTGTCCTGGTTATGATCAGGAATAGCACTCACATAGGATACGGAGTTGAGAGCCTCCTAGTGCCCTTAATTTTAAGCAGAAGAGCACAACTATTTGATTGTGGGCAGAGGTTGGCATACCTAGGGCATTACACCTGCAGTAGATGTTCTAGTTACCTCTTTCGGTGGTAATAAAAATTTAATATAAAAGATATATTATAGAATATTAAAGAAATTTTACTCACACACAAAGTCATAGTTTACTTTTATATTTGTTTTCTTTGCCTTTCGGCAATTTTTAATTATTTTATTATTACATGTGTACAGAGAATTCCAAGTGCAGTTTTGAAAAATGTTTGGATGAAAGCAGCACCCCTCTTCACTATGACACTTAAGTTAGCCACTGTTCCATCACCATAGATTAGATTTAACTTTTCTGAAGTTTATATTACTGGAACCACACAATGTGTATATCCGTATTTGGCTGCTTTCTTCAAAATTTTACTAATGGGATACCTCCATGTTTTTTATGTGGCAAAAATACCAATTTCTGATAAAAACAAGTTAGCTCCGTAAGTACTGCACTAAACCAGGAATACCCACTTTTTATCTGCAGTATGTTTGGAAGTGGATCAACAAAATATCTCCTCTCTGTTCTACACAGCATCAGCTAGTTTAGCTTGAAGACTGAAGGCTAGAAACAAAAGCACCTTAAAATGAGTTGCAGCTTTGAATGTAAAACTTAAAACTGTAGAACTTAAAAAAGTAGAAGGAATTATTTAATTCTAGGACTAGGCAAAGTGCTATTAGACCTGGCATCCAAAGCATGAACTGGAAAGGAAAACCAGATAAATTGAAAATCATCGAATTAAAAATGTTGCCCTGGTAAAAAGATGAAGAGAATTTATAGACTAGGAGAAAATATTTGCAAACCACATATTGGAAAAAGGTGTATTATCTATAATATATGAAGAACTTTAAAACACGAGCATGGAAAAATCCAATTAGGGAGCAAAAGAAAGGAAGAGATTTCACTTAACAGAATGTACAGGTGACAAATACACAAATGAAGTGAAATTCAATGTTGTTTGTCCTTAGGGGAATGCAAAATAAGACACAATGAGATATCACACCTTCTAGAACAGCTACATTTTTAAAAAACTGTCTATCAAATGCTGAAGCTGTCGAGAAACTGGCTAACTCATTCATTGCTACTGGGACGGTAAAGTGCAGTCACTCTGGAAATGTGTCTGGAAGTTCCTTACAAGATTAAACATTTACTTTACAAGATTAGGCAATTTAAGCTTTGTATATTTATCTCAGATAAATGAACTTCTTTTACACAAAAACATGCACCCAAATATCTTAGAATCTTTATTAGCAATAACTGAAAACCTGGAAACAACTCAGACATCCTTCAAATAAAGAATGCTTCAACAAACTCTGAAATATCCATACCGTACAACGCTACTCTGAAGAAAAATGATCATATGACTGATAGACACAACTATTTCATGGATCCTAAGTGAACAAAAGCCAGCTGCAAAATCAAATGTTATAATATATACGACATAATGTCATTTGATGTGTTAACCCACTTATTTAAATTTCTTGAAAAGATAAAATTAGAGAGATGGAAATTATATCAGTGGTTGCCAAGGAGGGAGGAGAGAAGTGCCTGTGCCTATACCAGGAGTGAGTGCATGTTAAACTGGTCAAATGTGAGTAAGACTGGCGAATCGATCGATGCCATTTTTCTGGTTGTGATATTGTCCTGTATTTTGCAAGACATTACAACTGGGGAAATCTGAGTGAAGAGTGCAGGGGATCTCCCTGTGTTGTTTTCTGCAACTGCAGACGAATTTACAATTATCCTCAAATTAAGAGACTTAAAAACTAGAATGATGACGACATACTGAACAGAACACACCAAGGCAAGGCAACTGAGTGTGAAAGGAGGCATACCACTAACAAAACAGACTACAAATAAGGAAAGCATAATAATCAAAACCAGTCAGTAGGAAATATCCAGTTCCTAGGCTGACTGTGATGACAGTTCCGATGGAATTCAGAAATCCTCACAAATTAAGCCCTAAGATTGGAAGAAAAAAAAATGTTTTTGAATTCAGGGAAATTGCATATGATCTTAATTACATATTTGTGCCTTTATTTTCATTTGATGTATCTCTCACACCCTTGTTATGTCAGTGTATTTTTTCTTACATTTTGGAAATTCAAATATTGAGAGGTTTTCAATGATGTAGGACAGAGAATGTTAAAAATAACAACAATCTGATTTATATTCTGTTTGGCTTTGTGTCTTGTTTTTGCTTCTTTAAAAAAATTATCCTTTGCAATAACTTTGCTATAGTCAAAAACTTGTGTCATGAGTATTGAAAACCATATACAACATATATCATTATTTTCATAATTGCCCTTAATTGCTCTTCTTGGATTACAATTTAAAATGTTTCTATTTTTGCAAGTATGTAAGTAAAAATTATCGTTGGTGATCTTTTTATTTTAGCAAGTATATTACAATTGCCCTACATGTAACTTAAAATCTGCTCGGTTGGCATGTGTAAAGATTTACTGAGATAATAGGAATAACTTAAGCAATCCCTGTATATTCCACATAATTTTAGTTTGTTTTTCAAAATGTGTGATCTCATTTTATCCCTCTGCTTCAGTATGGGTGTCCCTTCCAGGGCCTTTTTTGCATTGGTTTGAATGTTCTATTATTATCTTTCTTTGTGTGTGTTCTGGCAACTGTGGTACAATTTACAGCATTCCTAATAGAAGCTTCATTCTATAGAAAGTCTATGTAATGCTACGCTATTTACCGCATAATGCCATTTGATATACTTGAGGTTGTCATTGTGATGTATTAATGCAGAAAGCAAACTTGATATTATCAAATTAATGGGGACTTTCAGAATCTGACTGATAAATAGAATCCAATTTTTAATTTAAAGATCAACTGCTTCCATGGCTGTAAAGAACAAGAACACAGGTTCTTAATTTGTTAAAAGGAGTAACCACAGCTCCATAGCAGGTATGATAGATGTGCCATATTGCAATAATTCCTATAATTTGAGGATTTTAAGCTAGTAGATGCTTAAACTTATCTGTTTATTTTTTCTTCTCATTTATATTAGTTATTATGCTAAATTAATTCAAGCATTCTATAGATATACATGTATACATGCATACAGGAAATGCATCAAGATTTTCCTAAGCATAAAATACAATGATACAGTTACAAATGTTGTTAGTTCTTATGAAATATTTAACACTATTTCTGATCTTCCAGACGCCAAGATGTTACCAGATTTCTATTATTACATTAGTGTTCAAGAAAAGAAAAAAGCCGTTTTCATGGAATACAAGTAGACTTAGTAAATTGGCAACTTTTATTTTAAGATTTGCACTCAATATTTCAATAAAATCATAAATTAAACGTCAAAAATTTGGAAAACACAAAACGTTAAGTCAATGACTGTGGATTAATCTTCTATTTTAAAATAAATGTACTATAAAATATCCAAATTCAATTAATAGTTATTAATAAATAGATTAATAACAACAGAGTTTGTGGTCATTATAATTTTCTTGATAGTATTAAACAGTGCATAATAAAATAACTTTGATACAAGATTGAGGAATTCTTACACAAATAATGTTCATATGATAACATTAGAGAGTCAGTGAGTCCGTCAACACCAAGCTTATAGTAGAAATAAATGAATTTATAATAAAAATACAATTGGTTATTATAGTGATAACAATAAATCCCTTATACTTTAGAGCAATAATACTGTAGTTCATGCCTTTTAAATTTTTTTGATATTGTCTTCTACAACTTAGAAATTTATGCTGAACGCATGTTATAATAAAAGTGCAATAAAACCACTGTATGCTGCTATTGACAAAATGCTCAGCACTTTGACACAACAAGTGAATACACTTTTCCCTCTTCATATGAAATAATGCATATTTGGTAGCTTTGGTAGGGAAATTGTCATAACAATTTTCAGCCATATTTCATCTAAATTTTTGTATCCAAATGTTCATAGTGATATCAATTCTCATAGCAAGGTACAAGAAGGATCATATTCTAAGAATGACAACGATGCAATATTCTGTCTTGTAATTTCTTAGAATACAATAATTATATTTAATATAATTTGGGATTACACCCTCCAGTCCTACCATTTACACATCCTGAAACAAATCTCAATCTTATTCAGATCAATATTTTCCAGAATAAAACACATTAAGGTCGTTGAACATTCAAATTGAGTCTCCTTGGTGCTTTACTAGCAAGCCGAGGCCATCCAATACAAAGATAAGTAAACTTTCAAAAAAGGCCTAGAAAATCAAAATACTTTACCCATCACGTTATTTTCTTGATATTATTGCAAAAACCCATCTTCTTCTAATGGAGATAACTCTCTTTGTTAAAAAAAAAAAAAACTGAATATACTCTCCACTTAATTGAAGTGAAATTCAAAGTGTAATCACATAATTTAGGATGTGGTATGTATGCTATGCCACAGGCACTCTAGTTATGAATTCAAGTGTTGGTTAATGAGATTTTTTAGGCCATCTCTGCCTCATATGACACTGTGCATTATTCTCACTGAACACATGCTGGCAAATTATGAGGAGAACAAAAGTGGAGGCTGCAGGTGCCTGGCTCTGTGAGGAATCACAGCTGGTTCAGCCGTTGGGGAAAATCTGGATGACATAAACCACCATTTATTTAGGCTGAGGGTTGCAGCTACAGGACTTTCGATGATGTAAACTAAGTGTATCCACCTGCTGAATGCGGATATATTCTCATGGTTATTTTACTTGAAGTATTTTAGGATAAAGAGAAGGAACAGATTTGTTATACTCTGCCTTTAGGAAATGAAACCTACAATAATTACCATGGGATTTTTTTTTTTTTTTTACTTCCCAACCATACACCTAAAGCATCACTGGAGACTCCATTTTCAGTGTACATGGCAAAAATGGCAAAACATGTGAGACACTCTCACAGTGAGGATGATGACAGAAAATCATAAGTAGATTACCTGGATCCTAAAACAACATAAGCTTTGATAATCAGCTTCACATAAAATCAATAATCTTATCAATCTTAACCTCGTAAGGGTGATATTTACAAATACATTTTAGTAAACTCTTTATTTATAAATATTCGTAGTTTTCTTACTATGAGCCATTTTCACCTCTATGTTCTCCAAGTGAAAGAGGGAATAAAACAACATTCATACTCTCACTAAAGTTATACTCCAAAGGGCAGAAAGATAACAGATGGTAAATCAATAAATGTTATTAGAAGGCAAGATAATGAGAGGAAAAGCATGAGAAGTACAATTATAAATAATGTGAGTAAGGAAGGTCTTGATGAGGAAGTGATATGTGAATAGACATCTGAAAGAGGGACGGGAAACCTGGCAAGAGAGAAAAGAGTAGCCCGTCTCTCTCAAGGCAGGGCATGGCACTCTGCCTCGGGAACAGCGAGGAGACCCAGGCGCCTGGAGTGCAGGGAGTCCCAGGAGGAAGAAGTGAATGAGGGAGGTGAGGAGGAGGTTGATTATCTAGGGACTCTTAAGGTTTGGTAATGCCTTGGCTTTTTACTCTCAGTGAGATAGAGCACCGTCAGAAAGTATTTGAGCAGAGGAATGTGTTGAGCTGACTTATTATTTCCTAAGATTAATCTAATGCCTCAGCTGAAGTCAAAGGTGGAACTAGGGTGACAAGATAAGAGGTTGTTTAAATTATCTGGGCACAAGTGGTAACACTGATTTTGTACAAGTTGGAAGCAACAGATGTATATACGTTGTCATAGAATCAGGTCCTGGGAATATTTTGAGTTAGAATCAGCAAAATTTATTGATGAATGATTGGAGGAGTAGTAGAGAAAGAAGAACTCAAGGGCTGTTCTGTGTGTGTGTGTGTGTGTGTGTGTGTGTGTGTGTTTGGCTACTGTAAAAATGGGGATGTCATTTCCTGAAGTGAAAAAATGATCTGAGGAGCAGATTTGGAAGTCAGTGTGGAAAATATCTGGGCCACAGTACTTGACATGTTCAATATGAGATGCTTATTACATATCCAAGTGCTGATGTTGATGAGACAGTTGGATACTTGAGTCTGCAGTGCAGGAATGGTTCTAAACCTAAGGCATATATATGCACAATTAAGGTAAGAAGACTGAATGAAACTATCCAAAGGAGTGAATACAAATAGAAAAAGGAGTGTACTAAAGTTTCTGTAGTTTTCCAGTTCAATTTATTTATTTATTTATTTGCTTACTTACTGTTTTGAGATGGAGTTCCACTCTTGTTGCCCAGGCTGAGTGCAATGGCATGATCTTGGCCCACTGCAACCTCTGCCTCTGGGGTTCAAGGGATTCTCCTGCCCCAACCTCCTGAGTAGCTGGGATTACAGGTGCCTGTCACCTCGCCCAGCTAATTTTTGGTATTTTTAGTAGAAACAGGGTTTCACCATGTTGGCCAGGCTGGTCTTGAACTCCTGACCTCAGGTGACCTGCCCGCCTTGGCCTCCCAAAGTACTGGGATTACAGGCGTGAGCCACTGCAACCGGCCTCCAGCTATTATTAGAGATAATGGGTTATGAGCATTTGGGATTACTCGATACTTTCAATGCTATTCTACCCATTGCTGCTACTAAGAAAACTGGTCCATCAAAAAGAAAAGCATGGGTTATAGTTCCCTGTAAAGTTCTTACATATCCTAAATCTTTTACATTATACTCATGTGTGCATATCAATTTCCTGTCTACGGATGGCATAAAATAAATTGGTAGTGTTCTAAGATAATCTTGGTATTTTAGCAGTGTTTACCAGATCTGTCGTCTCCATGATAAGTTACCCAAATTCTTAAAACATGTAAATGTTTACACCACTGACATATTCAAATAGAAAAAAATGATATTTTTATGAATTCTACAATAGTGAGGATTTTCTAAGTAAAAAAGAGATGGGGAATGGCAAAATATAGCATTGATAGTCAAATAAATTCATATTAAATAATAATAATTACATTTATTAAGTAAAAAGTAAGAATATAATATTGTATTCATAAAAATTTTAATTGCTTGACATTTATGGTATCATTTTCATGTGAATTTATCAAATATTATTAGTTATTGATTTTGAATTGTTTATTTTTGGATAGTTACAGTTTATCAATGTTTTTATTTTGTATTTAAAAACTCAAGGTGAACAAATGTTATTTTCAGAATAAGAGTACTCACTATGTAATTTTTTAAAAGAACACATTCCTTAAAATACACACTCAGCAATTCAACATAGAGCTTGTCTATTTTCCAGACATCCTTCATTCAGGACTCGAGATGGAAATAACAAGGCATATTTTCTTCCGTGTAGAGACTTACATTCTAATTAAGAAAACACTTAACACTCTATAATATTTGAGGAAACAATTACAATAGCAGCACTGGAGAACTCAATGGAAGCCAAGGCCAGGGGTGTGCAGCCCATCTCGGTTTGTGCAACTGTTCCCCTCCCTCCCTAGATACTCCCACCACCCTCACCCTCCCTTGCTCCCTGAATCCAGATGGTTGTCACATCTTAGGCCTCAGGCTTAGACAGTTGCTTCTCTTTCTCAAATGGCTTTCTTCTGGTCCTTCCTCCTTCTGGTATTCTCACCCTCAGATCCCAGCCCAGAGTAAATACTGCTTTGTTCAATCAATTAAGCTCATTTAAACACCAATACATTCCCCAGAGAATTCCCTGCTCATTCTATGCTTCATTAAAAAAAGTTTGTAAGTTACTAAACGTGATATGAAAATTGAGAACTACGTTGTCCTTTTTAAAAAAATGAGAACAAATATCTATGAGGCAATAGTGACATTTTCTTTCTATTTTTAAGCTATGCTATTTTAAACATTAAATGTGGCCTGCTGAATAGACTATTTATTTCATATTTTCAAAAGTGAAAGAATATACATGTTACAAACATAACAAGAAAAACTTAAATTTTAAAATATTCATAAATAATGATTAAGGTTTTATTTCGACATAAAAATAACTAAAAGTTAGAGATGAAACATTTAATTTGGTAATATTTCTAAATTATTTCTCCAGATTGCATGTCCAATATTCTCAGGGCAAGTGCATTTGTACTGTCTTTGTTAATTTTTTCTTCTATGATATGACTTACTCTGCCCCTTAAACCTGGAATATCCTGCTATCATCTTGCTATAATTCTGATCAGCTGTTACCTCAACATTGATCTAAGTTCACCTCAGAACTCACGGAGCACCCTGCTTATACATTTGTCTTTGCATCTGCCGTATCATACTGTAATTTAATACCTTTATACATCCACAAGGACAGTGTGTATGTGTCTGTCTGTCTGTTTCTGAGTGTGAATGTTTGTTTATTTAGAAACACCAGCTCATTCCTTATGTTAAATATTAAAAATTAAAAATGATTGTCGATTTAAAATAATCTATTTAAAATTAATGTTCAGTTACAATTCTCTACAGAAATTTGCTCCAATATATGTCATATTTCCCGCCTATGAGTTATTTATTGTTATACAACATACACATCTATGTATTTAAAAAAGCCTATGGACACAATTTTATAATTTTTGATAAATAACAGAACAAAATATCACCAACAAAACACTTTCATAATTTATTTCATAATAGTGGTGTAGTTACTTTTGCTGGTGCTCCTTATTCTTCATGTGGATTTAAGTTAACCTCTAGTGTCCTTTCATTTCAGGCTGAAGGATTCCCTTTAGCATTTCTTGTGAGGCTGATAAGCCTTATGCCATAATGGAGATTGCAACATTGTACTGCAAGATCATTTTTCTCCATTTGAGAGTGATTCTCTTTGTTTTTTGTGCATTTTCTTTGTCTGCTGCAGTTCTCTCTTGGGAATACACATTGTAATTTAATTTTTGTATGATAAAATCACTTTGGGTTGGAAACAATAAAATTAAAACTCAACATCCTCCACTCCTGCTTCCAACAATTAAAGTGCTGCGTAGAGAATGAATAGTTGAGAAGTGCACTGTGGTTCTAATTCTTTAGAGCAATTTTGCAGTGATGCGTTTGTTCACTCATGCTCTCACTTAATTGCTTTTTACAAACTTATTCACTGTGTTTGATTGTAACTTTTTCCTTGAAATTCTTCTTATTGCCTGACGGATAATATAGAAAGACACAAGTGAAATAAAAAATCTACTAGAGAGCCTTAATAAAAGATTACAGATGTCAGAAGGGAATTAAATGAAATTGAAGAGTGCTATAAAAATTATCTAGTAAGTTGCAGAGGAAAAGGTGAACTTAATTTATTTTAAGTGAACCTAAATAAATTTTGGACTTTTTAAGTGAAGTTAAAATAAATTAAGATAGAAGCCAAGAAAATGTTTTCTTAATTACTTTATGAAAAATTTATTGTTTTAGCTTTCACATTTATATTTACACTCCAAAAATAATGAATTAGTAAGGTATGAGGTATGAGTCAGATTTATTTATTGAAATGTATAACCAGTTGAACTGGAACCATTTTGTGTGTGTGTTTGTTTTTTAAAGATAATTTTTTGTTTTGTTCTTAGCCCTTCACCATGAAAACCTTTAAATACTCGCAAAAGTGAAGAAAATATACACTGAACCCCACATATTATTTCCAAACGTCAGCAACTGTCAGTTTAGGGCCAAACACATCTGTAATGAAGCCTCATTGAAATTTCAATTCTCAACCACATTATTTTTTTTAATGCCCTTACCCTCATGGAATCAACTACATTATTTTCAAGTGAGTCTTGGATATGATATCAGAGAATCAGATATTTATTTCTTCAGTTAATTAATTTGTTTCCTTCTTATTTTATTATATTGTGGTAAGAATATTTTACTGGATATCTACTCCTTTAACTATGATTAAGTGCATAATACTTTGTGAACAATAAGTACAATGTTATACAGCAGATTTCTAGAAACTTTAAACCCATTGAATCCCTCTTACTCTCCAGACCCTGGCAACTACCATGCTACTCTTTGTTTCTATGAGTTTATATTAGACACCTCATATGAGAAGAATTTGTCCTTCTGTGACTGGCTTATTTCACGTAGCATGATGTTCTCAAGTTCTATTCATGTTATTGCATATTGCAAGTTTATTTCTTCTTAAGACTGAATAATATTCCAGTGCATGTACTGTGTATATCACAATTTCCTTATCCATTTCATCTTTCAAGAGACACTTAATATGTTTCCATATCTTGGATATTGAGAATAGTTCTGTAATGGATATGAGAGTGTAGATATCTCTTTGAGATCCTGATTTCAGTTATTTTGGATAAAAATCCAGAAGTGGAATTGCCAGATAATATAGAAGTTCTATTTTGAGTTTCTTGAGGAGGGCAAGAAGATATTTTCCTAACTACTTTGGGAAATATTTTTTGTTTTACCTTTCACATTTAGATTTATGCTCCACTACAATGAGTTTCTAAGGTGTGAAGTATGAGACAGATTTATTTATTTACCCAAATGTATAACCAATTGAACTGGTTTTCCTTTATACTCCCATTAACACGGCACAAAGATGACCTTTCCACACCCTTGTCAATATTTGTCTTATTTTGTTTTGTTGTGTCTGATAATCACCACCCTGACGCTGAGGTCTCAATATGCACTTCCCTAATAATGAGTAATGTTGACATCTTTCATATGCCTGTTGACCATTTGAATTATTTGGGTTTTTGTTTTTTTTACTGTTTAGTTCCAAGAGTATCATATATTTTAGATATTAGCTTTAGTGGGATATTAATCCATTTTTGGACATGTGGTTTACAGATATTTTTTCACATTCTGTAGATTGACTTTTCATTTTGTTGATTGTTTCCTTTGTTGTGAAGACACTTTTTACTATGATTTATTTCTACTTTTCTGTTTTTGCTTTTGTTCCTTGCACTTTTGGTATTATATCCATAAATCATTGCCCAAACAATTTTTATGGTGATTTTGCTCCCATGAGAAAAGGAGACTTTTACAGTCTCAGGTCTTATGTATAAATCTCTATTCCATTTTCAGTTGATTTTTGTGTATGGTGTAAGACGAGTGTCCACTTTCATTCTTTTGAAAGTGGATGTCCAGTTTTCCTCAGACTATTTGTTGAAGAAATTATACTTTTCCTATTTCATGTTGTTTACATCCTTATTAAAGATCAGCTGACCACACAGGCATTGACTTATTTCAGAAATTTCTATTCTATTCCATTGCTCCATATGTTTGTTTTATGCCAGTTCTGTAAAGCTGTAATTACTGTAGTTTTATAACATATTTATAAGTCAGAAAGTGTGATGACTTCAGGTTTGTTCTTTTGAGGATTGATTTGGATATTTGAGATCGTTTATAATTCCATGAGAATTTTAGAACTTTTTTTCTATTTCTGTAAAAATGTCTGGGATTTTGATAAGGATTGCATTGAATCTGTAGATCACTTTGGATTTTATGAACATTTTAACAACATTAAGTCATCCAATCTACCAACACATGATGTCTTTCCACTATTTGTGTCTTCTTTAAATTCTTTCATCAGTCTTCTTTTGTTTTATTATACAAGTCTTTTACCTTTTGACTAAGTTTATTCATAAGTTTTATTATTTTTGATGCTATTGTAAATTAGATATTTAAAATTTATTTTTTGATTATTCATTGTAAATGCGTAAAAGTGCAACTAATTTTTCATGTTGATTTTGTATCCCAAAACTTTATTGAATGTGTTTCTTAGTTCTCACACTTATTTTGTACCGTCCTTAGGGTTTTCTATGCATAAAGTCACGTTGGATGCAAACAGATTATTTTACTTTCTTATTTCCTATTTGGATGGTTTTTAGTTTTTTAATTGTCTAATTGTTCTGGTTAGGATTTCCAGTACTATGTTGAATAAAAGTTTGATATGATTTGGATCTGTGTCCCCACCCGAGTCTCATGCTTAATTGTAATCCCTAATGTTGGGGGTGGGGCCTGGTTGGAGGTACTGGATCATGGGGGCAGATTTCTCCCTTGGTGGTATTCTTTTGAAAGTAGTGAGTGAGTTATCATTAGATCCAGTCTTTTAGAAGTGTGTAGCACCAACCTTCACTCATCCTGCTCCAGTCACGTAAAGTGCTGCTCCCCCTTTGTCTTCCACCACGATTGTAAGTTTCCTGAGGTCTTGCCAGAAGCTGAGCAGATGCCAGTGCCATACTTCCTATATAGCCTGCAGAATCATGAATCAATTAATCTCTTTTCTCTATAAATTACCTAGTCTTAAACATTTCTTTATATCAGTGTGAGAACAGACTAATACAAAGTTCCAAGAGTGTGCATATTTTCTTTATCTTGATCTTATATGTTAAGCCTTCAGTTTTTCACCATTGAGGATGTTGGCTTTGGGCTTTTCATGTACTCTTCATATTATTTTAAGAAAATGCCCTCTATTCCTAGTTTATTGAGAGGGTTTATCCTGAAAGATAGCTAAATTTTTTTGAATGCTTTTTTTCCGCATCAGTTGAGATGATGGCGTGATTTGTAATTTATTGTTAAGGTGGTATATCACATCAGTAGATCTGCATATGGTGAACTATCCTTGCATCACAGGGATAAACCATACTTTGTCATAGTGTGTATTTCTTTAATGAGCTGTTGAATTTATTTAGCTAGATTTTGTTTAAGGTTTTTGTATTTGTCAGGCATAATTTTATTTTCTTTTAGTGTCTTTTTTCTGGCTTTAGTATCACTGCAATATGAGATTCATAAAATAAGTATAGAAGTGCTCCCTCTTGAGTTATTTTTAAGGTTTTAAGAAGGATAGGTATTAATTCTATTTTAAAAGCTGACCGGTTTTAGTGCAGTTCACTGGATTTAGGCTTTTCTTTGCCAGGAGGTTGTTGATTACTCATTCATATCTCCCTACTAATTAAAAGTCTATCCAAGCTTTATATTTGTTACTCTGTACTGTTTGGTTGTGTGTTTCTAGGTTATCCAACTTGTTGGTGTATGATTTTCATAATAGTCTCTTGTTATCTTTTTTTCATTTCTGTAGTTTGAGCTGTAAGATCTTCCTTTTCGTTTCTGATTCTATTTGAAACCTCTCTCTTTTTAAATCTAGATAAGGGTTTGTTTTGTCATTTTACTTTTCTTAGAAACCAACTCACTTTTACTAATTTTTGGCTGGTTTTCTGTCCTCTATTTAATTTATTTCTGCAATAATCTTTAGCATTTCCTCCATTCTGTCAACAATGGACTTTGATTGTTCTTCTTCCAGTCCTTTGAGCTGTTATGTGAAATCTTTTTTTGATACAGAAATTTATGGCTATAAACTTTCCTCTTAGTAGTGCTTTTTCTACATCCAGCCCATTTTGGTATATTGTTCTTATGTTTTCATTTGTCTTATTAATATTCTAATTACCTTTCTGATACCTTTCTTGACTCAGTGGTTGTTCTAGGGTGTATTGTTTAGTTTTAGTGAATGCTTTTGGTTTCCTATCTTTAATTGATTTCTAGTGAACACTATTTGTGAAAAAGACTACATATGCCCCACTCTCCTATTGTGCCACTTCATTATAAGATATATTTTCATACTCTATTTCATTGAGATATTATTTACTGTGTCAATATCACACTATACAATATTCTATAGTTTTCTCTTACTGTTTAAGAGAAAAAAATTCTATGTCATTTCCCTTTTTTAGGATTGTTTTAGTTTTATACTTTTTCATACTCTTCAACTCTTTTATGTCTATGTGCGTTTTATGACCAACTTGTTACATTCCTTCCCTAAAAACAGATATGGTATGTGATTGAGGAGGATGCCCACACATAATATCAATATTATTTTATTTCTTTAATGTCAGAAATTATTGTAACATATGTACATAGTGTTTTATATGTTAATTTATTTTTCTCTCATTTTATTTATTTTTATTTATTGCTAAGTTGATATTTTTAAATGATTCACACTTTAATTTTCTCTTTTTTGTAAACATATACTTTGTTTTTATATTGAGTTGCATTTAGAGGTATTGTAAAGCTATCGATTCTAATAATACATATATATTTTACAAAATGACGTTATTTCATACAAATGATAATTTGTGTTTTTTGACATTTCATATGGTTATTTTTTTCTTACCATACTTGTTAGAACATCTTCTATAATATGTCTAGAAGAAGCAATCATCAGAAACTCTCCTTCTTCACTACTGATATAAAATGGTAAAATTGCTGTCATATGTTTAGTGTCGGTAAGATCTGTATTGATGTTACTGTCTTTATTTCTGATATTTATGTTTTGGGTATCATTTTCATTTCAGATTTGACATACATTTCCATTTCATGGTTACCTATACTTTTAGAATATTTTATGTGTTACTTATTTCTTGTTTTCTTTTTGTATTTGCATATTTAGTTATTTAGTTGTTTAGTTAATTAGTTAGTTGCATCTTTCATTTACTAGGATTGTGCATTTTTCCAGTGTAGAAAGGCCCTGTACAATCATGGTTAAGCATAAAGTCTTCAAATAAACATCTGGTTTTGGAGCCGCATGATATCTTATCTTAGATATGCCATCTTGAGAAAGTTACTTACATCTCCCATGTCTCAATGTCTCAAACTGTGAAAGAGGAGAAAAAAAAAATCAAAAAGAAAAAACCTCTTATCGAGTTGTACTACACAAATTTACTTATGTAATGTGTTCATATCAGTGTCTAGAGCATAATAAGCACATGATAGGCATAAGCCACTCTGTTGTTGTTTTCATAACTCCAACATGCATGCAAGATTTTTTTTTAGCAAAAATAAGGCCCCCTCCTTCACTTAGTTTGCAACATCACTTCACTCACACTTTCAGGCAGCGTGTACCAAATGTGATGCACCAAACTGAAGCTCCAGGCATCAACCCTAATTGTTGTAAATTATTTCTATATTTTTGACCCCTCTAACAGTTTAGGACAGAGAAGGTGAAACCATGACTCAGATATAACGCGACTTCTGAAAAGAAGGCAAGTGTACTCCCCCACTAGAAATATCTTGGGATTATGTTATAAATTACTTCCTTTTCAACCATCTCACCACCAAATACAAACTCAAAATAAAATGAACACACATGGAGAGGTAAAGAGACAAATGAAAAAGAAGAAGAAATGACGTTTCCTTTTAGATATTTTGAGACACAATGTATCTATGAGTCAAACCTTCCTTCCCCTAAAAATATGTTAACCTAAATCAATAAATGATCCTTCTACTTAGTAGTTTTAGATAGGTCTTTGTCATTTGTATTCAAAAGAGTCATAACTGTAACAACCATTACTGTCATTGACAATTTTGTCAAGCCCATGGAGTATCAGAGAAGGATTCTTCTCAGTCAATGAGAAGTGAAAGGGAAAACAGGTTGAGCGTTAAAAACACACAATGACACTACCATGATTGTCACAACTTTTGAACTACTGAATTTTTCCTCATAACACCACTAAACTACTAATTCCAAGGGAATATGAAGGAAAAAATTGACTATTCCTCCAAATGATGTTGATTTGAATCCTTCCAGTCTTAGATAGTGAATGTAAATTCATTTTTAATAACCTCAATACTGTGTCACTTTGTGTATGAAAATGAGATAGATTATACACCCAAAATGTTGTCATCAGGATTAAATGATGCATTAAATGCTTATTAAAATGTCTTGTAAAAAAGTAAAAACAAAACAAAACGTAATGCCTACTATTAATATTACTGCTACTGTTACTAGTGATTTTTACTATTTGTAATATTGAATAAAAGGTTTTTATACTATAGATTTGAATTTGACTGCCATAAATTTAGTTTTTCCAAAAAATGAAAAGAAATCATTATTGTAAAGCCAGATGAAATACATTGAAAAGCATAAATGTATTCCCAGCTCTGCTACTAACTTCTGAATAACCTCATAAGGCAATGTACCTATTTCTGGGCTTCAGTTTCCTCATCTGAGAAAGTATTTCAGTTAGATAGCTGTACGTGTGCTGTATTCTGAGTACAACGTAATTTTTTGTTTTGTTTTGATTTTTTAGGAACAGGATTTTTAGCATCATTCAGTGATCTAAAAATATCATTGAATGATGATTTAATTGAAAAAAAGAGGAAGGAACTGGAAATATTTCAGAACTACCCTAATTGAATAGAGTTTGTACTGTGGATTTTGTTTTTTCACTTTTATTTTAGGTTGGGGGTACCTATGTAGGTTTGTAATAATGAGTAGATTATTTTATTTTAGGTCCAGGATACCTCTGCATGTTGCTTATATTGGTAAACTGTATGTCACGGCAGTTTGATGTGCAGATTATTTTATCACCCAGGTAGTCAGCACGGTAAAGCAATAGGTAGTTTTTCAATCCTCATCTTCCTCTCACCCTCCACCCTCAAGTAGGTCCTGGCATCTTTTGCTTACTTCTTTGTTTCCATATAGTATTATGAATTTGGGACTTAGTCTAGACATAAATACAATTCCAGTTTAAATCTCATCCTACATTTCAAGAGTTATTGAGATCAACTCAGGAAGAAGCGTCATTTTCAGAAGTATTCTCTCCCTCTGCTGAACTTCAGCATGTTAGTGTGCAGTGGTCTAGTTGAGTAATTACTGAGATGCTATTCCATGGCTTGAAGATGAGTTTGGGGCCTTTCATTAATTTGAGTTATTCCCCATTCTGACTGCCTAATCAGAGTTTTGTTGCAGCTGCTGTTCCTATTTGTTATTACACCCAGCAGTTAATTATAAATGATGTTAAAACATTCAGGCATTCTGATTGCTAATCTGGCTAAATATTACCTGTCTTATAAATCTAAGTAATAGGTGTCATGTGGACTCAAATGGGTTCTAAAACAGATGGTTACACGAAAACATACATGGATGTGCTATAGGGGAATCATGAAAGAGAAAATGAGCAAGAATTGTGCTAAAATGCTTATGTTTCTCATTAATACTGGCACATAAATCAGATTTTTTAAAAGATTTGCTCTTTTAGTAGACCATCAATTGCATCCATCTAAATTAGTATCATTCACTTCTTGTAAAACCTGCACAAGTTATAGTTAAAAATATCATACCACAGAAAGACAATAATTAAGTCATTTATAAAATTCACACTTAATTAAAATAGAATATAGATCCCAAAGCACATATCATCTGCCAAATATATTGTAGTGAAATTTGGATTCATTTGAGAGAGAATTCTGAATGTGGATAAATGTCTCTCCACATCTCAGGCAACATGCACTGTCTGAAGAGAGTGACAGAAAGGTTTCTGAAGAACCCAATTGGTTATGAAACTTTACTTCATCTAAGAAGAAAACTAAATAGACAGGAAGGCCAAAGGATAAATAGACAGGAAGGCCAAAGGAAAAATAGCAAATATCTCCAAGATTTCATTTACACAACACCAGCACCCAGCAAGAAACTGTTGAAAAACACAGTCTGAGAGAACACACATCATTATTATCATTAATTTGTGTATTCTAGATTTCTCACTAAATTAATGCAAACAAACAAGAAAACAGTCTCCATGCTGGGGCCTCTAGAAAGAAGGAATAAGAAAAAAAAGGAAAAATCAACTGTGTGATTGGCTGTGTACTTAGTGAGCTAAATTTAGGGAAGCATAATAACCAGATGTGGCAATAAACCAGACTCAACAGACTTCACTATGACCACTGGCTTGGGGCAAGCTGACGCGTGCTATCTATATGGGCATGGAATGACTTTAAAAAATCTTTTTTAAAATGGAATTATTGGAGGGGGGGTGGCAGAGACACAATGTAATGAGCTTCCTTATCTGAACCTACTTGATATAATTCATTCTTGTTTAGTAAATCCCTAACTTTCTTTGGCTCAAGAAAATGTTAGCCTTTATCAATTGAGTTACTGTCAACCTTAACTGCTTTATTAGGTCCCCCTTGACTTCTGATTATTTGTATGCTATTAGTTTTCATTTCATCCTCTACGTGTTGTAAGAGTTTTTGGTTGTTGTTATTCTTGCAAATATCTTTTTTCTGTGCGAATTACTTTAAGAAAATTGTTTGTCTCTGTCTTCTACTTCATTAATCTCTCAATCAGTTTTTAATCTGCTGTTTAATCCTTATTTTAAGTTTGGGAGTGAAAACTAACATTAAATATAAACTGACAAAAATGTCTGGTGTTTATAAATACCATGCTGAAAAATAAAGTATTGTAATGGAAACAGGCGGTATGGAGTGTGCTTTTAAATTGAATATTAATTAAATATTTTGAGCTTTCAAAATAGGTTTTTGAAATACTATGTCAGTACAGAGAATTTATCTCACCACGCTTTCTCTTGGTGCTTAGAATCTTCCTAAACTATAGTTTTATCACTCTAGCATTGCTTTAAATTTATTTTAGCAGCAATTTAATAGCATTGATTGTTATCTTAGTTATTGAGTTTAGAGCAACATTATATATATATATATACACACACATACATATAAAACATATAACATATTCAATCATTATATATAATGTATATAATATATTAGTCTGGCTCTGTCACCCAGGCTGGAATGCAGTGGTGCAATCACAGCTCACTGCAACCTCTACCTCCCAGGTTCAAGCGATTCTCATGCCTCAGCCTACCGAGTAGCTGGAGTTACAGGCATGCACCACCACACCAGACTAATTTTTGTATTTTCAGTAGAGATGGGGCTTCACCACGTTGACCAGGCTGGTGTCAAACTTCTGACCAAAAGTCATCTGCCCACTTCGGTCGTCCAAAGTGCTGGGATTAAAAGCGTGAGCCACTGCGCCCAGCCAGAGAACAGATGTTATATTTTTAAATGTTTTTATTACAAATATTTTTTAATGTATTTAATTTCTTAAGTAAAACATTTGTGAAAAGTCAGAGGCCTGCCCAACTTACGTTTTCCCTCTCTTTTCTTAAAAGAAATACAAAGGGATTCACGTATGCACATCACAGACCAGTTTGACTCTAGCTATAAAACGGGTTTTGGGAGCCCAGAGATAGATTATGATTGTAGGCAGTCAAAGAAATTCTATCCTTTTGCCAGGAGGTGGCATATGCATGCCCTTGGGCCTCAATTCTGTCCAAGAAGACAAGGGTGTGTCCACCTGGTGGGATTCTGTTAAAAATAAAAAGAAAGAAAGAAAGAAACAACTGCTTTTGCCTTCTCCAACATCAGGACACCAAACTTTTAATTTTTCCTAAAAACCTCACCATGCCTACTAAATTTTCTGTAGTTTAGACTTAGGAATTAACTGGAAACATGCAGTCATATCATATCTGAATGAGGACCAGGACATACAATACGCAAGGCAGAGAGCAGGAGAAAAATGCAGGAGTCACGAGAAAAGGGCACTGTGTAGCAATACACTTGGTCCCTTATGTCCCCCTGGACATCGTTCCTTATGCAATACAACAGTTTGAGGAAGGTGTTCTGTTGCATGGAGCGGATAGCTTTCTAATTGATGTAATTTGTTTGTTTTTCGTCAAGAAACATTGCATTTATTCTGTGCCATGGCTTTTATGAAAAAAACCCAGTGAAAAAAAACTTGATCTTTCTCATGCTAATGGTAAAATTGAGCAAAATGATTCTCCCCACAAAAAATGCTCGAGACAATGAATATGGTAGTTTGATTTAATTAGCCCACTTATCATAACATCACATTATAACCCATAAATATATACAACTATAATTTGCCAATTCAAAAGAAAATATTTAAAACTATTAGTGATTTATCTCAGAGATATTTCGATCTCTATTTCTGATTAACTTTATAATTAATTCAAAGAAAATAAGAGAAAAGGTAAGATATATTCCCTTTGTTACCAAAACTTAGCTGCAAAAATCCTGTTTAGTTGGAAGGCATTAAAAAAAAAATTAAAACTTTGTTGTTGTTGTTCCCTTTTGCTTTTAATATGGCTGCTGCAGAGCAATCAAAAGAATTTTCTGGCTCTATCTTCTTTTTGGGAGCAGGCTTTGATGCTAAGGGTCATTTGCTGGTCAAAGGAAAAGTTACTTTAGTTACGGGTTTCAGAAGTTGCAGACTATCATTGAAAGCTTTCCGGCAGGATATAAACGGCCTCAGAGCATGCAATTTACCAGTGATTCCACAGTACAAAAGAGAAAAAGGTACTTCAAATGTTATGTGTGCTGTGGTATAGTTGATGGGAAATATTTCAGACATTAAACTAGTTTTATTCTTCTTGTAATATAACATTTCTGTTTTTTAAAGAGATAAGGTATCTCAATATTTGTAACAAATATTGCATTTCCGTCATTATAAAAGCCACTCATTCTTGTGCAAACAAAAGTATAATTATATTTAGCAATTCTATGCCTGCTGTGTCTTACTGTTTATATAAAATAAAAAGTCAATAATATAGAAATACAAAAGCACAGTGAAGAAAAATAGTACTACAGTTCTTTCTCTTCATCAAGAAATGAAAAGCAATTTAAACTATGATATATAACTTATTTTTATCAATTCAGGGTAAATTTGCAATGTTTCATTAATTATCTTCTTGTTATTTTTCTTTCTTCACTCCACACATTCCTTCCATTTGATATCATTCTAATAAATGTCATGAGTCATTAAAATATCCAGTTACCAAACCACATTTGCATTGAAGAAGCCCATGTCTACCTATGTTCCCATATGCTACGATATTTCTAGTTGATCATTGGACATCTGCACTCAGATATTTTCAGGAAATTCCAACTCAGTGAGTTTACAAATGAATTTAGTATTTGTTTTTCACATCAAACCTTCTGCCTGTCAACATTTCTTCTTTTTTTTTCGAGACAGAGTCTTGCTCTGCCGCCCAGGCTGGAGTGCAGTGGCGCCATCTTGGCTCACTGCAAGCTCCGCCTCCTGGGTTCAGCCATTCTCCTGCCTCAGCCTCTGGACTAGCTGGGACTACAGGCGCCACGCCTGGCTAATTTTTTTGTATTTTTTTAGTAGAGGCGGGGTTTCACCCTGTTAGCCAGGATGATCTCCATCTCTTGACCTTGTGATCTGCATGCCTCGGCATCCATCCCAAAGTGCTGGGATTACAGGTGTGAACCACCACGCCTGGCCTCAACATTTCTTAAGAAATAGTTGATGGACTGTTTGCCCAATCTAGAAAAAAAATGTAGATCTCCTGACCACTTTGTATCATTTTAGAAAACCCATTTTCTTCCATTTTTCATCTAGGGTTGGAAGGGGTCAGTTAGTGGCTCTCTCCAGCCTTCCCCTTATATGGAATAAGGACAGTGTTTGTGGAACTTAATTATGTTCATAATGTGACCAAAAAATGTTAACAAATACTCAGAAGGGAAAGTCACTAGGCTTTATTTTTTTGTACTGTGTTGTTGTCATACTTTTATTTTCATCCCTCTGTGCATTTATTTTCATATTCCATATAGTTCTGTCTAAGGCAATTCTTGGTAGTCTACATTATATATACTCATATTCTACAAAATAATCTTATTCATTCTTCTTGGCCTACTTGTGCATCATTCAGATCTCAACTCCAGTACAACTTAATAAGGGAAGCTTTACTTGTTCTCTGTACCAGAGCAAAGCACCATTTTATGAAATACCGTAGAATTGTGAACAATTTCTTTGTGGGAATTGTGACAATTAAAACATAATTTGTTTGGTAGTGACTAGATGGTACAGTCTATGAGGGCAGAGACTGCTTGTTTTGGTTACACACTGCATTTTACAGCACTTATTTGTTGACAGAGTAAATATAAATATGGCAAAAGGTATTCATCTGTAAATTATAATTCAGCTTTTTGCTGAATTTTCTATTAATAAAGATGACGAATTTCTTGACTGTTTCATCTGTTGGTACTCAATAGTAAATAAATTTCATTCAACTTTTACAGTGTGATTTTCTACTTTTAATTACTCTTCTTAAATTCCCATGTGTCTCTGTTTGAGACAGAGTCTTGCTCTGTTGCCCAGGCTGGAGTGTAGTGGTGAAATCTTGGCTCATTGTGACCTCTGCCTCCCAGGTTCAAGAGATTTTCCTGCCTCAGCCTCCCAAGTAGCTAGGATTACTGGCATGTCCCATCATATCCTGCTAATTTTGTATGGGAGATAATTGAATCATGAGGCTGGGTCTTTCCCATGCTGTTCTAGTGATAGTAAATAAGTCTCACAATATCTGATGGTTTCTGTAAAGAGGACTCTCCCTGCACAAGCTCTCTTTGCCTGCTGCCATCCGTGTAAGACACAACTTGCTTCTTCCTGCCCTCCGCCATGATTGTGAGGCCTCCTCAACCACATGGAACTGTGAGTCCATTAAAATCTTTTTTTTTTTCTTCCCATTCTCAGGTATGTATTGATCAATAGTGTGAAAATGGACTAACACAGTAAATTAGTAACAGTAGAGTGAGGTGTTGGTGAAAAGATATCCAAAAATATGGAAGTAACTTCAGAACTGGGTAACAGGCCGAGGTTGGAACAGTTTGGAGGGCTCAGAAGAAGACAGGAAAATGTGGGAAAGTTTGGAACTTCTTGAATGGCTTTGGCCAAATTTCTGATGATACGAACAATGAAATCCAGGCTGAGGTGGTCTCAAATGGAGATGAGGAACTGGTTGGGAACTGGAGTAAAGGTGACCCTTGTTATGTTTCATCAAAGAGACTGGTGGCATTTTGCCCCTGCCCTAGAAATTTGTGGAATTTTGAACTTGAGAGAGATGATTTAAGGTGTCTGGCAAAAGAAATTTCTAAGCAACAGAGAATTCAAGAGGCGACTTGGGTGCTGTTAAAGACATTCAATTTTATAAGGAAAGCAGAGCATAAAAGTTTGGAAAATTTGCAGCCTGACAATGCGATAGAAGAGAAAATCCCATTTTCTGAAGAGAAATTCAAGTCAGCAGCAAAAATCTGTGTGTGTAAGGAGCAGCTGAATGTTAATCCCCAAGGCGATGGGGAAAATGTCTCCCCATCATGTCAGAGATATTCAAAGCAGCCCCTCCCATCACAGGCCCAGAGACCTAAGAGGAAAATATGTTTAATGGTCCAGGCCCAGGGTTTCTCTGCTTTGTGCAGACTAGAGACTTGGTACACTGCATTCCAGTCACTCCAGGCATGGGTAAAAAGGACTAAAGTACAGCTTGGGCTATTCCTTTAGAGAGTGGAAGCCCCAGGCCTTTGCAGCTTCCATGTGATATTGAGCCAGCCAGTGCACCAAAGTCAAGAATTGAGGCTTGGAAACCTCTGCCTAGATTTCAGAGGATGTATGGAAACACCTGGATGTCCTGGCAGAAGTTTGCTGCAGGGGCAGGGCCCTCATGGAAACTTTTGCTTGGGCAGTATGAAAGGGAAATGTGGGGTTAGAGTCTCCACATAGAGTCCCCACACAGCGTCCCTACTGGGGCACTGCCTGGTGAAGCTGTGAGAAGAGGGCTATCATCTTCCAGATCCCAGAATGGTAGATACACCAACAACTTGCACTATGTGCCTGGAAAAACCACAGACACTCAACACCAGCCTGTGAGAGCAGCTGGGAGGAGGGCTGTACCCTGAAAAACCACAGGGGCATATCTGACCAAGACCATGGGACCCTACCTCTTGCATCAGCGTGACCTGGGTGTGAGATACGGAATCAAAGGAGACCATGTTGGAGCTTTAAAATTTGACTGCCCACTGGATTTTGTACTTACATGGGGTCTGTAGCCATTAGCTTTGGCCAGTTTCTCTCATTTGCAACAGCTGTATTTACCCAATGTCTGTACCCCCATTGTATCTAGGAAGTAACTAACTTGCTTTTGATTTTACAGGCTCATAAGCAGAAGGCACTTGCCTTGTCTTGGATGAGACTTTGGACTGTGGACTTTTAAGTTAATGCTGAAAAGGGAGCTTAAAAGGGAGCTTTGTTTTACACCTTACATACCAGCTTGGCCACAAGTGGGTAGAACATAAAATGGGCCCGTGGGGTCCCTGATTCCAGGATGTGGCTCTTGGATGGCATTTGTGGACCTGCCCTGGGCCAGAGGAAAGCATACTTCCCTGAAAAATGAGACCCTGGCCTGGCAGCATTCACCACAAGCTGACTGAAGAGAACTTGGTCCTTAAAAGATCATCAACAATAGTCTGGCAGGACTCCCTGTGGCCATGTTGTGGTGGTGGCCACAGGGTAAGGCTCCTCTGACTTTGGAAAGAGGAGAGAAGTGTGGGAAGCACTGTGTCTTGTGGTTTGAGTGTCAGCTTAGCCACCATACAAGAGAATACCAGGTAGACTCTTAAGATTCTTGACTCTTGTCTCTGGTGCCTAGTTGGTACCTCTGGACCCACCCAGAGCCAGAGGAACTCACTGGTTTGAAGGGAAGGACATAGTTCTAGATAACTTTGCCATCTGTTGATTATAGAGTCCCAGGGCCTTGAGTGAACATAGACAGCAGCCAGGGCGTGGTTACAGGAGGCATTGTGTGAGACCCAGTGCTGTGCTAGCTGTGGGTCTGACTCAGCACAGTCCTAGTAGTAGTGGACAAAGGGGATGTTTGTGCCACTCCACCCTCAGCTTCTGATGGCTCAGAAAAGAGAGAGATTACATTCACTTGGGGAAAAAGAAAGGAAGAGAGCAAGTCTCTGCTTTTAATCCAGAGAATTCTCCCAGATCTTGTTCATGACCATCAAAGTGGTACCTCTTTGAATCTGCAAGAATCAAAACATTACTGGACTTCAGATGCTCCCTAAAGAATATACAGCTTAGATCACAAATCCAAGTTATTTCAAATATCTGGAAAGCCTGCTCAAGAAGGAAAGATACAAACAATCCCAAATGGTGAAGACTAAAATGAATACCTTACTCTTCAATGCCCAGACTTGGATGAAAGTCTACAAGTGTCAAGAAAATCAAGGAAAACATGGTTCTCACCAAATGAATTAAATAAGGCATCAGGGACCAATCCTGGAGAAACAGCAATATGTTATCTTTCAGGCAGAGAACTTGAAATAGATGTTTTGAGGAAATTCAAAGAAATACATGACAACACAGAGAAATAATTCAGAATTCTATCAAATAAATTTAACCTGGAGATTACAATAATTGAACTTCTGCTGGCCTGAAGTTCTGGAGCTGGGCTGGGCGTAGTGGCTCACACATGTGATCCCACGACTTTGGGAGTCCAAGGCAAGAAGATTACTTGAAGTCAGGAGTGCAAGACCAGCCTGACCAACATGGTGAAACCCTGTCTCCACTAAGCATACAAAAATTAGCTGGATATGATGGGACATGCCAGTAATCCTAGCTACTTGGGAGGCTGAGGCAGGAGAATCTTTTGAACCTGGGGGGCAGAGGTCACAATGAGCCAAGATTTCACCACTACACTCCAGCCTGGGCAACAGAGCAAGACTCTGTCTCAAAAAGTAAACTAAAATCATAAAATATAAATTAACAAATAAACAAATAAAATTTTTAAAGAAGTTCTAGAGCTGAAAAAGCAATTGGCACGCTCAAGAATGCATCAGAGGCCAGCGCGGTGGCTCAAGCCTGTAATCCCCACGTTTTGGGAGGCCGAGACGGGCGGATCACGAGGTCAGGAGATCGAGACCATCCTGGCTAACATGGTGAAACCTCGTCTCTACTAAAAAATACAAAAAAACTAGCCGGGCGAGGTGGCAGGGGCCTGTAGTCCGAGCTACTCAGGAGGCTGAGGCAGGAGAATGGCGTAAACCCGGGAGGCGGAGCTTGCAGTGAGCTGAGATCCGGCCACTGCACTCCAGTCCGGGCGACAGAGCGAGACTCCGCCTCAAAAACAAACAAACAAACAAAAAAAATGACAGTATGTCTTACTTTATCATACAATTTAGATATTTTAACATATATGTTATACATATATTTATATTAAATACTTTTCAGCATATTTTTATTATGCAATTTATATGAAACTTATAAATTAAATATTTGTTTCAAACATTTTACTGTTGGTTTAATATAAATTCATATGTTTTTTCTCTGGCAATTAGCTAAGATGCTTCTTAGCTTTCAGTCACAGTTGTAATTCAGTCCTTTTCTTCACATTAGTAAAATCAAAAACAAAAACAAGAAAACCCTCTTTTTTCCAATATTTTATTCTCAGGCTATTACAGTGAAAAATTATTGCTTAAAATGAATTTTTTTCCTTTTAGACAGCTGAAGTGTGATCTTGTATTGGGATCAATATCTTGTGTATCTACTTAGTCTTATATCATGATTAATAAATGGAGGGCATACATCCTATTCTCATTTAATGAGGAGGAAAAAGCTAAGATTCTCAGTTCTAAGTATCTAAATTTAGACTTTAAAATCATAAAATATTATCAACACTCCAGAAGACAACGTGAGTCTTCGAGTTTTAAGTCTAGTCCTAGAATCTTAAGGTTTCCTGTTTTCAGTAGCAGTAAGTTGGCAGCTTCAGGCGAGAAGACTATTTTCATCTTTCTTCTATTTGCTATATAAAAGTAAATTCCGAAAAAGAAAAGGAGTGTTGTGCTTTTTTGTTTTCATAGATTGATCTGAAATCACTATTAAGATGGATGGATGTATACTACATCATCACATGGATGATGTATACTATGAAGACTATGGGTGCAAATTCCAACCTTGAATCTTAGCTTCAACTCTTAGTGTGACCGAAGACAGAATTTCTTAACTGCTCTAGTTTACTTATTGGCAAATGGTGGTTAAAAATGAAACAAAACAAAACAAAACAAAACAAAAAACCTTTCCTTAAGGCATTATAGTACTGATTAAATGAAAGAGTTAGTGGCAAGTACATACCATTACTTTTCAAGCTTTAAAAGCCGCATGCATGGGCACTGGGGGTGTGCTGCCAGTCAGGGAAGGCAGTGGCCGTAGTGGTTGTGGGACAGCCCCCGGCTCTGAGGCAGCACACACTTGTGTTAATGGTGGCTGTGGCAGGCTGCACAAGCTGTTTCTTTAGGCCCTCATGTGGCACACGTGGGCAGGTGCCAGCTGTGATGGTGGCAGCAAGTTGATTGGGCCTGTCTTCAGGCCCCCAAGAGGAGTGCACATATGCCAGTGGGAGTTGACATAGACAAATGGGACTATATTAAACCAAAAATAATCTCCCCAGAAGAGAAAACATTCAACAGAGCAAAGAAAAATCTGTTAATATTTGCAAACTATTCAACCGAGAAAAAGCTAATATCCACAATACACAAGGAAATAAAACAACTAAACAGTAAACAAAACAGAACCAAAACAAACAAACAAATACCCAACAGAAAACAAAAAACAAATACTGTCATTAAAAAGTGGGCAAAAGGCATGAGCAGACAGTACTCAAAAGAAGACAAACAGATTTATGGAAAAGTGCTAAACATCGCTAATTGTCAGACAAATGCAAATCATCAGATATCATCTTGACCCCATTAAAATAGCTATTCTTATAAAGACAAAATATAACAGATATTGGTGAAGTTGAGAAAAGGGAACTCACATACTGTTGGTGAGAATGTAAATTAGAACAGCCACAATGAAAACCAGAATGAAGATTTCGAAGAGAAAATACAAAACTGAAAATAGAACCGCTATATGGTTGAGTATCTCACTATCGGGTACGGGAAAGGAAATTAATATCTCAAAAGAATACCTGCACCCCCATGTTTATTGCAGCACTCTTTACAATAGCAAAGATATGGAATCAACTTCAGGGTCCATCAATGGATGAATGGATTTAAAAAATGTGTTTATATACAAACTAGGATACTACTCAGCCATAAAAATGAAATCCTGACATGTACAGCAACACAGACTGAACTGGAGGTCATTGTGTTAAGTGTAATAAGCCAGGCACAGAAAGACAAATACCACATTTTCTCACTCATATGTGGGAGGTAAAAAGTTGGTCTCATTGAGGTAGAAAGCACAACAATAGTCATCAGAGACTAGGAAATGTGTGAGTTGGGGGAAGAGGGGACTAAAAGAATATCCATCACCCTGAGTATTTAGAATGTCTATATTATAATTTTACATTATTTATAATCTCTCTATTATAAATACTCGAGGTGACGGAATCCTAAATACCCAGACTTGACCATGACACATACTACGCATGTAACTGGGGTGGGACAAGCAAAATTAGAAGGCCACTGACTTGTCCTCCTGTATGAAGCTCAGTGGGCTATATACCCTTGTGCACCAGCAAGTAACGTTTTTGCACGGTAAACCATCCTACAGGACACCAGCAGACCACCAGATGTTTACAAGTTCCTGATACCCAGTATTGGCCTGGAAAAAAGAATAAAAGTCCCTTACTCCTGATGTAACTTCCTCAATCTCCAGCCAATCAGCACCAAAAGCCCACAAAGCTATTAGCTACAGTTCCTGCCTTGGGGCTGGCTAGGAGTTTTTCCAGGGTCCTGCCTGTGCAGCTAGGATCAAGGTTTAGCTTATAGTAAACTTTCCCTCATTTTAATAGTAAAAAAAATCATCCTTAGGTGGAGATTTTATACCCTAATGATATATGCAATGTGTGTTAGAGCACATAGATCCTGAGCCCACGTGCCAGTTGCAGGTCTGCCTTTATATACTTGACCTCATCAGTATTCTATGAATATGCATGTACATTCCCACAAAGGGAATTTCCCTTAAGGCACTAGGGGTGCTCTCTCTCTCTCTGTCTCTCTCTCTCAGAGTGCGCATTTGTTTTGCCGTAAATTTCTCTGCTTACTCTTACTTTGGAGTCACTTTCAATTCTTTTGTTTGGCAAAGTCAAAACTTGAACCGGTTCACCCACCAACAACATAATAAAGTATCGCATATATCCCATACAAATGTACAAATATTATGTATCAATAAAAATTATATAAAGTGTTAGTTTGGACAAAAAATACTGAATTTTATGCTCTTTACCATAAGCCAATTTATGTATTAAGACATAGATATGCTGAAAGCAGCAAGGTGACAAAAACATGTCATACATATGCTAATCTAAGAAACACTGCACTGTCTGTATTAATGTCAGACAAGTTACATCAAAGTGTCCTTATTTGTTATATATTTCCAGAAACATTGACAAGCACTCTATAACAATAAAGAAGTCAATTTATCAGGGGGAAAAAAAAACCCAAATGTATTAATGACTAACCACAGATCTTCAATACATATGAAACAAAAATAGATAAAAGAAAAAGAAGAAATAGACACTTCCACAATTATAACTGTTGACTTCAGTCTTCTTCCTTCAATTAATGTTAGAAAAGGCAGACAGAAAATCAGTAATACTGTTAACCAACTCGATCTGTAGATACTTCAAAATGATTGAGAACAAAATATAACTCTTGTTGTTCCCATCATCTTTCCAATTTATTTAATAGCAATGTAATTTACCTATTGATCAGATGAAAACCTTAGGAGTTTATTGTTTCTGTATTCATACTCTTTACAACCAATCACCAAGTACTGCTTAACCTTTTAAAACAACATCTCAAATCTGGAAACATCTCACTCAAGTCTTCTGCCACCACTAACCTGGTATCTCTCATATAGATGAGAACAATAATCTCCTGGTTGCTATTCCTGCTTCCTTATCCTATACTACTCAGTAAAGAGCAGAGAAAGTGATCTTCATAATACACATAGCAGATAGTTTTACATGCCTTTTATATCCCTTCCAGTGCTTCCTGAAGTTCATGTGTTCTAGACGCTGATTATCTCTAAATCTTCATATCCTACTACTCTCCCATTTGCCTTATCTCTTCAAACTATACCTTGCCGTTTTCTTAAACAGTCTACATTATTTTTCTTTAGTGGGCATTCACAGCTAATATTTCCTCTAATTTGAATATTCTGCTCACCAATTTTTACAAAACTCTTGACTCACTCACCCGTAGCCACTCTGCATCACATATCTTAACATTTTTTTTCTCTATGGCACTTCTATTTCTTCTAAAATTACAATGTTTTCTATTGCTCGTGAGTTCAATCTCTTTCATTGTACGATACATGACTCCACCAAGATCAATGTTAATTTTCAACAATATCAGCAGACTCACACTTATACATAAAAGGAACCTCAAAAGTGGTATTAAAATAATTGACTGAAAAAATATATTAAAGTGGATATTTTCCAAAGTGTCCCCATTTGTTATATACTTTCAGAAATAAAAAGAGATATAATTAATTATAAAAATGGAAAGACCAGTTTTACTTTTAAAAGTTCTGATTTAAATGCATTTTGTTTTCTTTTAAAACTATGAGCTTTATAACTGATAAAATAAATGATATGCTTCTTATTATTAAAAATTAGAGCTATGCAACTCATTATTTTCATTTTTATTGCCTTGATTGCCATGGAGTTCAAGTTACATATTTTCATCTGCATTAATTATCTTTAGCCTGGGTTTTGAAAATTATTGCAGAGTTCTTATCTCATTTCCATATGTATTTTTAATTTAAAAGCTTCTCATAGTTTCTTTGTAAATATGGTAGGCACCTAACAATATTTCTGCCATATAGACAGAATAGCATATATATTATTATCTGTTTAATACTGAAAGATCAGAAAATGTAAGTTTGACTAACAAGGCGTTTCTAAGGAAAGGTTTTAAGAAATCTAAAGTTCACACAATGGCAGAAACCTTTTGCAGCAGAGTCATTCCTGTTACTATGCATGGATACAAACAAATATTATCGCAGCTGCATTATTATCATTGACAGTTTTCAAGATCAATTTAATAAAAAGGATAGAATGCAAAAGTCCTTTCTAAAACATTTTCTAAACTCCAGAGTTTAACTTGGTTGTCATTGCCTAAAGCAGAAGAACAATTTAGATTTCTAAAAGTGCAGTATGGCTGTTTGAAATATTCAGTCAGATTTTATTCTCATTCTTTCCAAAGAAATAACAAGTACATTATTTTTGACAAAAGAACACCTTACACATACTTTAATCCAATCTGATCACAAAGAAACATACATACAATCATAGATGAATGCAAACTAATTCAAATATAAAGTTACTATGACTTTGCACAAATGCTTCTAGCTACACTATGATCTAATTTTTTAATCTAACAGAGAAGAGAACGATCCTATTTCTTCTGCTTTTGCTGCTTCTCAAGTCAGTCTGTAAGAGGCCTTGACATTTCTGACCAATAATTTTATAATCAAGATTTCATTATTTGAACATGAAATCTTGTTCTGTGTTGTTTTGTGTTTTCTACTTTTTTTTTTTTTTTTGAGATGATGTTTCACTCTATTGCCCAGGCTGAAGTGCAGTGGTGTGATCTCGGCTCACTGCAACCTCTGCATTTTGGGTTAAGCAATTCTGTGCCTCAGCCTCATACCATTAGCTTTGTGGTATAACAATCTAATCAAGCAAGCGATAACCTATCACTTTTGTGATAAATGTCAATCTAATTATGACAATTACTATCACATTATCTTTACCATACTCTAGTGGTTGGAGATACAAAGGAGTGACTTATGGGGGCACTGTAATGTGTATACACTATAATTGGACTGATATGCATGTGCTGAAATAAAAAAAATGCACAGTTTTGCTTCTTCATTGTTTTACTGAAACAGAGAAGAATAGTGAATAATAAATGGGGTAGGAGTGTCAAAATATTTTGCTGAACGATTAAATTTTATTCTCAATTTTAGCTTTGCAATAATCACTTTAGCATCATTTCTCCTGATATTTTCTCTCCTTTCTACACTTACTTATTATTTATAAACTGTAGTTTTACAAACTGCCATTTTGCATATGTGCATTTATTTATACAGAAATTTTATTATTGTGTGTGAACCATTAAGTATAAGAAAATAATAATCTGGAAACGTGAAGGAAAATGGTGAGTAGGATATATAAAGCCTCATCACATAGTTTACATATTGGGGAGAATATGGATACTAGATGTATTCAAATAAAGGTATGCTCTACTATTAAGTAGTGAGAAGTTTGATTATCAATATGAAGCAAGATAATGCACTACAGATTGGAAGGACACAGTATTTTACAGAAGGTGGTAAGGAAAAAGCTCCTCAAACAGATAATATGGAAATGGAGACAAGAGTTATTTACCTGAACTACAACCTGTTGAAACGGTGTCCTTGAGTTAGAACAAATCAATTGCAAATATTCTGAGGCAGAAGATATTTTACCATACTTCAAGAAGTACCAACCTGGTTTTCATGGACAGAGGTAAATAAGCGAAGTAGCAATGATGCCCGAGTGACAGGTACCAGGATTTGTGGGATTTATTGGCTATGGTTAGGTAATTTAAATATTTTGAAAGTGAATAGAAGCTTTTGGGAATTTTTGAGTAAAGGAGTAAATAGGCACGCTTTGTGTGATTAAAATGTTATTTGTGTTTTTGTATGACCACTTTAATCTTCAGAAGCAAACTGGTAACATATAATTCACATAGGAAGCTATTTCAGTAAACAAGAAAATCACCCATTGTACTTTAAAACAGAGACGTTTCCATTCAAAGGAAAATAGAGTGAAATTTCAATACACTTTGAATATAAATTTGGCAGGAATTGCTTGTATATTGAATGCTGACTGTGACAGCTAAAGAGAAATGTCTTTGAGAATTTTTGGACTAAGGAACTAGATGAATAATAATATTTGCCAGTATGAGGAAGACCGTGGGATGTGCAGGTTTGGGAATAAAATTTGTTTAGAAATCTGATAGCATATGTTAGCTGAAGGTGCCTATACACATTAAACTGAGATGTTAAATATGCAATGGATCATGCAATGACTCCAGAGCCCAGAGGAGGAAGAGAAGTTGGGAAAACACATTAGGAAAACAGCGGTATATGAATCGCTCTAAATAAAGAGGAACGTGCTACTACTGAGTCCGGTGCATTTCAACATTGAAAGATTGGGAACGAGAACCAACAAAGAAGCCTAGAAATGGTATCCAGAGAGGCAGGGTGAGAATTGCAAAACTTTGGTGTTTACGATGCCAAGAAATGAAAATGTTTTGAGAAGGAAGTAATCATTTATTTCAGCCATTTTTTTATGTGATGTGAACTGAATCTCGAGGAATTTTAGATTGTGTGGGTGTATTTTTTATTTGGCAATATTTGAGAAATACTCCTGATGATAGCAAATTAATAGACAAAGATACCAGGTCTGTTCCACGAGCAAATAATGCAGTGTAGTGTGTTACACATATCATTCAATACACCTGCAGGCATTCCGTTTAGTTAAAATCATATTAATAAGTATATGGGCTGATAACTTCATTTTATGGCTAAATACAATTATTTCTCAGTTATATAAATGAACTTTCCAGAAATCCAACAAGTTTAAAAATGAAAAAAGAAATCTAAACAAACCTGTTATTTTTATCTGTAGTCTTAGTACCGACTCTCCAGCTATTAAAAAAAAATCTCCCTTCAACATCATTTAACATCATTTAATAAAATAAAATGTAAAGTCTAGATTTTATTTCATGACCTTCACTAACCTGAGATGTGAGAAAATACACTTCCATTAATGAAAACTAAAAAGAACAGACTTGTTCCTTGAAATTATATTCTTATGAGGCTTCATTTGTACCAAGGTCCAACATACTTTAAAAGGCAAAGGTGCTTCATCAGGTTCAATGGCTAAGAAGCAAAATAGAACAGCTGCTACTTTCCTTGGGTAGCCTTGAAAAGTTTAATTATTTACTTAATGTCACACGAATGATCAGTTCAAAAATTTATGTCATTGAGTTATCCAATACTCTACTTTCCATTAACTGTAAATGATTTAGATGAATGCTTATTAGATGACTTTATTCAATAAAATTAATTTTATGTAAGTACCTATTTACCAGTTAAGAATGCTCAGTTATTGTATTCTTGTTATGATATCACACTCAGAATGATTTATTCTGATTAACTTTTTGATTTTAAAACAAATGAATGTAAATCAAATTTAAAATATAAGTGATCATTAGAGAAATGTAAATAAAAACTATTATGAGATACCATCTCATACCAGTCAGAATAACTACTATTTAAAAGATTAAAAACAAACAAACAAATAAACAAACAAAAACAGATTCTGGCAAGGTTTCAGAGAAAAAGAAACTAAGAAACGCCTATACACTGTTGGTGGGAGTGTAAATTAGTTTAGCCAGTGTAGTGTTTTCTCAAGACTTAAAGACAGAAATACCATTCGACCCAGCAATCCAATTATTGGGTTTCTACCCCAAGGAATATAAATCATTCTATTATAAAGATACATGCACTTGTATATTCATTGCAGCACAATTTGCAATAGCGAAAACATGGAATCAACCTTAATGCCCAATGGTGGACAGGATAAAGAAAATGGCCGTGCGTGGTGGCTCACACCTGTAATCCTAGCACTTTGGGAGGCCGACGTGAGAGGATCATGAGATCAGGAGTTCGATACCAGCCTGGCCAATATGGTGAAACCCCATCTCTAATAAAAATACAAAAATTAGCTGGGCATGGTGGTACATACGTGTAGAGTCAGCTACTCAGGAGACTGAGGCAAAAGAATCGCTTGAACCTGGGAGGGGGAGGTTGCAGTGAGCCGAGATCACGTCACTGCCCTCCAGCCTGGACAACAGAGTGAGACTCCTTCTCAAAAAAAAAAAGTGATATTTATACACCACAGAATACTACACAGCCACAAAAATGAATGAGATCATGTCCTTTCCAAGAACATGGATGCAGCTGGCCATTATCCTCACGACACTGAGAGACCATTATTCTTAGGACACTAATGCAGGAATAGAAAACTAAAAAACATGTTCTGACTTATAAGTGGGAGCTAAATGATGAAAACACATGGACACAAAGAGGAGAACAACTGATTCTGAGGCCTGCCAGAGCATAGAGGGTGGGAGGAGGGAGAAGAGCAGAAAAAATAACTATTAGATACTAGACTTAGTACCTGCACGACGAAATAATGTGTACATCAAGCCCCTGTGACACAAATTTACCTGTATAACAAATCTGCCCATGTACCCCCGAACCTATAACAAAAGTTTAAAAACATAAAAATAAATTTAAGCCTAAAAATAAAAAAGAATATGAAAGCATAAATTTTACACTTAAAACTGAATTCAGTATTTACATATAAGAATTAGTGTAGGAACTGGTCACTTGAACCATGTTCAATAATTAAGACACCGAGCTTACAGGAATGCTGCCATTGGTAAAGAGACAATGATACAGAACAAGAACATTACTGTTTATGAACACGAATAGGGTGCAGATTGCATATGATCAGTCATGCTGTTCCCTTCATTGCAATCTGTTGGCATCAGAAGTATGCAGCTCATGCTATCATTGCAAAAATATCTTTCAGATCACGGTTTAAATTGGCTTTTGTATGAATAGCTTCTAGTCTTTCCTTCACATGAAAGCTGTAGATAGAAGAGAAAGCACAAAGAAGGAAAAATGTAAACTCACAAAAAAAGTAAGTGGAAACAGGACTCGAGGAAAGTGATGAGAAGGAGCATAGTGAAAACATCAGGCAGTGCTCTTAGACCTAGGAGTTAAGCAAAGCTGACAGATGTTTTGTATAACTTCACATTGTTTAAACACGGTGTTATGGTTAGGCTTTGTGTTCCCACCCAAATCTCACCTTGAATTGTAATCCCAGTGATGCCCATGTGTCAAGGGAGAAATCGGGTGGAGGTAGTTGAATCATGGAGCTGGTTTCCCGCACGTTGTTCTCGGGACAGCGAGTGAGTTCTCACGAGATTTGATGGTTTTATAAGGAGCTCTTTCCGCTTCGCTCAGCACTTCTTCCTGCCATCTTTTGAAGAAGGTGCTTTGATTCCCTTCGCCTTCCGTCGTAATTGTTTTATGAGGCTTCCCCACCCATGCGTAACTGTGAGTCAATTAAACCTCTTTCTTTAAAAATTGCCCAGTCACGGGCAGTTCTTATAGCAGTGTGAGAAGGGACTAATACACAGGGAATAATTTTTACGACCCCTGGCAATTGACTGTTTTTATTCTGAAAAAGAAGAATAAAAGGGGAATAGGCTAGATTAAAATAATCCTGCAGTACCTAGAAGTGAAGGACAATACGTACATCTTAATACAAAAAAGAATTGAAAGTCAATCCGGAATAAAATTACTCCCTCAGTATTCTCTAGGTTGACTGGATTATAGTTATCTTTTTTATATGTTATACAATCTTATCAAGTAGGGCTACAATCAGAATCGAGCCACGAACTCTGTGTGTGTGTGTGTGTGTGTTTGTGTGCGCGCGTGTGCACGTGACTGTGAGAGTGTGTGAGTGCAAGGGTATGGGCTCACACCTGTAATCCCAGCACTTTGGGAGGCCGAGGCGGACGGATCACGAGGTGAGGAGATCGAGACCATCCTGGCGAACATGGTGAAACCCCGTCTTTACTAAAAATACAAAAATATTAGCCCGGCTCAGTGGCGGGCGCCTGTAGTCCCAGCTTCTAGGGAGGCTGAGGCGGGAGAATGGCGGGAACCCGGGAGGCGGCGGAGCTTGCGGTGAGCGGAGATCGCGCCACCGCACTGCAGACTGGGCGCAGAGCAAGACTCCATCTCAAAAAAAAAATAAAAACAAAAATAAAACAAAAAAAAAAAAAAAAAAAAAAAAACCTCCGCGTATCCGTATACAAACTACTACTACACCATATTTTGAGTCCAGTCACTTCCTGGGAGAGATAGTTGTTTATAAGTGGGAAGGAAGAAAAAAGAGAAATGAGAAAAGTAAGAAAGAAAACGATAAAACAAATTACCACAGGGATGCGGAAATGAAAAGGCAGGGGATGAATGAGAGAAAGAAAACAGAGGAAATAGAAGGAACAGGAGAAGGAACAAGAGAAGGCACTTGGCAAAAGAAACAATGTAGAGGATGTAAAGGAGAGCAAGGGAGGAGAGCAAAAGGTTGCGTTCTTGACAAATTTCTCGATGTCCATGGTCTCTACCTGGAGGAGGAAGGAAAGCAGGAAGAGCCGTCTCACTGTGGCATGAAAAGGCAACTGCAACATCTCAGCACCAGCATCCCTGTGACTATCAAAAGGCTTTCGGTAACGGTAAGAAAACACTGATATAGAGTCACATTAATAGGCAATAAACTGGTGGTGAAAATGAAGCATTGCTTCGGTCTGCGTTTGCCTATTTTGCTACTGAAAGGGTGATTCAAGAACTGACCAGCAGCATGGAGATCTCCTAGGAGTTTATTTAAAAATAGGTAATTGAATGCCCCACTCTGGACCCACTGAATCCACATCTGTGTTTTAATAACATCCCCAGGTGATTTGTATGCACATTGAAGTTTGAGAAATACTGCACCATACTCTATGCATCCCTGGGGCAACATTAACATTGCTTTACATTCAAATAAATGAAGAACCAGCCACTGGGGGGCTGTAAAAGCAACCTAATAGCTAAGTCAAATGACATTCTTGGGAAGGTGGCAATTTTTGAGAATGCTGTAAAAAATGAGGGCCAGTCTTACTGTATATACTCATGGGGTTACATTGCCTGGGAAAATTATTAATGCTTGTTTTGGAAGTGGTAGTGAGAATCTACCATCGACAGTACTGATTTCCATTGCTTTTATATATATATACACACACACGCGTGTATATATATACACACACACTATATATACACAAATATACACACACGTATATATATATATACACACTATATATATACATATATACACACATACGTGTGTGTATATACACACACACACCCATAATCTGATTCTGGGTTTTATTAACAAATGGTTTTATTACATTTTTAATAGGAATCCCTTCATTTACCAAGAAAGTATTTTCCAGGAGAGTGAAATTAAACTGATGGTGGAACATCAGTCTGAAACTTAAAAAATACTATATTCCATTGATCTTGCGAGAGGAGAAACACATTACCTTGTTTACCTTGTTTCCATTTGTATAATGACCTTACATGTGAAAGAGACTATTTAGAATATCTTATTATTATGATTGGATTTACATATCGGGAGCTAAGACCTATTATCAAATCACAGAATGGTCACTTTATATCTACATTTTTAAATAAAATGAATAGGCTCCAATCTGCACCTCACTAAGCAATTGAAATAATAATGAAAAAGTAGTTCTGAAATTCATGGTGGTTATCTATATGAAAATCAGAATAATTGAATTATTTGATTATTCTCCTTCATTTTCCTATGTGGACACTACTTTAATTCCAATTAATGACAGTTTCTTATTTATTTATGCATTTTTTAACTAGAAAATTTGGTAAGACAGTTATATGTGAAGGATCATGAAGAACATTTCTGCTTTTTAAAAATACTACACAATAGTTAATAATAAATACCATTGGTTTTTTTTTAAAGCATTTATACTTCTGTGACCTGAAAAAAAGGTAATGAAAATCATATTTTTAGATGTCCATGTGGATCCAAAAGTATTAATTATCACTTAGCAGTCAGGGAAGTGAGAATTGCTATGTTGGTGGAAAAGGGAAATTTTATTCTCAAAGAACAGTTCTCACCTGCTGACTGGAGACTGAACATTTAATGTCATGTAATATGAAATGCAATTAGACATGGCAGATTATCATCTGACAAAGGTTTTTACACTGTTACTAATCTATTTTCCTAATTCTTTTCATTTATTTTGTGGTTTAGAGAGTAGTAGCTTTTAATAAGCATGATTTTTAAAAATTACTCTGCCTTATGCTGTATGTAGGTTTTACCTAAAAATAATTAATCTCTATCTTTACTGCCACTTGATTTCTAGATGCTACTGTACTTTTACATAATTTTCAGAACTTTATTAATCAAAGTCAACGAAATAAAATTGTTTCATGAATCATTCATTCTGTCTCATAGTTACATAATTTTGAGGACAGATTTTTTTTTTTTTTTTTTTTTTTTGAGGGGGAGTCTTGCTCTGTTACCCGGGCTGGAGAGCAGTGGCACAATTTCGGCCTCCAGGGTTCAAGCGATTCTTCCTGCCTCAGCCTCTCAAGTAGCTGAGACTACAGGCGCCCACCACCATGCCCGGCTAATTTTTGTATTTTTTAGTAGAGATGGGGTTTTGCCTTGTTGGTCAGGCTGGTCTTGAGCTCCTGACCTCAGGTGATCTGCCTGCCTCGGCCTCCCAAAGTGCTGGGATTACAGGCGTGAGCCACTGCGCCCACCCAAAATTTTTTTTAAAGCCCTCTAACAGGAAATAAACAATATTCAGTACTTGTAAACTTGGACCTTTAGAAAGTACCAATAGAAGTAAATGTAATATATATGATTGTATATATATATGAACATACGTAAATATGGATAAACAAAATGCGTATTAAGAGATTCCAGAATATATGTCATATGTCTAAATGATGTGTATATATTACTTGCTTTCAAAGAAAGATTCTCCAGGATTAGATGTCTAGAAATTGTATTGGGTCAGGGGTTTTTACTGGAATTTGGCTGATTTATTTATTTATACTGTAGCCATTAAAACTATGTTTCAACAGTCTACTCAGAAAAGCAGATTAGATAAGATAACTTATCAAGAATAATGTTGGATACCCGAAAGGAGACAGGGATATGCATTTGAGGTGCTTTTCTATAAAAGGTTCATTTCATTTGCTTTCTGAACTTAAAGTTCTGCTCCCGTGTGCTCTCATTTTGTTTTTGACTGGATCTTCTTTCTTAACTTTAATCTCTTGATTCCCATGTAGTTCAGTATCTTAGTTCTACTTGAAATGTATTTCAGAAATTAATATTGAAACTGGCCCAGAGAAAAGCTTTTCTCATTTACCCTAGCTGCAAGGACATGGCAAACTTGATCTCATTTTGTTCTCATTGAAATGAAAACTTAAGAAATTGTATATTGCATATGAATATTTATAATTTAAAATAATTGTATAATCTCACTAATATATACATATATTTTATATACAAAATTTGAAAACACAAAGACAAAATGTGATAATTCTCCTTTCTATTTTAGTATGTAACATTGCATATTTTGTCTTGTGAAAACAGAGCACCCAAATAAGAACAGAGACGGATTGCTATAGCCACCCTGACTTGCATTTGGCAGAGACTCAAAGGCATGCAGAAAAATTAGAAAGGTTCATAGTGACAAAACAAAAAGATGTAGGTATGTTTTGACTAGAAAGCTTTGACATGACAAATTAACTAGAAGAGGGGCTTCTGTGATTTGTTTGGGATGAATTCGACATTTTCTGTTTGGTCCTGAGTTGGAAATTTGGGGAGAGATATAAGGAAGCTGACATACATTGATCAAATCCGTTTGTATATTGTTTATCAATCCTCTCATTGGTCATTTTCTCACTAGGAAGAGATATGTCAGTTCAAAGGCTAGAGATCCAGATCTTCTCAGAGATTGTTCATTCATTTCTATAATTAGTTTTATGATGATTTCTACTTACCTTTTTTTGTTGCATCATCATGTACCAAAGGATGATAAAGAAGCGTTTAATACTCCAATACAATTCAGTGGGCCATTATTAGGACCACTGTGACAAAAACAAGAATCATTAAAAATCCAAGTAAGATCCTCTAGAAACAGGAACCCCAATTGTCCAACAGAAAAATTCCAAAGACCATTAGGATGAACCTGAGAAAGACAAGTAGCTTTTTCTTTAAGGGAATGCATAGCCTAGTCTGCTTACCTGCTTCATTGATCCAAGTACAGTAAGAAATAATAGCCATGGCACACATGTCATCAAGACTAGCCAACAAGAAACCTAGAGCAATGCGTTATGCATCACTCTTCATGCTCTTGAGATTGATCTATATTCCATCTAGGACAGCGGTGTTTCCATTAATAATGTAATAATTTTTCTGCAGCCTTTTCTACTCGTATGAATTCTACCATTGGAAACGCTACTTGTTCACATGAAAAATGAATCAGTTCACATAAAAAAATGAATCAGTAATTTCCCCAGGTACAGTGCCTGAATAATCAAGGTGACCTCATTTTAGAAATTACATTTGTGTCAGAATTTATAGTTTTGGTGTTCAGAGAAGTGTGGTCTCTTTGTATAGACACATCTCACAATATTGTTCCTAAAGCACACATGTTAGCATGAGGCAAACAGAACCAGATATTTTACCACAAACAAAAGAGTATCCAGTAGGGGTATGTGGGAGATCAAACTGAGGCCTTACGTTAGCTTAAGTTAAATATTTGCGTCTCCATTAGTCTATCCCAGGTGGCAAATGTTTAGTGTAGTACCCTAAAATGGATGTTGAATTCAAACTTAGCATTACTCAGGGTGTGGATTTTAGATTGTGACTATTGGTTCTTTTTTTTTTTTAGAGGGCAAAGGGATACTAGAAAGTCACAAGTTGATTTGTTAAAGGTAATTTGTCCATATCATGAAAGTGGAAATGCCATCTGCTATAGTTTGCTGTGATTTCATTGTATGAGACTGGGTGTTTCTCATGGGAGTTTGGTAATGGGCTAAGACTGAGCGCAGGACTAATGATAGGGATAATCTGAAAATGACATTAGAGTGAGTATCTTCTGACCTAACAATTACAAACATGAAGATGAAAAAATACAAAGGGTCATTGTGTATGGAAAAAAATCAGAGGTCTATTTAAGAAAAATGTTTATAAGCAAGTGGTATATAAAATAAAACAATAATTAGACAGGGGCCTGGTTCCAATGTCTTGGAAATCTGTCTGAGGCCATCTGCTTCTTCCAAAGGTTTTGCATCACTGTCTGCTTCCAAAGACGTACTGTCTAGAGGATCTCTGTGAAGCCACAGTTTGAAGTCCCCAATTGGAATCAACTTCCAGTTGTGTGGTGCTCTAAATTTCTTCTTTAGTTATGAAACATGAACTAGGAATTGATTCCTTAGAGTTCCACTAATGTATTTGTTATTAATAGTACCTGATAAGATCCACTTCAACAGTGTTCAAGAGACATTTTTCTCTGGTGCATCCGTCAATAGATAACATTTCCTGCTTAATAAGCATAAAGAAGTTGTTTAGGAAAATGTTGTGCAAAGGTAGCCTTACCCTGTTGGTCATAGTAAATAAATACCTGGTAATACTTTTTCACATATGTATTATATATTATATATACATATGTCTGCTTTTGTGTGTATGCGTGTGTATATATATGATATTAAGATATATTATGTGATTATATAATATATGGCATGTTATACTATTATAAAATATTCATTATATAATTCTATACAATTTAATATAATATATTTCACAGTATATTACATTACATTATACACACACACAGGCGCACGCACACACACACACATAAAATAAGGAATAGTCTTGTGAAATAATTATAAAGGTTGGCAAATTCCAAGATTTGGAGAGTGAGACAGCAAGCTGGAGGCCAAGGAGAGTGAATGGTTGAGTTTCAGTCTAAGTCCAAATGTCTGAGATCCAAGAGAATTGACGATGGCGTTCCTGTCCAAAGGCCAGTAGGCTTCAGACTCAGAAGAAGTTGATGTTTCAGATTAAGTTCAAAGTCAGAAGAAAGCTGATATCCCAATTTGAAGGCAGTCAGCCAGGAAGAATTCTCATTTTCAGCAGAAGGTCAGCCTTTATTTTTCCTACTATTTCTTTCAACTGGTTGAATGAGGTTCACTCACATAAGAGAGAATAATCTGCTTTATTCCAGTCTACATATTTACGTATGTATTTACTGAGACAGAGTTCTTCTGTGTCACCCAGGCTGGAGTGCAGTGGTGCGATCTTGGCTCATAGCAGCCTCCGCCTCCCGGGTTCAAGTGATTCTTGTGCCTTAGCCTCCTGAGTAGCTGGGACTACAGGTGCACACCACCACTCCTGACTAATTTTTGGATTTTTAGTAGAGATGGAATTTTGCCATGTTGACGAGGCTGTTCTCAAACTCCTGGCCTTGTGATTCACCCACCTCAGCCTCCCAGAATGCTAGTATTACAGGCATGAGCCACTGCTCCTGGCAAGTCTACAAATTTAAGCATTAATTTCAACCAAAGCACCCCCACCCACACATCCATAATAATATATGATCAAGTATTTGAGCATCCCATGGACCAGTCACATCAATACATAAAATTATTCGTCACAATTCCCACAGATATGCTCCTCAAGATGAAAACACAAAATCAGTCAGCCTTTTAACTACTATGAAAAGTATAGATTTTCACTAAAGAAACCCTCCACCTGATTCTTAAAATAGGTATATGATGACTAAGCCATATTAAAAATCTCTTTGAGGGGTTGAAAGTCAGATAAAATCGGCAAGAAAGTGTTCAAGATACTCTTGGGGCTTTGGATTCTGTTCATGTATGTCTTTACAGTTTTTCTTAGGCTGCTGACAAATGACTCATGATTTGAAAATAATGTCAGCTGTCATTTCAAAGTTCCTCTACCAATCCTGAGTTAAGATAACAACGAATTTGTCTTTACTGTGGTGAGTAGTTTTATGAAGAAATTTAGAGAATATCCATTTGAAATCATTGGGTGCTACCAGGCAGCCATCTTGGGAGGGTCCGAGATTATCTGAGTGAAGAATACAACCATATATATATAATAGATATATATAAAGATATAATATATATATAATATATAAAGATATAATATATATGTTATACATATAAGTTATGTTATATATGTATAACATATGTTATATCTCTATATATAATATATATATATTCATTCATTCCCAAACCAACTAACTATTGATATCTTATAATGACTTATTTGAATTGTTCCAAAATGTACCCTTTGATGATTAAGAAAGAATCCTAACCTTTGATACAGCTACTCGTTGGCATAATGCTTTTCTATATTTCCTTCGGCTTCCATGTGTCCACATCTGGATTTGCTTAGGCCTCAAACTTTATAATGGCCACCTCTCTAAACAGTAGGCATGCACTTAAAAGTCCCTTAAATTGTTGTCCGTTTTAGATAAGGGTTACATCCATTGTGTGGACTCTAATTTATATACTTCTCGAAAGACATACTTGTCATCTGTGTGGACTCTAATTTATATACTTCTCGAAAGACATACTTGTCAACAGATAATTTTTGACTAGTTGACAAGCTCTAGTATATGCAATAAATGCTGCCATCTCAGCTAATTTTACTTCCATAGAGGGCTATAGTTTAAAAGAGAGCTTGAATTGGTAATAATATATCCTGCTTCAAAGTCTCAAATTTTAGTTCTGAGATAAGGCCCATTAAAAAGTATAATATATTATTATTTTCAATGACAGTCACCGATAAATACAAGAGAGGCAAAGAATATTCTGCAACTGAGCAAAACAAACTACTCTGAACTTCAGGTTTTGAAGTGGTGAAGGGTAATGAGAGAGGGAAAGATCAACAGCATCTCAGAAGAGGTTCATGGACTGACTGAAAAGTGCTGTGTGTTCCCAGCAGTAATATCTGTACTGGGTAAAGAACCATGAGATCAAGCAGGCAACCTAGCATTATTTTTAGCAGAAGTACAAACAGGTTTTGCACCACTGTTTTTGTTTTTTACTATTTTCCTGAGATAAAAGGTAAACCCTAAGGATTGTCCATGTAGCTCATGCACAAGTAGATTAAAAAAAAAACTTTTGGAAGACAGAGATGCTTAGAGAAAGAAGCTGTTGAAGAAGTCTCTTCAGGTTACCAAAAGCTGCCATAGCCAAGGGTCTCTTACTAAGGACTTAGTCAGTTCATAAAGAGGTATTGTAATCTTATAACACCTTGGCACTCATTGCCAATTAAACTTAGAAATCCTATCGTTTATGATTTTGTAATGCGTCTTCAATAAAGTTTGGACAGTCTTTGGCTTATTAATAGAGGATATTTATCCCTCATTAGATAGGACGTTCTCAAATAATGAATTGTGTCTTGGCAAAATTATAATCTCTCTTGGAAATTCGAAGTTTTGTTTCTTCTAAGGTTGAGCCTGAGAAGATGGAATCATTTTTAGGGCCTTCACTGTTCTATGAGGAAAGTAAGAGATTGTCTATACGTTACATCAGAATTGAACTAAAAGGGAAATTTAGCTGTGTTAAGTTTTCATTGGGGAGCTGAAAAACTTAGGAAGGAATTTTGGTGAAGCCCAGGTCATCATGTTCCAGGTACATTATTGTCCCCAGTGGGAAGTCAAAGGGATGATGACTGTTCGGATATAGATGTACGTGGAAAAAACACAGGGAAGGTTGACTACAGAGAAACAAGATGCTTTCCGCTGGAGTTGCTACCAAGATGATATTCCAGTTATATACTTCTAGGAGTCTGGGGTAACAATTTTCTGATGATTCTAAAGTCTTGAAAACAAATACAATATTTTCATCCCTTTGAATTCTTTACTGGAAAAGTATGAGAAATCTACATGTAAGTTCTTCAACTGAACTTTTCCTTCCTTTGGCTTTAAAGGATAATGGGTAAGTTTGGGCAGTAAGTTGGTAGAATCTGTCTAAATTTTAATGGGTTTGCTTCACATATATTTTCTGTGTAGTGAAAGGTTTAGTGCATAGAGTGTCAAGTATGGTGTTAAGTTCCTTATCAGGGATGTGCATCACATATAATGGAGAAGCCAAAGTATGTCCAGAGCAGAAACAATCCATGAATTGAGGATTTCAAGAGTCTTCAAGAAGTCATTTGTCTGGTGTGCATTTAATATTGTAATTCCATTTATAGATTCTTTGACATTATAGTAAGAAAATACATTTTATTAGATCATTATTACATAATAGATTATTACAAAATGTTAAATACTTCAAAAGTTCTCAAATACATCTAAAATTCTATCTGCCTAGAATGGTCAGGAGTGGGTCAAGAACTGCCAGCTTCCCTATTTTTTGTCTCTGATTCCATCCAACTCAGGATCAACCAGAGAAGCCCAAATATGTTCCCCAAGACAATTATATAGGATCCCTTGCTTGTAGTTAGCCTGCATTCAACTTCCCTTGTCAAACTCCAGTCATAGCACACCTGAAACCCTACCTCATTTCATGACCAAACTTTCCCACTACCTTGCCTGCTTCCGCTTTGTGTCTCCCACAGGTGATGATAACTACCTCCATTATACATTAAGAAATCAATAGAAAGAATTACCTTCCTTTTTAAGCTTTTGTGCATGCATTAAAACAAAACAAAAAAAAAATAGGCTGGATGTGGTGGCTCATGCCTATAACATCAGCACTTTGGGAGAGCAAGGCAGAAGAATTACTTGAGTCCGGGAGTTTGAGAGCAACCTGGGCAAATAGCAAAACTCCATATCTATCTAAAATTAATACACCAGGCAGGCCTAGTGGCGCGCACCTGTAGTCCCAACTACTTGGGAGGCTGAGGTGGAAGAATGCACTGGGCCTGGGAAGTGTAGGCTGCAGTGAACTGTGATTGCACCACGGCACTCCAGCCTGGGCAAGACAGTGATACCCTGTCTGAAAGAAAAAAAAAAAGCAAAAAATTAATCTTTTAATTTATTGAAATGAGAATAACAAGCTCCCTGTTTATATTTACCTATACTATATTTACGATGATGAATAAAATACATCAGCTTAGATTCGCTGTTCAGATTCATCTTCATTTCCATTTAACCAGTATTATACTATATGCCTTTAAAGAGAACAATAACCACTTTATTAAGTTAAACACAAGATGAAATAAAAGGTTACTTCTGGAATCTCAATCACTTACACATAAGTTTCTTTTTCTGTGCTTACATAAAGTTCAGTTAGTGGTGGAGATGGTGGATTGGGAAGAGTTTCTGCTCTGTCCAGTTATTTATGCATACAGGATAATGGGGGCTCTTTCATTTATGCAAAGTGGCCTCCAAGATCACTGTGAATGTCCTCGCTTTGCCCACAAATAGGAGAGAAACAGCATGGGAGACTCCTGGAAGATTTTTCTATAAGTGAAGCCTAGAATTAATACACTTTCTTTTACACTTGAATTTTTTTTTTTTTTTTTGGCCAGAATTAAATTCTTCAGTTTACCTACATGCAAGTGGGAATAGAAAGTGTAGTCACTGGCTAGACAGACACATTCCAGAACAAGTCTACTTTATAAAAAGGAACACCTGACCAACATTATGAAATTAAAGGCAGGGTTCATCATTTAAAAACGTAAAATTATTTCTTTGGGTTATAATACTGACTTTAACACTGGATCAATGTTCCTGTTAGGAGAGTAAAAAGCAAGGCAATTTAACAATTTGCATAGTATAGATACACCTTTGATCACCAAAAACTACAAATGTTACTCTCTAGCTCATAAGATGCCAGTAAAGAGGCTAGAGTGAAGTAAAAATATGGACACATATATGGCCACAAATTCCTCACGTCTTAGTTCACATGTCAAAGGAAGATGACTGCCAAGACAGAAGCTTGGATAGATGGGTTAGACATGTAGACAGAAAAGTTTTAAGAGTACCCTTAATTTTATTTTTATTTTTATATTGTTTGAGACAGGGTTTTACTTGTTCGCCCAGGCTGGAGTGCAGTGACACAATCATAGCACACTGTGGCCTCCAGCGCCTGGGCTCAAGCGATCCTCCCACCTCAGCTTCTAGAATAGCTGGGACTACAGGTGCCAGGCACCACACCTCGCTAATTTTTCTGTTTTTAATAGAGATGGGGTTTCACGATGTTGCTCATACTGCTCTTGAACTCCTGAGCTCAGGCCACCCACTCACCTCAACCTCTCAAAGTACTGGGATTGCAGGCATAAGCCACTGTGCCTGCCCACTTTAAATATTATTAAAGCCTAATAGATGATTTTTAGGGAATTATAAAAATGTAAATCTTTTTTAACATACAGAGTCTGTAGTAAGGACCACAATCAAAATGATAAGGATTATACTAAAACCAACTTAAACAATATTATCGATTCAATAACATTTCCTAATCTTTTCTATTAAAGAGCATGTAAAATAATTTAACAAAGGAAGATAGGCTTTTATTTTAACAATGATAAAAATCACAACATTGTATGATTATCTGTATAAATTATGTAATTTCTAACTCAAAAATAATTCCTGTTATTTCCTAGAAATTCAGAAAATGTAACATTTGGAATGACAGACCATCCCTCTATTAGGGCTTGTGTTCATATTACAGTGGTAAAGTGTCTAAAGATTAGTAAATATTATAATGTTAAACATGTATAAACTATGGGATATTCTATTTTAAGTGTTTCATACAGGAAATAGACAGCAAACATCCTTATGGATTCCTGAATAAATCTTCCAAACAACTAAAAAGTAAATGACTAAATATTCCATTGAAATTACATATAAAGGGACCCACCAAATCACCTGCCTTTGACAAAAGCTCAAAGGCAAGCGTTGTATGAAAAGCTTCATACTAGAAAACAAAAGAGAAGCCATCAAGTGTTTTCTGACAGGCTTGCTGGCTTAGGAAAGCAGAAGGTGGCTAATGAGAAATTATGTGGTTGGTTTCTGTAGCATAGTTGAGTTTCTGTAGTTGGTACTAATGTGAAAATGGACAAAAATTAGAAAAGCTGCCATCCATTTACCAAATCCTGACCTTTGTAAGCTGACTGCTGTAGAAGTTGCATGTCAGAAATCTATTTCATATATGATCGGGTATTGTCCATTTGAATATTAAGTTTCTCAGTTTACATATTACTATATTCTATATTCATAATGTGCTTTACCAAAAATACAGAAAAATGTGTATACAATGTTACAAACATTTTCCCCAACAGCATACAATTTTCTGTTTTATTTTAAGTTCTGGGATACATGTGCAGGACATGCAGGTTTGTTACATAGGTAAATGTGTGCCATGGTGGTTTGCTGCACCTATCATCCCATCACCTAGGTATTAAATTCTGCATGCATTAGCTGTTTATTTTGAGGCTCTCCCTCCCCCACTTCACCCCACAGGCCCGGGTGTGTGTTACTCCTCTCCCTGTGTTCATGTGTTCATTTACCCAAGACAATCCTAAGCAAAAAGGGCACAGCTGGAGGCATCATGCTACCTGACTTAAAACTATACTACAAGGCTATAGTAAACAAAACAGCATGGTACTGGTACCAAAACAGAAACATCGACCAATAGAACAGAATAGAGATCTCAGAAATAAGACCAAATACCTACAACCATCTGATCTTTGACAAACCTGACAAAAACAAGCAATGTGGAAAGGATTCCCTGTTTAATAAATAGTGCTGGGAAAACTGGCTAGCCATATGCAGAAAACTGAAACTAGACCCCTTCCTCATACCTTATACAAAAGATTTTCTTTAATAATCCCTTAGGCTATTATAAGCTCTCTTCCCTAAAATCTGCATGTGATTCCTGTGGACGAACATATTGTAATGTATAGAACTGATTTCCTACTTGGACTATCTATAACTTTTGCTATGTAAAGTTTGCCCATATACTCTCTCATAAACTGTGCATAAATTAGTACCCATTTCCCTACACTTTCCTAATACATGACATTATCATTTTAAGGAACTGTGCCTTAGACACATATAACACTGTCATTTTCAAAATATACAAATGCTAACCACTAATGACTGTGTTTCAAGATTACAGCTCCATTTCAGAATCATCAATTAAAGACAGAGACTACAAAAAAACTTTTGAAAATAAAAACTAGTCCAATTTCTTACTTCCTTAATATGTTCAAACATAGTTCTAAAAACTAAATTAAGAAGGATCAGAAAGGATATTTTTAAAAACTTATATTGTAGTTTAGATACAGTGTATTTGGGAGAAAAGGAAATTTCCAGAAAAATATATTGGTGAAATATTTTCTATATTAAGATGTTCACAACAATCACTATCTAAAACTGATTTTTCCTTTGTGTTTCCATTAGCTACTGGGTAAGTGTCTAATCACTAATCTTAGGTAACCATGAACTATTTTTTTTTTACCTTCAGTGGGTAATGTAGTGGCTTTTTCATCTCTACCTGCTCAGGAGCAGCTCAAAGTTGGCCATAGGTTAGTGGCCATTGGGTGTATGGGTGTTACCTGAATGACTGAATCAATATATAACTGAGAAAAAAAGAAAATAATATTTTGAGAACCCTAGTATTTATTTTTTACTTTTGACACACTTCCCAAAAACTGTATGTGTGTGTGTGTGTGTGTGTATATATGTATATAAATTCTTAATATGTATGTAAAATTCTTAAAACTTCCTGGTCATTGATTCTTTCCAGTAATAAAATTGAATCCTTTAGTTTGATCTTTTAAATATCTCTACTATTCTCTCAAACAAGACAATAACCAAATTTGAGGCTTTTTTTTTTAAAGGTGAGGGGTGGTTAAAAAAGGGAAGACCAAGATAAAAGCATGGATGCATCATTAACCAGGTCAATCTTTGCTTAACAGGAAATTTACTATATGCTTTTGAAACAGCTATAAACACTGACCAACTTTTCATTTCCCTCACGATGAGTTTTTAAATTGTGAACTAAATTGCTTTTTATATGTTTCGTACCCATGAATTTAGTTTGACAAAGCCACGAGATGGCAAAATGGGTTTTTCTTTCCAAGTCTTTTGTATAACTTTGTATCAGTATTTAGACATTCTTACTTGAAATAGCATGCAAATTTCTGAATTTTCCAATATATTCATTCATAAAGTATGAAATGGATAATGAAGAACAATTAAAGTATAACAGGTTTCTATTCCTGTTTCACCTGACCTTAGCTCTGTTCCTCAGCATGGCAGACAGGAAGTCATTAGTGCTGTGAATATCACATGACCTCTGACTCCATCCCCTGCAAGGTACACTGATTGACTTTCATTAAGTAGTCCATGAATGTAATTTGATGAAGGTAATAAACTACTATGGACTTAACAGTTAGCAGCAACTCAATTGTTTAGTTTCAACATTGTGGAAAAGCCTTGAACTTATACGACTGAATATATATATTTAAAGGTACAAACATATCTGCCTTTGATTCAAATCAATGTGAATAGAAACCATTTATTTTATTTTTCATGCTTTGTTTTCTTCACTTTTTGAAAAAAGATATAGTTAAATTGTGAAATGCATTTTTAAAAAATTACATAATTGTAAGTACTAATTTTCATAATTCGAAGGGATCTTCTGACATCTCACGCTATCAATCTAGCTATCTCTCTCAATATCTCCCTATGCTAAGAGACGTTTAATATTGGTTTTACAGGACATACAGTAGAATTCTTGTTAATGTTCCATTAAGAAGCATCATTAATTAAAATAAACCATTTTTAAATATATCTGACTTTTCAGCAGCTTTCATGTGTAATGTTGAAAAGCAAAACTTGGTTTTGGTCAAAGCCAACGTTTCATTTCTAAAATAGTGTTGTTTAATCAAGAGCACTTGACTCAAGGCAGAAATTGGAATGGACTTCTTGTGGAAACATGTTATGCTGTTTCTGCTCAACCTTTCCAATGAAGCTTCAATCATTTGAAATCTTCAAACTCTTGGTATGAAGGAATTGTGGGAAAAAAGAGTGGGTGTAGGTTTACCAGTTCTGACAGGAGATACTGAAGAATATAGGATAACAAGTAAAAATTAGACATTCACAGACATTACCATTACTTCCCACTTCACTAATTGATAGTGTTACCAGTTTCTGACATGCTAATTTGTAATGACAAGGATGACTTTTGAAATGATTTAGTATTTGGTGTAACAGCATTGAGCTGAATGGTTAATGCATTGAGCAGGCACAAGATAGCTACACCTCAGTGCTACCTAACAACACATTGCTGGAGCAATGTTTCTATGTGGCAGGATCAATGCACTGTAGCTTTTTCAGGTAATGCTGAACCTCACTGACAAGCTGACGATCGGTAGGCCAGGTCATAGCCTTGAGAGCCACCCTCCAACCAATCCAATCAAAAACGAGCAACCCTGCAGCATGACTGAGAATGGACTTCAGGAAGTTTGTCTGAATCAATAAATACTCTTACACAATACCTCTTAGTGCCTCTTCTAGGCTTCCTTGTTTCCCAGTGCACTCAAAGCAAAGTAAGAGTTTATGAGACAGGAAAGCTGTCTCCATATAAATAATACACCAAAACTTTTATGATCCATTTTATGCCACAACTTAAATATGCACTTAAAGAGGGCAATGCTTCATCTTCATGGCAGGATAGTTTGACTTTGTATCTATCTTTTTATTGATTTTCTTCTATGATATCCAAAAAGAATGAGGCTGTAAGGTTCAGAAGCATTTGATAACATAAAACTATTCTTGCTTCTGTATATTCAATAAGAAATGATGAAAATGTCCCTCTAAACTAGAAATCCACTTTATAAAAATAATCTCAAATATTTATAGTCCCCAAATCACTCTATTTTATTACACTAAGCAGTCAGTTGCTGAACTCAGAAGATTATAGTTAACATGAACAAATGTGAATGCAAAACAAAATATGAGCAACTTTACTCAAAAATGACTTTTTCTATTCTTCAGTATAGTTGTTCCTCAGGGCTTGTCATTCAGCTTTTTTCAGAATTTCAGTTGGCATTATTTGTTATCATCTGATGTCTTATATAAATGGAAACCCAGGAACAGTAAAGCATCATTCTCTAAGAATTTGCCATTGCCTTAGTGTTCAACCTTCCTCATGTCTGCGCTAAGACCATCTCCTCAGCTTTGCTTTTCTATTCATTTCATTGTATAATGAAAGCAAATATTGCCCCTTATTTTTACTTATAGTTTTGTGTCTCATTGTTTTCACCTGTTCATAGTTTCTTTAATAAGGCTTTTATGACATTTTTATATCAAAATTCAGGAGGCTGCATGAACATTGAAAAAATGAATATGAGGAAAGTAGGTAGGAAAATATGTCACTTTTCTTACCACGGAAGCAGATACACTTGGGAATATATTTCTAAGAGATTAGGGTGCTGATATAAGGAGGTGAAGTTGGCTTGTGTAGAATATAACAGACTTAGACTTATAATTTTTAAAAAGTTTACTTTTGGAAGTTGGCTTGTGTAGAATATAACAGACTTAGACTTATAATTTTTAAAAAGTTTACTTTTGGAAAATAGAATTTCTAGATTTTTGGATGACTGATTTAAAGTGCAATAAAAATATAAATATTCCAGAGATGATACGGTTGTTTAGAGACTTGCTTCTTACAGTGTCTGCAAACCACTTGCAAGAGAATTATCTTGGATGCCCATTGAACAGCTATATTAATATATGTTGGGATATGGGTTCTGAAGCTTTATGCTAAGCAATCAGGCTTCAGAAAGATTTTTATAAAACAAGAACAGAATACAAAAATTAGCCGAGTGTGGTGGTGGGGCGCCTATAATCCCAGCTACTCAGGAGACTGAGGCAGGAGAATCACTTGAACCCTGGAGGCAGAGGTTGCTGTGAACCGAGATCACACCACTGCACTCCAGCCTGGGCAAACAAGAGTGTGAAACTCCATCTCGAAAAAAGAAAAAGAGAAAAAAAACAGTAAACTACCCTGAAAGACAGAATATTAAAAATATTTACTTAGCTATTCAAACATTTGACCACATTTACAATATAGTAAATGAATTTATCCCCTGTACAATTAGAACAGCCTGTAACTTCAATTATTTTACACTTTTACCCAAATTTAATTTGGATACTGGCTATCAGCACTGAAGTGAAAATCCTATTTCCGTAAAGATTTTTGTGCAGTGAAAAGTTGTTGTTATTAGAATAGTTAAAATATTTGTGTATGCTCAAAATATTAGGGAAAATAGATTTGCACAACTATTTTTGTTTCCTCACTAAATACTGGGCTTTTCATCTTCTACCTGAAAATGAAATGGTTGTTTCTACATGTAAGTCACAAGAATTTGGAAAATGACAGAGGGATCTCTTTTAAGAACACTGGAATTAAACAGTACCTTAGTGCAGGGGGTAAAAAACTAGAAAGTGTTATTCACTGATTTAAATAATAAAAGTCAATTTTATTTTTTTTCAAAATGCACAGAGCTCCAGACAAAAAAACAAAAAACAAACAAACAAAAAAAAGCTTTTACTCCCAAACTTACATAGCTCAGTGTTATATATTATAACCTAATATCTGAAAGAAATTTTCTCCAGGGGCACAGTGTTGTGTAGATAAGAGACTTTGAAGTGTGTTATAAACGCATAGCAATTCAGAGACTATACTAAAGAATAAATAATAACAATTGTTCTATAGACTCTGCCTACTAAAGAATCCCTGTATTATCACAAATAATGCTGTTAAATACAATGATTAATGTTATTAGTAGATACATATTTGACCAGTTTTTTAACCTGCCAGAGCTCTAGGGACACTTACTGTGAATGATATATAATAGTCATGAATTAATTAGTGTTCTCAATGCCAAGAAAAAAAAAGAGATGGTGTCAACAAATGCAATATATAAAATGGTAACCATATGATAAATGGGTCATTCAATGTTTTTTATTAAATTAAATACATCCATGACAGAAGCCAACACTGCAATATTGACTGAATAATTTAATCTTGTCATTTTATGGAGCAGGCTTCAAAATAATAAATTGTTCAGGCTGAGTAAGCTATTGAATACTTTCAGACACAAGAGAGTTGTGGGTTTAAAACAGACTCCTGCTACCTCATTCCTCAGAGCTGACAGATATTAGAGCATTCATAATAAACCTGCCATTAGGTGTACTCATCTTTTCTTTTTTTATTTCACTGACAGAAAAATATCCATTTTTGGTTGAAATATTATCTTTCAAGAGGCCTAATTTATGAGTACCAAAATAACTCATCCCAAAAGGTCTACTTACACTTTATTTATTGGAAAATATTACAGCTTTCATGACATTTCTTGAATTATGTTAACTAACATAATGGTAATGAGTAAATGATAACACAAGGTAGATTAGAAGAAGGCTGAGAAAAGTGAGTGCAGTTAAATGATTATAAAGTCCAAGATAAGAGTAGGGTTTAAAACATAGATTTATCTAGTTAAACTAGAGATTCAATATCATCCATTAGTAATTCTATATGAGCCTAAGCTTTTCCATTATTTTCTTAATAAAGGAAACACACTCTGAATTCATTAGGGGCAGAAATCAGATGCAAACATAAGCATCGGGGGGAAGTGAAAACAGACATACATCTCTACAATTTCTAATGTTTAATGTACTTCCATATGACCCCTGGAGCATTGCAAATACATACAAGCTTTGCTGTAACCAGGTAGGCAAAATTTCAGAGGGCCAAAATGAGACATTTTCTAGTTATTCCCTTGTTCTAACTATGACTCTGTAGTTAAAGAAGGGATAATAAGCTAATAAAGGAACTATTTGGGTAAGATTATCTTTGCAGAAGCAGAACACTATACCTATGAAATGTTTATACATTTTCAAGTATACATAGAAAACAGTTCTTTAGAGCTTATTATTAGCAATTCAATGATATGATTTGGATCTGTGCCCTCACTCAAATCTCATGTTGAATTGTAATCTCCAGTGTTGGAGGTGTGGCCTGATAGGAGATGATTGGATCATAAGGGTGGCTCCTTCATGACTGGGTTAGCACCGTCCCTTTGGTGCCGTTCCTATGATAGAATTCTCAAGAGACCTAGTTGTTTACAAGCGTGTGGCACATCCCCCATCTTTCTTTTCCTTCTGCTCTGGCTCTGTAAGATGAATCTGCTTCCCATTTGCCTTCTGCCATGATTGTAAGTTTGCTGAGGTCTCTCCAGAAGCTGAACAAATGGTCAAGATAATGCTTCCCGAACACCTGCGGAAACTTGAGTTAATTAAACCTCGTTTCTTTATAAATTACCCTGTCTCAGGTATTTCATTATAACAGTGCAAGAACAGACTAATATACTCAGCATGATAGCAGAAAAGCAAACTAAGATATTAAAGGCATACTAAGAAACCAGCACTTCCTCCTTCCCCCGTACCTTCTCTTCCATCCTTCTTTTCTTCTTCTTTTTTTTGCCCAAATATTTGTTTATGCCTACCATATGTCATGTACTATTCTGGGTCTTGGTAAATTATTTCTGAAGACATATAAGACTCCTAACTTCAGGTAATATGTATTCTAATGAAAGCAGAAAGATAATAATTAAACAAATGAACAACAGATATGTTTACATTTGTAATACTTGCAGTGAAGATACAAATAGGGTGATGTAAAAAAATAAAAGAGGTAGATAATAGGAATTTATTTGAGATGGCATCATCAGGAAAGGCGTTTCTTAGAATGGGTCATTTAAGCAGAGAGCAGGGAGTTGGTATTTCAGATAAAGCAAGATGCAAATGCAAAAGGGACAAATAATGAATATTTATTACTGTTATCTAATGATAAAGTGAACAAATGAATCGTGATAGATATTGAGCAAGTAGTTTAATGTTAAATAAATTTTAAATATGAAGATTTAAGGGAGGTAAATGTGGGATGGCAAGAGGTGGAATTACTGACACAGAGATCACATTTTGGGAGTGGGGAAGCTTATGTAACAACGTTAGGGATTCAAGTTTTTTTGTTTTAGAAGATGTGGGGATATGGTATATTTTTAAAGTAGGGAAATTAGCTATTTCTATTACATTCTAGTGACTCTGGAAAGATAAGAACACTTTAGAGAACATTGTAGCAATTCAGATAAGGCAAGACATAAACCTGATTCCATTGAATTAGCAAAAATGGAAAGAATTACATTCATACAAAAAAGAATATTGACTTTTTCATAGATGAGATATGGGTACAACACAAGGGGAAAACAATTTATGGAATCAATCATGAATGGTGGTACACTAGTATATAAGAACATGCTTCAGAGAGAAGGTAAAGTAAGTGTGGTCTTGGAGACATCGTGTTTACGGTTTCCATGAGACACGTAAGATGAAATACATACAGGTGGTCATTAGGAGACTGAGAGTATGTAAAATTAGACTGTGGAAGCCAAGGTAGTCTAGAACTAGTGGAAATCAACAGTGCTGAATGCCTGAGAGAGCACGTTGAAGAAGACATTTGAAAGTGTTTCATTTCTAATTCTTTTTTTTTTTTTTTGAGACGGAGTCTCGCTCTGTCACCCAGGCTGGAGTGCAGTGGCCGGATCTCCGCTCACTGCAAGCTCCGCCCCCCGTGTTTACGCCATTCTCCTGCCTCAGCCTCCCGAGTAGCTGGGACTACAGGCGCCCGCCACCTCGCCCGGCTAGTTTTTTGTATTTTTTAGTAGAGCCGGGGTTTCACCGTGTTAGCCAGGATGGTCTCGATCTCCTGACCTCGTGATCCGCCCATCTGGGCCTCCCAAATCTCCGAAATCTCAAGCCTGGGATTACAGGCTTGAGCCACCGTGCCCGGCCTCAGTTCTAATTCTTACCCATTGTGTTGAACAATTCTATAGTATGTTTGAACAATTTAAGGAAAATCAGAATCACTGATTAGCAAAAGGCAGTTAAAAATATAAATAAATAAATACATATATTTGGAAATGTTTAACATCATTCATCTTAGAAACAAGCCAGATAATTATTCCCCAAATGATATACCTATGACGTTGCATATCATGGTTTTTTTAAATTCAAAGAATTGTTTACTTTTAAGTCTTGAAATGAGCATTTCAAACTTCTTTCCTTAGTTCAAAAATAAATTAAGTTTTGAGGATACTTCGTTTTCTGAAATAGAAAAATTGTATATGACCTTTTTAATTTTTCAAAAGGAATACCTAAATATAGAATCATCACCCTGAATATGAGAAAAGCTTCTTTAAAAATTAAGTATTTTTTTCTGCTCATTATTTACAAAATTTGCACCCAGTAAAATTCACTGTTAACATTTCTGAGTTCTCTGGCTATTAACGAAAAAACGGAGTGATGTGTCTAAGACCCCAGCACTACACTGAGCACTTCCAACACTCTGAAAATGTTCCCTTGATAGTCAACTCCTTACTTTATCCCCAGTAACTGGCACTATTGTGATTTGTTGTATGTCCTATGGTTTTGCCTTTTCTAGAAGTGTAAATGAAACTATGACAGTATGTCACATTTTGGGTGTGACTTCTTTCACTTAGCAATATGCATGTAAGATTCTTCCACTGTATCTGAGTCAGTAGCTCACCTTTTCATTATTAGTTAGTATTTCATTGTACGGATGCATTGCAGTTTTCTAATCCATTTACTTCTTAAGGGATGTATGGGTTATGTCAATGTCTACTGATTATAAATAGATTTGTAGGCCAAGGCAGGCAGACCACTTGAGGTCAGCAGTGCCTAACTAGCCTGGGCAACATGGTGAAACCCTTTCTCTACTAAAAATACAGAGGTTAGCTGGGTGTGGTGGCAGGCACCTGTAATCTCAGCTACTTGGGAGGCTGAGGCAGGAAAATCAGTTGACCTGGGAGACAAAGGTTGCAGTGAGCCACGTGCCACTGCACTCTAGCCTGGGTGATGGAGTGAGACTCCATCTAGAAAAAAAAAAAAGATTTGCAATGAATATTTTGTGCGAAAATGTTTTCAGTGAATTTGGATAAATATCTGCAAATGAGGTTTCCGGGTCATGGATAAGTGCATTTTGACCTTCTGAGAAGTGCAAAATTGCATTCTAACATTTCTATAGCATTTGACCGACATTTCTACCAGACGTATGTGTGCTCCAGTTACTCTTTAATAATGTCAGCCTTTTGTATTGTCAGCTTAGATTTTAGTTTTTTTATAGGTGTCTGCTGATATCTCATTGTGACTTTAATTTTCATCTACCTAATGTTTAATAATGTTGTGCATTATTTGATGTGTTTATGTGATATCTGTGTATCTTTTTTAGTGAAGTTTCTGTTTAAAATTTGTGCCTTTCTGATTTTTTTTTTGCTTTGCTTTTTTAACCCATTGAGATTAGTATACTTCATATATTCCGAATATAAGTTGTTTATCAGATAATCTATTTGCAATAGTTTCTCTTACTGTGTGCTTGTCTTTCATTTTGTGAGCAGGATCTTTCACAAAGTACAATTAATTTTGATAAAGTTAAATAAAATACACACACATATGTGTGTATGTATATGTGTGTGTGTATGCATATATATGTACATTTGATATTGTACCTAAAATATCACCCAAATCAAGGGCACAAAAATGTTTTTCTATGTTTGTGTTCTGGAAGTTTTACATTTATACTCTGTCAATCAATGAATCAATCAATCAATCAGTCAAGTTTTCAGTTAAATTTCCTATAAGGTCAGAAGTATGCCTCTAGGTTATTTTAATTTAATTTATCATCATTATTATATTTATTGCGTATATACTTCCAAATGTTGCAGAACTATTTGCTGAAAAGGCAATCTTTTCTGCCTGTAACCGTGTGTGTATTCAATTGTCTATACTAATAGAGGTCTCCTGCTTGTTTTTCTCTCCTGTAATATTGATCTGTTATATTTAATGACACTTTCTCTTTGTCACTGTAGCCTTTGTAATAATTTCTAATATAAGGGAATGTGAAGCATCCAACTTTGTTCTTTTTCAGAAATGTTTTGGATATTCTATTCCTTTGCTTTTGCATACAAAATTTGTAATCAGCTTACTTATTTCTAAAAAATAAAATATTTGCTTAGGATTTTTAATTAGATAATGTTGAATCGATAAATCAATCTAGGAAGAATTGACATTTTTAAAGTGTTTATTTTATTTTATATTATTTTAATCTTACAAATAGAGTCTCACTTATTTAATTCCACTTTAGTCTTTTTAAGACATTTTAGACATTTATCTGTGCTTTACTGTACATTGTTCATTATTTTGACTCTACATTCAAATATTATAATAGTACTTTACATATAGAATAAGGACTTTATAAGAATATATTTCCAATCCCCCTTGCCATTCTTTGTGATGTTATTGTCTTACTTTTTACTGTTACATTGTTGTTGTTATTTTCTTTAGACAGTAAGAAATATTTTTAGCAATTAAAATAGAAAAAAAATTACTACTTTTTTTTCTATTTTTCAATACTCTTGGTTTGTGCTGATCCACGTTTCTGACTGGTACAATGTCTCTTCTGTCTGGAGAAATTCTTATAAAGTAGGTATTTTAGGAAGGAGTTTCCTCCTTATTGTGTTTGTCTGAAAAAGACACTATTTCTCCCTCAATGTCAATGGTAATTATACTGCATAAATAATTCTACATTAGCAAATTTGTTTTTGTTTTTTATCCCCATTGTTGTAGATTTCTGCCAGTGTCCTTATATGAGAGTTTTTGTTGGTCTTTCCTCTGTAAATTAAATATTTTGTTCTATAGGGGCATGGAGTAGCTATGCTAAATCAGATGTTAGCACTGCCTGCTATTTTCTTCTCCCTTTACAGCACCATGAAAAAAAAATCAAGATTCTTCCCTGTCTTTCCTGTGAGCTCCTGGCTTAATTTGTGTGAAAGAAAACCCCCCAAAATACGTGGATTCCCTGTAGTTTCGACCCCTAGAACCATCATATATTTAAAAACCTCCTATCCAGCCTTTAGCAATTCATTCAGAATTCTTAGCTCCATCTTTCCACTGACTTATATGGCATGTGTCAGCTGAGCCAGCTTCATGGGTGTGTGATATGTGCAGTCACCAGAGCCTCATGTTTAAAATGGCCCACACTTAATCAAACCATCTGCAGTTTCTGTCTTGAAATACTTAATAATTTGTAAACAAGGCCCCTGCATTTTCATTCTGCACTGCACAATTTAATTAGCTCAATCTGTCTGGAATCAAATAGTTGGGATTTTGGGGGGGGGGTCCACATAAGTGCCTGTGTCTCTCCAGATTTCAGCTTACTTGGTTGGCATGCATTCTCAATTTTCTATTGGCTTAAGAAAAATCACTAATATGCATATTGCCCAACTTCTTTTCACGTAATTTTTGTATCAGTGGGAGCAGCACTCTTTCTAGCTTTCTACATTTCTGAGCTGAAACTGAAAGTCCAAAAAATTTTTAATCCCCAAGATACTTTGAATATTACTTTGACTGAAGTAGTTTTGATTCCTTTTATTCCTCAGATATCTGTTAAAAACACACTTGACACAATTATTTTCATAAAATAAGATGTATTTTATTATAGGATCTAAACACTAACTCATAGAATGAAGTCATTTTCAGTGGAAATAAAATAATCTTTATCAGTCCTTTTGTTTTGACATTCAAAAACATGTCTCATTGCTCAAGGCACTCTTTGTTGGCTTCTAAAAGATAGATTCTGCCTTAGTCAGCTCTGGCTGCTATAGAAAAATACCATAGATCAAGTGGCATAAACAACAGATATTTATCTCCCACTTTTCTGGAGTCTGGGAAGTCCAAGATCAAGGTGCCAGCAGTTTCTGCATTCAGGGAAGGCCCTCTTCCTGGCTTGCAGATGGTCTTCTTGGCACCATGGGCTCACGTTACCTCTTCTGTGTGTTCTCAGAAAGAGAAGCGTCTCTTTTTCTGCTGATTTAAGGATACTAATTCCATTATGAGGGGTGGAGGATCCCTCATCATGACCTCACATAAACCTAATTACCAAGCCCTTATCTCCTATACCATCACACTGTGAAGGCTTCAACTCACAAATCTGGTGGAGCCGCAAACGTTCAATTCATAGCAGAAGCATTCTCAAATACATTTTACACATTGAAGTGGAGGATCTAAAGGACTCAGTGCACTGACTGAATGAGTAAATCCACTGTAGTGAGAAGCCTCAAGACACAGGCTGTGCAAACTCTAATGAGCAAATGACATAGAATCGTACTTCTCAAGAGAACCAAGGACTAAAATACATAACCAACTAATAATATTTTATTTATAAATTATTTATGTTGAAGAGCAATTAACGCATACGAATTGGTATCTGTAAATGACATTACAAATAATGTTCTGCACCAGTGATTTTATTAGCAACTTGATGCATGTGTAAGTATATCCAGTGCTATAATTCTCTGTGTGTTGCTTTCAGCAGTTCAGAATTTGTTTAGAAGTTAGATGTTGCACGTGTTCTCATGCATCATGACTGGAAGCTGCCTGATTCTGGTAATTTTCATCTTTGTTGTTTCTCCTAATAGAATTGTTTCATTTGGTTAAAATTACTATTCAAGTTGTTGTTAATACAGCAAAGAGTGTTACTTAAATCATCAAATCAAATCATATGGGAATGGGCTGGAAAACAACCAGAATATGTCACAGCTATCAAGCTTATGTAAGTGCTTAGAATCTCAAATTAATATTGTACACATCTTATCAACTGCTGTTCCAGATTATTTTCCAGTGTATCCATTAAGAAAAACATTCCGTAGAATAAAAAAGTGGAATCAAAGCTGCTCTTCAATCTGTTCATATGGATTATAACCTGATCCACTCAATACAGAAACTTGTTAGATGTTGTATTAAATATGACACACACTCAGAGAAATGCACAGATCATAATGACTTCTCACAAACTATACACTTTTCTGTCATCAGCACTCTTATCAACACAGAGAATTATTAGCACCCTAAATCTCTTTTGCTGTTTCCCACTAGGCCTCATTTCTTCATTGGCCTGGTGATTTTATGGGTGTGTTTATTATGAAAAGATGCACTAATACAAATATTTATAATTCACACGACTTTTTGTATCAGTTATACTTCAAGACAAGAGATTTGTTAAAAAAATTAAAGACAAAAGAGCAAAAATGAAAGGAACATTAAACAATAAAGTATAGAAGTCAGAATGTGAAAGTGAGCTAAGTAAATGAAAGTGAAGAAATTTTTTCATATAATAATGAGTCTACATACATACAATACATAGTATTGAAGTGAAGAACCATACATGTAAAACCAAAAAATCAAAGAAAGTCATCTAGGAATAAACTAGGATTTAAAATTACGAATTAAAGTCCTATCATGTTTCACAAAAAAATCAGCTACTAAAGGATAAGTGCTGATGCAGACCCTAGGTCAGTTTACTCATTATTAAATATAAAGTAAAAATAAACTTTAGAAATAGACAAAAATGTAAAGTATTACATAAATAGGGATTATATGTTCTGATGTGCATGAGTTAGCACCAGGCATGCTGTTTCCTGGTGTAACCATTGGCACTGATCCTTTCATTCTCAGCAATGTCCTGATGTACACAAAAATTTGTCTAGTCACCTTTACTGATGACAGGTCGAAGTTAAACCACTTTCAGATATTTCCAAATTGACGTTTACTTCTCTAGGGTGTTAAGGGTGCCCATGCAACGGTGCTCTTATCTCCAAGCATTTTTTAGGAAAAATATACTGTATGCGTGAATTTACCTGTGTGAATAGCATTTGATTTTAGCCGAACCACGCTTGAACTCATTTTTACCTTTCTGTATGGCTACAACTCTGAGGAAATGGTCTCATCCCTTCTTCCTTCCTAGGTGTGTGTCTGCCTGCATATTGCCCTTTCTTTCTCCACATAAAGCACATGCTTCACTCATGGACAAAGCAGAGTTGAATTCTCATGAGAGGGGTTAGCCACCTCTTCTCTTTTCTCGGTGTTTTATGTTTACTGGCTCTTTTAGCAGGTATTGTAAATGTAGGTGTAAAGAAATAACAAAGAGGTCAATTTTCCAGTCTTGTTTTCAAGATAAAAATCCTCTTTAATTGGAACTGAGATATATATATATATATATATATATATATATATAGCGAATAGAGATAAGCAAAAGGTTTAAATGTCTTGCTCTCAGAAAAAAATAAAAAAAAGCAATGCTATCAGTAGCAAGAGGAAGTAATAAATACAATAGCTCAGGCTTCAAAAGCAAAATGTTAGAATTGAAACACTAGACTCTGAAGCACAGTCTCAAATGTGGCTAATGAACTGCTCAATCCTTTGCAACAGGCTACCTGGCTTCTATTTCCAGATTATCACTTCTGAATAGTGCAGTCTTGAAAAAATTACAGATGATCTCTTTTCCTTAGTTTCCTCATTAGTAAAATGGGAATGAAAATGATGGAATCACGCTCATACAGGATTTATATGAGTTAATATCTGCAAAGCACTGGAAACAGATTCTGGTCAAGTATGCGTGCAAAATAAATACTAGTAACCCTGTGAGCACGTCTGTGACTGATTTAAGAAAAGTGAGGATAATGAGTCATACATTATAAAATATTAAGTAATTTTGACACCATAGATTTTTTGAGATAACCCAAAATGTTAATACAACATAGATCATGTCTCTTTCCCAGGTAAATTCTGAATCATTGGGAAATGTGTCAACATGGGCATTATAATATCACTTTGATTAAGTGAGAAAGTTGACACTGGAGGTTGTAGCTTACAAGTATGGACAAACAGTTTTCTAATATTAAACTCAAAATTTCGGCAGACTATTCACCCTATCATCTATAGTAATAGGAACGTTTCTGCTGAGCACTACAAAGACTGATCTTAAAAAGTACAAGGTATCTGTATAATTTCATTCCTAAAACTTGGAGAAGAAAGGCCAACCATCCTTATTTTTGGTCGCCAATTACCCCCTTAGGATAGTATGAGGGGACTTTTAAAAAGTTTATGAAAAACTAGAATTATAAGACAAAAATGAAAATGTAAACTTTACTTCTCAACATAAGCTCCAACAAGGTCAAGACTCTTTTGTGGGCAGTGATATCAGCCCTTTAGCTCATTCCTAAAGAACAGGGGATTCTGGGGATTCATATCAATGCAGTACTTTTTACATTATTAACTGATGAAAAGTGGGTGCCCTTTACAGATTTGTTTTAAGATTAGGAAACAACAAGAAGTCAGAGGGATGAAAATCAGAACTGTAAAGTAGATGCCTACTGATTTCCCATCAAAACTCTCACAAAATGTCCCTTGTTCGGTCCAAGGAAAGAGCAGGAGCATTGTCATGGTGAAGAAGGACTCTCTGGTAATGCTTTCCAGATATGTTTCTGCTGAAGCTTTGGCTGACTTTCTCAAAATAGTCTCATAATGAGCAGATGTTACCATTTAGTCTCATAATGAGCAGATGTTACCATTCTTTGGCCGTCCAGAAAGTTAACAAGCAAAATGCCTGGAGAATCTCTTTGCTCTTGACCAGGCCTCTTTTTCTGCGACTGGACCACTTTTGCCTCTTGGTGGTCATTGCTTTGGTTGTGTTTTGTGTTGAGGATAGTACTGGTAAAGTCGCATTTCATCTCCTGTTACAGTTCTTCAAGGAAATGCTTCAGGATCTTCATCCCATTTGTTTAGTTTTCCACTGAAAATTCTGCTCTTCACTGCAGCTGATCTGGTTGCGACACTTTTGACTCTCATCGAGTGGAAACTTTGCTCAGCTTTAGTTTTTCAGTCAGAATTGTGTATGCTAAACCAATTGAGATGTCAGTGGTAACTGGCCTTCTCCTATTAGAGCACTAGCCAGATTAATTTTTCCTCTCAAATTGATGTGGATGGTCTGTGGCTTCAGGCTTCATATTCTACATTGTCTCCTCCTTTCTTAAAGTGAGTTGTCAATGATTAAACTGCTGATTTCTTTGGATACACTGATTGCATAAACCTTTCCTAAGCATCTATTATTTCACCATTTTGCCACCCAAGCTTTACCATAAGTTTGATGTCTGTTCTTGTTTCAATTTCAGCAGAATTCACTTTGCTCTGTTAGGGGCCTTTTCAGACTGATGTCCTGTCCTACTTAGTGTCTAAAACTAGATCGTATTCAGATATGTTACAACAAGTTAGTAAAAGTTTATTCTGATGCAAAAACATTTTAAAAATCCATGCAGTTTTTTTCATAGCAAGCTTTTTCCATGGACTTTTTGAAGTCCCCTCGCATATTCTGCCCCCTATAGGAGGAGGTCATGTGAGATGTGACAGTGGAGTAAGTGAGCAGGAAGAGGGGATTCCAAGAAATCAAGAGAAAGTCTAATTGCTAGCGGGGATCCTCCCACAAGAAATAGAAAAGGAAGAGTGAGGATGTTGTACTCTAATAGAGTAGTAAATATTAATGTATTAATGTTATTGACTATTGGATAGGCATTGAGCAGGATAGGCAAACAATGTGAACTAAAGGAAAGATGTAGACATTAAAAGAGACACATATTGAATGGATTTAAAAATGTGACGTATATAGTGTGTACATGTGTGTATGTGTGTGTATATACACACAAACACACAGGCAATGGAATATTATTTAGCCTTATAAAAAAACAAGGAAATACTGTTTTGCAAAACCAGGGATGAACCCAGAGAACACATTATGCTAATTAAGCCAGACACAGAAAGACAAATACTGCATAATCTCACTTATATGTGGTATCTAAAAAATTCTAACTTAAAGAAACAGAGTATATAATTTTAGTTTCTATAGGCAAGAGGAGGATTATTATATAAATGGATAGATGATAGTTAAAAGCTACCAATTTTAAGTTATGCAAGATAAATAATTTCTGGAGATCTAAGGAATAGCCTCATGACCATAGCTAAGAATATAGTATTGTATATCTGAGCTTTGCAAAGCCAAATGTGGTGGCTCATGCCTGTAAACTCATAATTTTGGGAGACTAAGGCAGGCAGATTACTTGAGGCCAGGAGTTCGAGGCCAGCTTGGCCAAGATAATGAAATTCCATCTCTGCTGAAAAATACAAAAATTAGATGGGCATAATGGTGCACAATCCCAGCTTCTTGGAAGGCTGACACATGAGAATCACTTGAACTGGGGAGGTGGAGGTTGCAGTGAGCCAAGATTATGCCACTGCACTCCAGCCTGGGCAACCAAGGGAGACTGTCTCAAAACAACATCAACCACAACAAAGGACAACAACAGCCTTTGAACCTATGAAGGGAGATGGGAATCTTTGCTGCATACCTTGGGTAATTCTGCTATTCAATATGTATTTGGATACTATATATTTTTTTCCTTAAATTGCAGATGGGAACTAAGCGGCTAAATGATTCTTCTTTCTTCAGGTGTTTCAGAGTAAAGTTTCATGGTGACTCTCAAACAACATTGCAGTTTCTGCTATGTTGAGAAGTGAAATAAGTTATGCAACTGTTTGAACATTTATTTATGTGTTATTTTATGTGCCAGATTTATACACTCAATGAAAAGACCTAGTCCTGTGAATAAATAGGGAGAATCACACAAAAGAGAAACACTGATCATCACCTCCCCATGCAACCCAGCTGTTCTGCTGTGTGCAGGCTGAGTGTTGGCTGGGACTGTGTATTACAGTGGATCCCAGAAGCCTTATAAGTCTGCTTTAAATCAGGTCCTAAATCTGTATTTTCCTGGAGTGCTTGACAAGTACAGAAAATATGCTTTAAATAAGTAGTTTTATAAGTGATCTGTAATGTTTTCTTTTTATAAAACAAAAACTGTTCTTTAGTTTACAAGTACAGAATATAAAGATTTAATATTTATGAAATGCTAAATAAAATGAGAAAAATCTAAACTATTCAACATAATATCAGCAACATGGTGTCTTGAGCCTCTGTTACAATTATTATTTGGGGCCAGGCATGGTGGCTCACCCTTGTAATCCCAACACTTTGGGAGGCTGAGGTGGTGGATCACTTCAGGTCAGGAATTCGAGACCAGCCTGACCAACATGCTGAAACCCCGTCTCTACTAAAAATACAAAAATTGGTCAGGCCTGGTGGAGCGCCTGTACGCCCAGCTACTAGGGAGGCTAAGGAATGAGAACTGCTTGAACCCAGGAGGCGGAGGTTGCAGTGAGCTGAGGTCTTACCACTGCACTCCAGCCTGGGCAACAGAGCAAGACTCGGTCTCAAAAAAGAAATAATAATAATAATAATATTAATAATTAATTGGGAGGTCATTAGACTGAGGTGGCTCCAGTGCCCAAAACAAACTGAAACCTAACTCAGTGTAACTAGTAAAATAAAACTTAACCAATCAGAAACTACCAAGTACATTCTAGCTCTGGACTTTCCACTAGAATGACCCAAGTAAGGCAACTGCACCACTTTAGTTAACCAAGTAATTGTTCTGTTTGATGTTCACCCTATACACGCTCTCCACTTGCAGCTCTTTAGTGGAGCCGTGAATCACCTGTGTTCTGCAGCCGCCCGGTTAATACATCACTGTTTGCTCAAATAAACTGTTTAAAAATTTTAACGTGCCGCAGTTTATCTTTTAACACCTCTCATGATCTCAAGGCAGACATATATTTGTAGTTCATACCTCTATAGAAGGCACCCCTAGGCTGTATATCACATAAAGATTGATTCTCAAAGGAATTGTGGAGAGGAAGCTCAGCACTTGGCTTGATAGGTTGGGAGGAGAAAAAGAAAGAGTGCAGGAAGGATCAGGAGATTCGCTCACTCAATGGGGTACATTCATGCTTCCAAAGTTCAAAGTAACATTTAACATAATTGAAAAGTTACATAAAATACTCTTCAGAACTAATGTAGAAATGAATGAGTAAGTAGAATCGCTGAAGCTAGAAAAGCAGTGCATTATCAATGATGCAAAAACTCATCCACATTCCAAACAGTCTGAGGTATACTGAGTCTAGGAGGATTTTAATGTAGCTCAGCTCTTCGCCGAGAAAGTCAGCACTGTTTTACGAGGAATAAAGGAGCATATCATGTGCATGCAGGAGTATCAAAGGCAAAGCAGTGAAAGGAATGGAGTATAAGGCTGGACAGCTTATAATTAGAGAGTGGAGAATATTTTGGATAAACATCATTTCCTCATTCACTAGTACAGTATCTAAATAGATGCTCACAATATAGAGTTTTCAGAAATACGAACATTACTTAAAGACAGAACAATAAATTGAAATCACCTTATGTATTATTTATTTCTTTGTAATGAAAAGGTTAGTAAAATTGAGAAGTGTAAGTAAACATGTAAAAAATGTAGGCAGATTCATGTTCCTAGGTCAGAAAATAATACATTTTATTTTATTTTTGGTCCTTCATATAATCCCTCAAATAAGGAGTTCAACTCTGAAATAAATAATCATAAGACAAATGGAGAGGGGAAATGTTAGGTAGCAGAAAAGAGAATTATTTTTGCCTTTCATTTTTAAAATTTCTTTTAGTAATATAAATCCACATATTAAATATAGAATTTAAAACTCCTCAATAAGAATGAGTAGACTTCTCAACACTTTTCAGATTAATATCCAAAATGTACATCTTAATTGTATACCTAGAATATCATCAGACATATTAAGATAAATTAGAATTTGGGCATTTCTCTTATATTTTAAACATCACAAATACTAAAACATATATGTAATTCTGGAAAACAGCAAATACTTATTAGTTACACTTGATACTTTCCAAAAATATGTACCTCTCCTTAAGAAATTTGATGTTACCTAAACAAATGTTATCTGAATTAATAAAATTTATGAGGAATTGTTGAATTTACTTGGTTTCATGGATACTATAGTTTAATTCGGAATATAATAATAGTTTTGTATTCCAGAAGTATACACACATATACACATATAGTAAACATTTTAAATATGTCATTAAAGGATATCGAATGAACAATGAGGAAATCATACAAAAGCTTTTAGACAATTTATACAGTTTTGCTTTGAAGGTTACCTCATAACTAGAGATCCAAGAGAAAAGGAAACCAATTATGAACTTGGCAGTTACAAAGCCAGCCGCAGGATAATGTCATGGAAACTAGTATTGGGAAATGATCTTCCATGGGTCCTTGCACTCCTTTATGTCTTGCTGCATATACCGGTAACACAAGTCCTTTCTTCAAGCTGTGATTTCAGTGAGCAAGCTTGAGGAATTGGTTTACTTCTCCCCTCAAACGTTGGGTTTGCTTATCTTATGGGCTGCAAATGAGGACAAAGTTTCCTCTCCTGAAACACAATCCAGTGCATATGCTGGATGCCGTCTTAGTCCACCTGTATTGACCAGGTAATAAGGGGCTCAGGAAACTGACGCCACCTCTCTGATATTTCGGCAACTGCTTTTGCCATAAGTAAGAAAGTCTGTAAACCAGGAGTGTTGCGTCTTTTCTTAGCATCTGTAAAACCGTTGCAGGCTAATGTGTTAGCTTGCAGTAAGATAATACCTCGAACCTTTCATAATCCTCAACAATTAGAAAGAGATTTGAAGCAGTATCTATCAGTACAATACATTTTTCAGAAATACTCAATTAATTACATGTGGACTGAGAGGAAGAGGGAGCCTGCAGTGTTTAAGAATGGACAAATGAGAACCATGGAAGCACTTATACCAGCATAATCAAGCTTAGAGGAATACCTGAATATTTGCCTCAGCATTCACAGGCTCATCAATTATTTTCAATCATTTCCTGTAATGAAAACTGTGGGTTATTACAAATAAGCAGTAAAGGGCTCACACTTGTGAAAATTTTGTAAAATTCTGCTATGAGAAGTACAAGGTGACAGCCCTTATATGTCCTAGGTAACCTTCCTCAACTACTTTAATCATTGATGATGCATCTATTACTCTCCTTCTCATGTATGGAGATCTTTTAAAATATAAGTTGAATTAGTATTTACTTTTTTCTCTATGGCCTGAGCAGTGATTGTTTTATCTGTATTTTCCCCCGCTGGCCATAGTGTGATTTCTCAATATATAAAAAATGAATTGTCTGCATTAAATTTACTTGACTAAATTTAGATGATACAAAAATCCCTCTGTAGTTGTTAGGTACTGAACTCCCATTCTGGATTTCAGAAGCTATCTCCATTTTTTTCTGTTGATTGTACCAAGAAAATGAACTGTTAAGTGATTTTCACAGTCTCTACCTGAAAAGAGAGATTTTGAAGTAATTTATGTACCTTAGAGAGTAGTTAGTGTGCACTGTGCTGTAAGTTTGAGTCATGATTAAAGCTGGCAGGGAATTGATGTCACTAATGACCAGTTAATTATGGACATCAAACAGTCCTTAAAGGAGATTTGGAATATGTGATATCATTAGGCTGAAATGTAATTCTCCAACTTTATTCTTATTAAATTGGCTTAGTATATTTTCTATCTTCTTGTATGCGTGTTTTTAATGAACCATAGCATATATTTCAGGACACTGAACAAGGCTGAAAAAGGCAATATAATCTAAAATACTGTGGAAAGTGCAGCTACTAAAAATGTGCTTATGTATTTCTGTCAGTTACACTGGATTTACTTTAAAATGATTGATTGATGCTTCTAAAATTAGTAATGTTATAGGATAGATGATGACCTAAATACTATTAGCATTTCCTATCACAAATTTTGTCTACAAATGTGTAGAATTTCCATGTATGTTACTCACTTCACACATTTTGCAATCAGTGTCCATGTGGTTGGTAGAACAATCACTTTGTGTGCATGATGAAGTTTCTTCTCTGATGGGAGTAAGTAGGTGAGTGTAACTATAAAACTATGGCAACCAGTATCATCACAATCATATCAGTTTGTACCTTCAAAACCTTAAATATACAAACAATAAGGAAGATTCTAAATGTGTGCTTAATGGAACTTCTGAAAGGAGAAACCATGTATAGACTCAATACACACCAAAAACGCTTGCATGTAGTAAGAAGAAAAAAACCTGTTTTATTAATATTATATCTCAATAATTTGGGGTTTGGTATTTTTCTGGTTTGTTTACATGACTTATAGTTCAAAAAAAGAGAAAGGAAGGGAGAGAGAGAGCACACATGTGTATATACACACACACAGATACACACATATGAACATCTGGGAAGGAAAAAAAGATGAAGGAACTGGAGACATTGAGAAATGTTTTCAGACCACTGTGCCATTCTGGACCCTGTGAAGGAGAAAGGGTAAGAGAACAAGTTGGGTTTGACGGTCTAGAACTGCAGCAGCACAGTTCTAACAGGGTTTTGACTAAATCAGTGCAATGTGTTCACGCCTCAGTTGCCTATCAGAAGGCAAGAGGGAGCCATTCGTTACAAGGGAGAGCCTGACTTGGATCTCTGCTACATTGAGTCATTGGCTGAGCACAGCCTGTAGAAAGCAAAGCCTTGTTGTTAACATGGTGATGAGTATGAATCTGTTGTTAACATGGTGATGCACAGAGAATCTGATGCTGTCTCTAAATTGTGCTTTGTGTGGCAGCAAATCTGAGTGTTGTCATGGTCATCACTGTTCCCCAATACTTCCTTGCACCACACAGATCTATTTCTCTACACAGGTTCAGGGAGCAATTTCTACATTGGGTGGGAAGGAGTTGGACTTGGAAGAGAGAGGTTCGTGGGAGGTATGACAGCCCCATCATCAAAGTTGATTTGGGGGCTGTAACTTGTATTGATCCCTTACTTCCTCTACTATTTATTGTTAATTTCTCTAATCCTCAGCTATCAACTGAAAGACCTTAGCTCTTGACAATGTATCTCTGCTTGGGGTTGCTACATGTATTGTTTCACAGCTATGGTAGGATAAGAGAGTTCTAGGAGCACCCAAGGTGATCGTCTCAACTCCACATATGTTCCTGCCCATGGGTAATGTGGAAGGTAGCCCCACCTCCTCTTATGGATCAGGTCAGTAACCCTTCCCAATACAGTGACTCATGTTCTCATGTTTCATGTCTCTTATACAGGAGTCTTTCCTGTCTTCTCACATTATCCTGTTTATTTAATTATTAGTGAAATATGCTTTTGTTGAACTCATGTTATTTTTTATGTCAGTAACCTCCATTTTTATATTATCCTGTAATCTTAATAACATATTTCTATCAATTTATTGAGTCCACGTTGTTCAAAAGCATAAAAGTATTTATGGAATAATTCTTCTTTCATTTGTTTCTGGACAGTAAAATAAAACATATAGTTGTCTCTATCATTCTAATGGCCAAGTTGCAACTATCTATTCAGTGATCCATTTTAAAATGTATATCGGCTGGGTGTGGTGGCTCAGGCCTGTAATCCCAACAATTTGGGAGGCCGAGGCAGGCGGATCATGAGTTCAAGAGATCGAGACCATCCTGTCCAACATGGTGAAACCCCTTCTCTACTAAAAATACAAAAATTAGCTGACAGTGCTAGTGTGCACCTGTAGTCCCAGCTACTCAGGAGGCTGAGGCAGGAGAATTGCTTGAACCCAAGAGATGGAGGTTGCAGTGAGCCGAGATCGTGCCAGTGTACTCCAGCCTGGTGACAGAGGGAAACTCTGTCTAAAAAAAAAAAAAAAAAATGTGTATCAAAAACATATTTGCAACCAAGGTGATGTCAGACAAGATCGACAATGAAAGTGTCAGATCAGCAAGGCTTTTATGCAGTCATATGCCCATTTTTATCTTTTCATTATTTTACATAAGTATATTTTTATTTTCCACTTTTTAAATTGTTTTCACATATTTGAATTGTAGAAAGTCAAACAAAAAATATATATTTTTTGTTTTAGTCAGACTTTAGCACACAAAGCCTTTATACTAAAACAATTTATCTTATTAAATAGAAACTTTTTAAAAAATTTATATACTTAAGGTTTTTAAAAAGAGAAAAAAATAATGCATCCTTCCAGCCCTTAACTTAAATCTTCACCACAGTTAAGCTTACCAGATTTAATTTTTATAAACTACAATAAAAACAATTTGGAAGACTTTGGGGGCCACTTTCTTTTATTTTCCAAATTAATTTTCTCCTAACCAGAGCAGTGCAAATAGAAAAGTAAAATGTACAGTAAAAATAAAACTGATTTTTAAAAATATCTTCATAAAACTTTAAAGTTGCTCTCTAGAGTCCTTTTTAGGCTTGCAAAGTATGGTTTTAAGGCAGGAACTTTCTTTTCATCAAAATTTTAATTTAAAAAGTTCAACCAACCACCAACAGACAGATAAACAAGTAAGCCCAAAGGGAAAGCCTGCATAATTACAAGTGCTCAGAGCCTGAGCTATTTCTAAACACTGGCACTCAGCTCCCTGGAGTATGTTTCACACCTGCTTACCCAAATAAATGCCCATTCTAGTTTACTTTCCCTGTGCCTCTTTCACACTAAATCACCAGCCCTTTTGTGTACAAATGTCTTTTTCCAGATAAAACGTTCCTCTTATACCTAAACTTCAATCAGCACAGGCAAGAGTGACTCAAGATGTTTAGTAATTTTATGAGCCCTTTTCCCAAGATTCTCATTGCTCTAATAGCAATTATGTTTGTTTTAAATATGATCAAGTTTAAAACTTCATTTCTTTTCCCTTTTCCCTCTGTTCTCTCTTTTCTTTTTTCCTTCTATAATTGCAAACTCCACCTCATCTATATTGCACAAATATAACTCAAGATTATGGTTATGCAAATTAAGAAACATTAAAATAAAACTATTACCATCTCTCAGTGCTTCATTCTGAAGCCACATGGCAGCCTTTAAAATTTTGTGTAAAAGTCACTGACCCCCTCCAACATGAGTCAATGTATTGGTTTTCCAAGTAACGCAGTTGTGGTCATGATATTTAATATGATTTCTTAGCAATCATGAACTGAGAAAAAGCTGCTAATAGTTAAAACAGATATTTTCATCATTATGTTTATATCCCATTTAATTCTGTAACAAAGAGTTATTTTCGTCTTTACCATAGCTCTACAATTGAAATAGGTAAGAAAGCAATTTCCATCATGGATTACTGACATAGATTATCAATTATCATGGCACTACACAGCAGAAAAAAATAATAAAGTGACCTACAAATTATAAATTTCAAGATGGTCTCTGGTGGATATAACAAATGAACATTATGCAATCTATTATCAAACCAGTGTATTTAAAATTTTATTTTAAAGCCTTTAATTACTATTTAATAAAGCTGTATTTTGAGAACCAATTTCCTAGGGCTAAGTAAATTGTTCAGACTATTACCAGGTTTCTCATCCTAAATCAAAAGGTCACAGAGAGAAAAAGCAAAAATCTGTATTAGATAGAGGAGAGGTTAATACAAAGAAGGCATAGAGGATACAAGATGTATTAACGTAAAACTGAGACAGGAAAAGGATTTCATCTATAGTTTTATAAGTTTTCTCTATTAGACATTGGGCTTGGGAAGGCCAGTGTGATAGCTCAAGATCTTGAACTGAGGAAAGCCTAATACTGAGATGTCTGATTTTTGTGTCGTGTTGCATAATCTAATCTTATATTTAATTTAAAAACATGTATCTTTTTTGTTTTTTTCTCATCTCAATACTAATTCATACCTAATATTGTTATACCTTGTTCCATATATGTAAATTAATAAATTAAAATGTTGCTAATATTACTAAAATTCTTAAAGATTTCAACTTGATGAGATTGTTACTTATCATCCTTTTTGGAATATATGATGTATCTCTATCAGTTTAATTAAATGTATCTTCTTTCACGCACAATTAATATGGAGAGGAAAACAGGCATAGTGACTACTGATGTTGAACATCTTTTCATGTGTTTATTTGCCATCTGTATATCCCCTTTAGTGAAAGATCTCCTCATGTCTTTTGCTCGTTTTCTAATTGATTTTTTTCTTACTGTTGAGTTTGAATGTTCTTTATGTTTTCTAGATACTAGTACTAATATTGTTTGGATGTTTGTCCCCTTCAACCTCACATTGAAATGTGATTCCTAATGTTAGAGGGTGGGGTCTTGTGGGAGGTGATTGTGCATATTGGGGGCAGAACCCCCATGAGTGGCAGAGCAGCATCCCCTCGGTGAAGAGTGATTTCCTGCTCAGTCAGTTCATGTGAGATCTGGTTGTTTAAAAGAATCTGCGATGTCCCCCTTCTCTCGCTCACTCCTTCTCTTGCCATGTGAGGTGCCTGCTCCCCCATGCGAAGGGCCTGCTTCCCCTTTGCCTTTCGCCATGATTGGAAGCTTCCTGAGGCTCTCATCAGAAGCAGATGGCAGCACCATGCTTTCTGTACGGCATGTAGAACCTGAGTCAATTAAATCTCCTTTCCCTATAAATTACTCAGCCTCAGGAATCATTTTATAACAGTGCAAAAGCAGACTATAAGCATTTTGTCAGATATGTGGTTTCAGGTATTTTCTCCCAGTTTTTAGTTTGTATAATACTTTCACCTTATTTAGAGGGTCTTTACTGAGCAAAGTGTTTTCTGCCCTCAGTACTTTGCTTATCCTTAGATTCCAAGACCCTCTCATTTTTTTTCTAAAGGTTTTGAAGTTTTATGTTGACATCCATGATCCACTTGTGTTCATTTTTGTATAAGGTGTGAGACTTTGTTGAAGTGTATTATTCTGTCTACGGCTGTCTAATTGCTCCACTCCCAATTGTTGAAAAGGCTATCTTTTCTCCATTGAAATGCTTTTGCAACGTTGTCAAAAATCAATTGGGCATATTTTTGTGGTTCTATTTCTGAGTTCTCTATTCTGCTGCATTGATTTATGTGTTGATCGTCTCTGGAAATACCCTCGATTACTCTAGCTATATAATATCTTGCAATAAGGTAGATTGATCCTTCCCACTTAATTCTTTTTCTTCTCTCCAAAATTGTTTTAGCTGTTCTAGTTTCTTTACGAAATTTTATAAATTTGAGAATAATCTTATATATTGCTATTATAATCTTACTGTGAAATTTTGCTTTTCTAAATACACTTTTTATTTAAGAATAGTCTTAGGTTTTTTTTTTTTTTTTAAAAAAAAAGGGAAGATAGGACAAAGAGTCCCCAGATACACCACATCCGGTTTCCTTTATTATTAACATCTTGCAGTAATATGCTACATTTGTCACCGTTGATATTGTTACCTAAGGTCCAGGCTTTATTCAGATTTTTTTCCTGATTTTTAACTAAGGTTTTTTTTTTTTTTTTTTTTCTGTTCCTGATTCTCACCGGGGATACCATATTACATGTCATTGTTATGTCTCCCTAAGCCCCTCTTGCTGTTATAGTTTCACAGGTTTTGCTTGTTTTTTGATGAACAGTTTTTAGGGAAACTAGTTAGACTGTCCCTCTACTGGAATTTGCATGGTCATTTTTTCAGGATGAGATTGGTTTTATGGACTTTTTAAAGACAGACCACAGAGCGAAAATGCCATTTTCGTCACTTCACATCAACAGTGCAGACCAGGGATGTGAATTATTGCTGCTGGTGCCTGCTCACCTGGCTGAGGTAGAGCCGTCTGCTTTCTCCATGCTCAATAGCTCTTTCTTCACCCTTTTCCATGCTGTGCTCTTTCAAGGAAGTCACTATGTGCCGCTTGAACTGGCCCTTGTACTTCACCTTCTCGAGGCTGGAGTATCTGCATACACTATTCGGAATTCTTCTGCACAGGAGATTTTTCTCCCCCGCATTTATTTATATATTCAATTATTTGTTCGTGACAGTTAAACTCATGGATATTTGTATCATACTTTGGGCTATAATCTACAACCACTTTATCTGTTTTGTTTATTAAATTGGTCTCGCTTTGGCCATTGGGATCCTTTTCAGCTGGGCCCTGGGTCCTGTTTGTATATTTCCATCATGGTTTGTGCTTGCTGTATTTACTTTGTTTTTCTGTTAGAGCACTTCCTTACATCCTGCCTCTGCAAGATCCTCCAGACTTATTAGATGTATTTGCTACCCTATTCCTATCATCAGCCATTTCTCTAAAAGTCCGGAGCATTTTCCCTTTGATTGAATAATGGTATCATAAATTGATCAGTGTTTTTAATTTTAAAAACAGCACAAATCTTTTTATTCCAAAATGAACCACAATAATTATCACTCAAAGAGTCTCAGCAGGGGTGAGATTTAATCCCTCAAGAAGGGATAGTTTAGTAGAAAAAGCGTAGTAGAAAAATGTGTTATACTTATGGAAATTAAGGGCCTTTTTTTATTCTTAGACTTTAAGCTATTGATTTTAGACTTACAGGAGTGAGTCACACTTTATATTGTTCATAAAAAATGTTAAGCTTTCTATATTGCCTCAATAAATTTGAGTTTTGCAATTTACACAGTGGAGAGAACCATGATGCCAGTCCTGCAGTGGAGGTGACATGCAGATGGACTTTATTATTGACTTCACGTTTTTAAATTCCACCACTGCATGTAAAAATAACTTTCTCCCTGTAGTATAACAACATCAAGTTCAAGAAGCCATAGCACCATATTTTTACTTTTATGTTAGTACAGATTAATTCCTGTTTAATGATAATTAAGATATCTTTTTCCCCAAAATAGTTTTTCTCATGCTAATAATCCATTGTTATTTAAAACACATAATTTCAATATGATTAAATTTAATTGATCAGATAATTAAGGTTTGGGTTATAAAAAGTCAGTTTCTAGAGTTCCCTTCTTAATGGAATTTAGTCTTAAAATCACAGAAGTTAATTTTTGTCCAAAATTTCTATATAATTTCATAGCATTATCAAAATTCTACTTTAATCACAGCTTATTTACTAAGTTACTAGCTGTAATACTGTAAAGTATGTTTGCTAGAAAAACTCAAAGATGGAAATTTTTCAGCAAACATTAATTTGATGTCATTGAGGAAGTTATCTAGAATATATATATATATATATATATATGCATGTTTATATCCCAGTGAATTATATCTTCTAAAATAGTATGTTCTTAAGCTTACAAACGAGTAAAACAAAATATGATTAACTTCATCTTAAAGGTTGGAACATTGTTTAAGCATAGTTTATTTTAGTTAATTTAACATTTAGGACTACTATGTTGCAGAAATTGTACAAGACTCTGGACATGAGACAAATATGGTAACTACCTCATGGAGTTTGTAACTTGTTAGAGGTCAAGATAATGCTGTTTTATATCAGGTGCAAGGGTGAATCTTAACAAAAATTAATATAGGAACATATTTTGTTAAGTTAATCTTAATTAAGCAACTTAATTTTGCAAAAAATATTAATGACATATTTTTACTGTCAAAACAGGGACTATGCTATTTTTAAAATAATCATCCAAGTTTTCTAGTTAATGCTATCCATTTAGCACACCCTCAATAAAATTTAAGGCTCTGTTTGTACAAGATGAAAAACTTGCTTTTCTTCTAATTCATTCAAGTGCCATTATCTTAGTATTTTAATTTAGGAGTTGCTATATTTCATGGTGTTGTTTAAACCCATTGTTATGGGTATCAGGCAGATCAGCATTTTATTCTCAGTGCCAGATTTTACCAGCTGTTGTGACTCCAATTAGCATATTTAATCCTAAATTTGGTTTTCACATCTGTAAAACGAGAAGACAGTGCCTGCTCACATGATGCTATGAAGGTTAATGCTGACAGTTTAGTGTCATAATCAATAACTGTGCTATTGAAAGATAATCAGGCCAGATAATTTTTTTTCTAAATCTCATAATTATTTTGGGATTCAACACCAGGTTCTAACAGAACGATTTATTGCAAGTAGTGAATAAAAAGGCCTATTTTTCTTTTTTGCTTCTCATATATTAATTGAATGAATGACAGAAAAATACTGTGGAATAGTCAAATGAAGTCAGATAATTTCCTAGTGTTTGATACTCACATTTGGACCAGAGAGTTTAAATGACAACGAAACAAGATATGTTCCCTTGACCCCTTCACAGGACTCATGAAGGGATTAACTTGTTTCAGAGAGTCTAGCTCTGTTTCACAAATATTTCTTTCTGATGAAGCCACATTAATGTTTTAATTACTTTTAGAATATCTGTATTGTCTCCTTGAAAATCATAATCCAACTTTCCCAGCTTTTGCTTTGTAATTAAATTTGAGTTCTGAAAAATCATTTTATCAGATTTAGAATTCACATTTCTTTTATCAGTGTAATAAACACATCATAGTGAGTTCATTCTGTTTTTTTGCCACTGTGTCAATGAATTCTTAACAATTTTCTGACACCTAAATTTGCCAGACAGCCCTTCTTGTGTTTCAGATGAATGTAAAGTGAAGTTGCAGCTACCTAAAAGCACAGGGATATGGTTCTATATATATATAAATATATACACTTGTGTATTGATATACAAGAAAGCAGCTGCACTATAGATTCCTTTGCTTTTATTGTTTGAAGTCATATTCACAATTCAAGCCAAATAGTTAATGCACTCAAGTGGATGCCAGAAAAAAGAATGCTGTGAAAGCTGTCATAAATCTTATAATAGTCTATAAGATTTTTGGCAATGTGTGCATCCAAATAAAGGGTTTTTGTTTATGTTAAAGGCATTGCTTATAGGTTGATAAATGGTATGTGTACTAAAACCCACTTTGTGTCACTCTTACGCAAAATTATCTTTTAGCAAAGTAGATGGCTGTATTGTTACGAAGTTTAAAATAGAAAATTTATGTTTGTAGGCTTCATTTCCCCTTAGGATTAGGGGTAGAAATCCTTCCCTACCCTAATAATCAAAAGGGTAGCCCAGCACCAGACAAGTAAGGAGATTCAATAAATACATAGTAAATAGATAACTAATTTATTGATTGCAAGACTGATGGAATTAATTAAATAAATAAAGGTAATTAGCCTTTTACCTAAAGGCCGTGATCCAAACATGATCTTGCTTCCAACTTCCAAACACTAATTCTGTAATTAGAGCATTGAATATCAATGTCATTATATGAGTGATTTATTTTCTAGTTAAAAGGAGTCAAGGGTTAATACCGTATAACAAGCTCTAACAGCTAATTGGGTCATATATGGATTTAGTTCCCACCTCATTAGTGGCCCTACCCTTGTTTTTATTTTCTGACTAAATCAAACCTGTCACGGAATATACGCTTAGACAGTTCAGGATCCTAACCATTTTCCCCAGTCCTTAGGAAGTTGCCTGTTTCCAGGTTTACTTATATCATCTCCTAAAGCTACACATGAGAGTAAAAATTGTTGCCCTTGAACTTTCTTATCAATTTCTCAGTCACAGCTTTTTCTGGTTACAAACACTAATTTGATATATTTAATTTTTGCTAGATTTCCTTAGATTTAAATTGGCCCTAAAGAAATCCATGCTATCTTCAGGCATATTTTAGTTTTATAACAATAAATTGAAAGTGAGGCTAGTCAACACGTAAGTTATTTTTTTCTCTAGCAAAGTTTAATTGCATCAATGCAAAACAACATAGGAGACTTCAGTTTAACCCCCATTATAGATAACCAAGGAATGATTTGTAGTTCTTAGCAATTGTTTGCTTCAATTTCATATTCATTTGCTTCCCTGTTAATGTGACCCCATCCTTTCTTTTTCATCAGCTGTGTCTATTCAACTAAATAATCAACCAGAAAATTTCTTCATTTTTGTTATTATTATTATCTTTAAAGAATTTGACCACTCCCTGACAATGGGAGTTCATTAAAAAAGCAGATGTTGAAACAGATTTCCATTTTGCCGATTTTCAAACATTCCCAGAACTGCTCTCACCACATCTCCTCAGAGATACCAGCAAACCTGGATAGTTTTCATTACTCAAAGGTCTGGATGGTAGCTTTAGGATCTCTCTTTAACCTCAGAAAAAGAGAGATAGAGCTATTACTCACATAAAGCAAGGTGAGGAGGGCATCTGTTTGGAAGACATAATTTGGCTTGTGGTGTGGGGAACCAATGAGAATGAGAAGGCAATATGTACAGGTGAGCTGCCTAGCTGCCTAGTGTTAAGCATCAGAACCTGAATACCACAGGGTACAGAACACACATGCAAGAGTGTGGCATAAGATATCATAACAAGAATGGGATCATTGGGATCAGTCAAAGGAGCATGCTTTTTATGGGATGTCAGGGCTCAAGCAGATTAAGGAGGGGTTTTGGGGTCAGATGTAGGATGGATGACAAGTGATATCCAAACCTGTGTGGACTGATAATAGTTTCTAAAGTCAGGGAGACATAGCCCTATATGTAAATTTTCATCAGAAGATTATGAAGCCTGTGATACACTGATGTTACCCAAAATCACAACAAACCTCCCACACAGTCCAAGTATCATCTAGATCAAAGGAAACTCCGGCTTTACAGGCATGAAACAAGACATGCACATCTAGTAGTATTAAAATAAGTTTTACGTCTACTCCCTCATAAGATATCTGCCTTTCAAAAAAAGATTACAAGTATACGAAAATAAAATAAAAAATAAAACTATAAAGAGACAAAGCAGTTCTCAGAACCATACAGATAAGACGTAGATGTTGATCATATCCAACAGGAAATTTAAATAATTATCACTTATGTGTTAAAAGTTTTAGCAGAAAGCATAGACATTATGTATGATAATTTCCACGAAGATATGTAAACTAAAAGAAAGAATCAAATGTAAATGAAAGCACACACAAAAACAAAGATGAAGAAAATCTTTAATTAAGTCATCGGGAGACTAGATATAGTTGAGGAAAGAATCTGTGAACTGGAAGATCAGTCAAGAGAAATTATTCAAACTGAATTATAAAGAGAAGAGAGAGAGAGAGATTTTTAAAAAACTCAGTTCTGAGACCTTTGGGATAATAACAAATTGGTACACAATATTGGAATCTCAGACGGAAAAAATAAAATGGGCCAGAAGAAGTGCAAAGAAAAATGTCAGAGCCAAAATATCCAAACTAATAACAGATAACAAACTCACAAATCTAAAAATCTTACATACTACAAAAATTCTGAAAGTACATCATATTTCTTAAACACACACATCTACATGTACACATCTAACCATGTGCAATTCAATCTGTTCAAAACTGAAAACAAAGGGAAAATCAACACCAAGGACAAAGAAAACAATCACAGAAAAGAGATGTTATCTACATCTAGATGAGGGTAAGTATTAAAGACTTCACATCAAAAACATGTAAGCAAGAAGATACACATACAAGAAGAATAAGATCAATTTTAAATGTAAAAAGAAAACTTTGTCAAACGAAAATCTATTTCAAGTGACTATATTCCTAAAAACTTAATGAGAAATTGATTTTCTCAAACAGATACAAGGCAACTCATTGCTAGCTGACCTATCCTAATATCTATGTTAAATGATTTTTTTTCCAGCTGGAAGAAATATCATAACAATCAAATTTGAATCTATACCAAGAAATAAAGATGAGTGAAAGGTGAGAAAATAAAGATGAAATAAACCATGTTTCCTTTTTTTGTTACTAGCTGTAAGTTAAGTGACTGAAGAATGGTAGTGACCTTGTATTTTGAGTTTATAACATATGTGAAAATAAAATACAATAGTACTTCCTGATCCATGGTTTTACTTTCCACAGTTTCAGTTACCTGCAGTCAAACTATGATTCAAAACGATTAAATGGAAAGTTTCAGAAATAAACAATAAGTATTAAATAACACTTATATGTTTTGGATATGTCCTGGCCCAAAAACTCATTTTGAATTGTAATCCAAATTATAATCCCCACTTGTTGGGAGAGAACTTTGTGGGAGGCAATTAGATCATGGAGGCAGTTCCCACATGGTGTTCTCATGATAGTGAGTTCTCATGAGATCTGATGGTTTTATAAGGGATTTTTCCCTGCTTTGCTCTGCACTTCTCCTTCCTTCTATCATGTAAAGAAGGATGTGTTTCCTTCCCCTTCCACCATGATGATAAGTTTCCCATGAAGAACTATGAGTCAATTCCTTTATGAATTACCCAGTCTCCAGTATTTCTTCCTAGCACCATGAGAACAAATACAAACACATTGCTATGAGTACTGTTATAAAGTTTCATGCCATCCCACTCCATCCAGTCCAGTACTTGAATTATCCCTTGATGTAGCTATATACACTATCTACCTACTAATAATATTAAAAAATCAGTGTATATAGGGCTTGGCACCATCCAAGCTTTCAGGCATCCACTGGCGATCTTGGAAAGCATCTGACAAGGATAAGGGGGGATGATCGTATATGAAAACAAAAGAACAAACCATCCAATTTAGATCTCAGGAACAAACTCTTCAAAGCATCCAACATGTCAAATGAAATGATAATATTTGAGGATAACACAAGTTTAATTCAAATGATATTGTGAATCCTAGGCTAGCCAGTAAAAAGTCTTAAGTATGAAAGATTCAGAAATGTAGACATAATAGAATTTTTAAAAGTCAAGAATTTTGGAGCATTTGATATTTTACTATATTTGTAAACTAGTAAGTTAGCCAGCCAGTTTTAAGGATGCTGATAGAAGACATGAGGCTCATTGGTGAGAGACAAGACACTTTATAACTCATGTAGTTGATGACACACAGTAAGAGCAGTAGCCATGGGAACAGGCACATCCTTCAAGCCCTGATTCCCATAGAACATTGTGTCAAATGTTATTTAATAAGTGCTCACATAGCAGGTTGTGTTAAGGAGAGGGACCTTGAGTATGAGAACGCCCAGTCTGTAGAAGAGGACTGCCACAAAACCTGCCCAAGCTTTGTTTTGAACGAAGACAAGTTTTTATCATAAGAAATGTAAATTTAAAATAACAGAAATCATGCAAATTAAGTTTTCAAGGCATAATGGAATTTGCCTAAAAATCTACAGCAATAAGATAACTTAAAAAGCCCGAAACATGTGGAAATTAAATGACATACTTTTAAATAACCCATGGATAAAAGAGAAAGCTTAAAGCAACGTTATCAGAATATTTTGCCTGAATGAAAATAAATTATAACATTGAAGAATTACATTTCTGGTTATTATCCCAAAAAGATAAAAGCAGTTCATGCACTCGTCAAACGTGGATGCAAACCAAAAGTCCACCAATATGTGAGTATACACTATATATCCACACATTGAATAACATTAAACAATAAAAAGAATGATGTATTTATACAGGTTACAACATAACCTGTATATGAGTGAACATAATTAAGGTTTCAGAAAGAAACCAGGCAAATGGATTCCATATTTCATCATGTACTTTTAATGAAATTCTTGGAAATGTAAAATAATGTACTCTCTCAGACAGGAAGCAGGTTGAGGATTGGAGTTCAAAGGAGAAATATATTTGAGGGTGATAGATATGTTCATTGTTTTGATTTTGTAATGATATTGCAGGTGTATAAATATGTCAAAACATTTTCAAATTGTATCCTATAGTTACATGCAATTAGTTGTATGTCAATTATACTCGTTGAAAGTGTTAAAATAAGTAAATGAATAAAGAAACAAACACATAAAAACCTTTATTTTGTGTCACATTTCAACATATCTGAAATCAGGACAGTTTTGCAATGGATGACACGATTTGTGTGCCAGTTATTATGTTGTCTCCTGGCTCCAAATCTACCCTTCTGTACTCAGCTTTATGATGCTCGACTTCAGATTTTTTAAACCACATTGTTGCTTTGCTGCTGAGGTCATATTAGGATTTATGAACAGAGTGTCACAGAGGAACCCTTTAAATTTCACCAGGGTTTTGGAGCAAATCTATTGCCTCTTTTTCAAAGATCAATGCCTTCTTTAGGTATACATTGATAGGCACCAGTGGCTCCGCTTACCATCATGAACTGTGTTTATTTAGCCCATGTATTATATTTTGTAAACACATAAAGGGTATTATTATAAACTGAAATAGTATATAATTGGCTTAAGAATGCCTGGAGGCATAAGTCAGTTACATGGCCAGGTGATTAAACTCCTACCTTTATACTCTTCATGCACTGTCTTCTCTCGTTAAATTCACATCCTTAGCCTCATGGGGGTATTCCTTATAGGCAGTTGATCTCGGAATAAAACAAAACAAAAAAAAGTGCTTGGGCCTGGTTCAGAGATGATTGAGCAAAATATATTTCATTGATCAGAAAAAAAAAAAAAAAGAGTGACTGGATCTCTATACTGCAATTCAGTGAAGGTAAGTTCTCCAAGACAAAGGTAATTTAGGTAGTGTATTTGGTTGTCCAGGTTTTTCTAAACACAGAAATGGCCAGAAATAATGATAGACGTTGATTCTTGTGAGACTGTTAATGGTGAGGCTCAGTGTTCTGGAAACTGAAAATAATTAGGATTGCTTGATTGGTGATTGATAGATCAGAGGCAGGGTTAAGTGGCTAGCCCTCCCAGCAAAGGGTATGATGCTGTTTGCATCTAATGTGAATGTCACCAAAGGGCGTCCATCGCAGAGGAGATTCAGTCAATGGAAAAGATGCATATTCTTTTGATACATGAACCTCTCTTATCAGCCACCTCATTATTTGCTGAAAGAGACTATATACAAACAGGTCATGATAGTGGGAATGAAGACTATTCATGGGCTCAACAGCAAACACTTTCCCTCCCCAAGTACTATTTGGGTCTTGCTAGTACTGTTGAGTGACTAATTTGCCACCAGCTGAGATCAACAGTGAGCTCTCAACAAAACATCATATGGTGGGGTAGGGGAGCAGGGGAGAGCCAGCAAACACAGGTAGCTAATGAGCACGCTGGACCACATTCATCGTGGGGGAGGCAGAGATTTGTCTTCACTGAAATAAATGTTATGGATATGGGGTTGCTTCCCCTTCCCATAACACTTTCTGCCAGCACCTGCCATCCACTTGTGTATGGAATGTCTTATTTACAGTCATGGTATTACTAACAACGTTTCCTCTGATGAAAAACCTTATTTTGCAGGAAACAAAATATGCCTTCTCCTCAGAGGTGTAAGTCTCAGCCTTGTGAGTCCCTTTTTTGAAATTTCTAAATTTTAATAATTCTAATTTATTCTCGTTTTTCAGCCATTTTTGAAAGTATAAATATCTTTAATAATTTAAAGTTATATTTGTTTATTTGTGTAATAACTTTATGATCTAGATTATCAAATAATTTGAATAAATTATTTTATAATTAGTTGTCCAAATAATTGCTGCTATTTTTGTTTCTTCAGAGGACTCTGACTAATATATCATGTTTTAATGAGTGGCATTTTTTTGTTCTTGCTTTGCACACAAACTTATGTCTCTCTTATTGATGACAGCTTAATTTGATGATATTGAACATTTAGCATAATAGTATTAATTCAATTTTACACAGTGAATTGCTGATACAAGGACTAAGTATTTTTTTAAATGACATGGGAGCAAAAATATAGTTATAGTGAATAAGATTGAATATTTGATAGCATAACAGTGTGACTATAGTCACTAATAATTTATTAAATATTTTAAAATAACTAGGAGAGTAAGATGGGAATGTTCCTATTCATAATTATTTTGGCAAGAGTGCGATTATCGCTACTCAAATAGCTAGACATGAAAGCAAAAAAGGGATACATTAGAATTGTAAATTTTAAATTGTGCCATAATTTTATTTTTAATATGTAAATGACAACTAACTCAGGATAATAATCTGGCCAAAGCTCTTTACTATACTGTATCTCCATTTCAAGCTTAAATAGAGTCATCTAGTGTGTCTAATACAATGGCCAGTTTTATTTACAATGGAAAGAATATTAATTAGAAATTTGACAGCTCATTGATAGACAAAAATTACACGTTTTAGAAATGAGGTAATAAAATAATATTTTTACATTTAATCATAAATCACATACTTCCAGTAGTTTTATTAGTAATCATAATTCTGTTTGGTATAATTAGTTTAGCAATAAGGCAAACACACAGCTGAATTATGAGAGCAAATTGCTTAGGAAGAGCATTTATATGCACTGAAGAATCTTATTTATTCAATAATAGAGCAAACAACATGTAACTGCTCTCTGTGATGCAGATTTTCCACAATGTTAGTACGTGTTAATCCCAGTATTAGACACACTTCTAGAAGCAGGTACAGTCTATTTGTGCCTGTGTGGTGTGTGTGTGTGTATGTGTGTCTGATATATATATAATATATGTATTTTATATATATGTGTGTGCACATAAATACATTTTTTAATTTCGTGGAGTAAAAATATACCCTTATAATAGATAACACAGGTACAACATATGTTTTTCTTAATGGAGCGTGACACTGCAAATCAACATGTCTTAAGAAATGTACATTTTTGTGACTATTTTATATACATTTTTAAATGACAAATTTACCTTAAATTGTCTGTTAATAAATAGATTATTCATTCAGAGTTAAAATAGCAGTCATAAATTTCATAAAGCAATTGGCCTTTTTTCTTCTCAGAGTAGCAGTCTCTGATACAAATAATTTAAAATTCCATTTAGCTTATACTTTATTCAACAGTATGCCTTGCCTTGCGTAGCCAAACAATTCAAGCACTATAAGAAAAGGTATGGTATTACACCAATTATCCCCAAACTGTAATTACTGAAACTGACACAAAACGGTTGATTTGTGGACAGCTATGTTTCTCTAATGGAGCTTGTTAATGGAAGTGAATTCTGTTCTGGAATGTTGTTTAATGCCGTACCACTTATATTATGCTAAATTAGTGTCAAACCTAAAACAGGAAACAGCCTCTATTGAGTCTTAATTAATCAAAACTATGTTGCAAACTTTTTGATTTGTGACTCCATACAAATTGGAGAAAATAAATGTAAACTAATCTACTGAAATGTAAAGACATCTGTATATTTTGGCAAGTCAGTTGATGGATTGCAGCACACAAGAAATTAAAATATGTAAATATGAAAACATCTTCATCTTACAACGTACTTTAAATATTTTTAAATGAAATATAGAAACTTGTTTTGAGACTTTTTGTTTAGCTTCTTTTCTGGAAGTTTCTTCAATCTAATGTATTAAACACAGTATAGTTGATTTACAATTTTGAATATTTTCTTTTAAATAGATATTTATTTTTACATTTAACAAAAATAGTATCTATCCATTAAAGACCAAGTGAAAATAAATATTTAAATTTGAAAAAATTCCAGACATTTATTTTTTCCTCTTTTAAATTGGAATTAAACCACAGTACAGTTTTGAAGTGTACTTTATACCTGATATACTATGCATATTATTATTTCATAAGCATTTTATATTGATACAAGCTATATTTTCTTGCAGATGTGCTGTAATTTGTGTACCCAAATTAATTTCATTAGACATTTAGTTTCCATTGCTCAAAATTAGTGATAATATACTGGAAAAATTTAAATACTATATTAATTTATACTGAACCTTTATAGAGCAAGAGTAAATATTCAAGGGCTTTTTTTTTTTCTGTTTGTTTGCATTTTTTTTCCTCAGCATGGGCAAATAGTTGGGATACATTCCCAGGTTTCACATATCTAACAATGTGCATATCACGTGTATGTTACAACATAAATTACTATTGAAATTTTGTGCCCCAACTTCTTTATTTTAATCTCTGTATATATTCTCTCAATATATTTTAATATTGTCAAAATAGAAATATCTGAGGCCATTTTTAGTTTTCTTCCACTAAAATTATAACTTATTTTATGTTATTATGAATTAGGAAATGTATTTATTCATAACTCTATGAATGGTTATTGGAAATGTCCTTTAATCTTGGATGTAAAAATATCACTGCATTATTTTTCAGTGTTGTCTAGGTCCATGGTTGTGTTTCTGTTGTTGGTGTTTTATATCATCCCTCAGATTCTTGCCTGTTCAGTTCAATTATTTTCTTTAGGGACACCATTTTTCTTACAGTGGATTTTATGCGTAGGTCTTTTATGTCATATTCCTTCATTTTTTAAGACCTGTGATTTGAATACTTGTGATTATTTCAAGGCTGTCTTCCACACTGCAATTTAATTATTTAGAGATTTGTTTGTTTTTACAATGATCATTGTAAAATGATCAAAACTGTGTAGTCTTAACCTAGTGAATAAGTAGAAGTTTCCTATGACAATAAAACGTCACATTCTGCATACCCAATTACCACTCTTTACATTCACAAAAATAAACCAGATCACTAATAGCACAGATTTGTTTGACCTCATGTATTAGTTTTCTATTGAGGCCATAAAAAATGAATACAAATTTAGTGGCTTAAAATAGCACACACACATAATCTCACGGTTCTACAGATCAGAAGTCTGAAACTATTTACATTTAGCTCAAAATAAGGTGTTGTCAGGCTGTCTCTCTTCCTGGAAGCTCTAGAAGATAATCTGTTTATTCTACAGCTTCTGGAAACTTCTTTCATCCCTTGGTCATGACCCTCTTTTCTCCATCTTGAAGACCAGAAATGGCAGGTCAAGACTTTTTAACGGGATCTCACTCTAACTGTTCTTCCAATGTCACATCTTTTCTCAATTCCAGTCAGGATAGATTCTTTGCTTTTTTAAACAAAAAAAAAGCATTTATTATAATTTAAGTTCTGGGATACGTGTGCAGAATGTGCAGGTTTGTTACATAGGTATACACATGCTATGGTGGTTTACTGGACCCTTCAACCTATCATCTACATTAAGTATTTCTTCTAATGCTATCTGTCCCCTATCCCCCCACCACCTGGCAGGCCCCAGTGTGTGATATTCCCCTTTCTCCGTCCATGTGTTCTCATTGTTCCACTCCTACTTATGAGTGAGAACATGTGGTATTTGGTTTACATTTCCTATGTTTGTATGCTGAGAATGTTGGTTTCCGGTTTCATCCATGTCCCTGCAAAGGGCATGAACTCATTTTTTTTATCGCTGCATAGTATTCATGATTCTCATACTAATTGATGAGGTCAAACAAATATGTGCAACATTTTCTTTATCCATTCTATAATTGATAGTCATTTGGGTTGGTTCCAGGTCTTTGCTGTTGTGAATAATGCTGCTATAAACATACGTGTGCATATGTCTTTATAGTAGAATGATTTGTAATCCTTTGGGTATATACCCAGTAATGGGATTGCTGAGTCACATGGTATTTCTGGTTCTAGATCCTTGAGGAATTGCCACACTGTCTTCCACAATGGTTGAACTAATTTACACTGTCACCAATAGTGTAAAAGCGTTCCTATTTCTCCACATCTTCTCCAGCATCTGTTGTTTCATGATGATTGCCATTCTAACTGGCATTAGATGGTACCTCCTTGTGGTTTTGATTTGCATTTTTCTAATGACCAGTTATGATGTGGCTTTTTTCATGTTTGCCGGCCACATAAATGTCTTCTTTTGAGAAGTGTCTGTTTATATCCTTAGCCCACATTTTAATGGGGATGTTTGCTTTTTTCTTGTAAATTTGTTTAAGTTCTTTGTAGATTCTGGATATTAGCTCTTTGTCAGATGAAGAGATTGCAAAAATTTTCTCAAAGACTTGAATATAAGATCAAAACCATAAAAAACACTAGAAGAAAACCTAGGCAACACCATTCAGGATATAGGCATGGGCCAAGACTTCATGACTAAAACACCAAAAGCAATGGCAACAAAAGCCAAAATTGACAAATGGGATCTAATTAAACTAAACAGCTTCTGCACAGCAAAAAAAAAACTATCATCAGAATTAACAGGCTTTGCTTTTTAAGGACTCATCCAGTTAGGTTGGTCTCACCCAGATAATCCATGCTAATCTCATATCAAGACCTTCAACTTAATCATAGATGCATATTTTCTTCTACAATGTAAGAAATCATATTCACAGATTCCATCCATTCCATCTTTACGCAACCTTTATTCTGTCTACCTAATATTCTATTTAAATAGTTGAACAAACATAGGTTTTTTATTACTTTTTTTATTCACTACAAGATTTATGAGATACATCCCCATTGTGTTGTAGAAGATTGTTCATTTTTCATTGCTATAAGATGTTCAAATGTGTAAAAAAAACTATGGTGTATTGATTTACTTCACCATTGAGAATACTTATTTTCAGTCTAGTTTTGAGCTATTACAAAGAATGCTGTTATGACATTCTCATTATATGTATTTTGGAGCAGTCATATCTGTTGGTAGACTTATGGGAGTATATTTGTTCAGTGGCCACATAGTCCTTAATTTGAACTCCACAGCCATATAAGAAGGTTCCATTTCCTCTCATCCTCATCAATTACTGCAACTTTTAGACCTTTATTTCCATTCTTTTGTTTAAATTTCACCATTTAGTAGGTATAGATTGACATATCATTATGACTTTTCCATATTATGAAGTTAAGTGTGCTGCAAATATCTTCTTCTACACTTATAGTTTGGGTTATCTTTTCACTCACTTGATGCTTTGGTGGTAAAAATTTTAAAAACTTTAATTATTTTTATAAAATCAGATTTATCAATCTTTGTCCTCACTGGTAGTGCCGTTAGTGTTAAAATCATTTAGTACCCTATCTTCATGAAACTATTCTTCCATGGTATATTTTCTAGATTTTTGTTGTTTTTTATATTTTAAATCTTTTATTTTAAAATTTATTTTAGCTGATATTAATAAAGCTATGGAAGGATTTTATATAAGATTTGCCTAATATGATTTTTTTCTAATCTTTTATTTGTTTGGACTTATGCTTGAGGTATGAAACTTATCAAAACAGCTATATGAATTTTACTGTTTATCTGTTCATCAATATTTGTCTTTTAATTTGGATAATCACATGACATAAATTTTGTAAACTTTGAAAATAGAAAAGCTTATTTATGAAACTACTGAAAACTAAAACAAGGGTGATTTTTTTCTAAAAATAAACGCGAGGCACAGTTGGTTTTACTGAATAGTTCTTTAGTTAAAAATAGAAAGTCCTCCCAATGTTATATGACTAATACAAAATGAGGAATATAATTTAAGTCTTAATATGAGGCCATATGTTGTGCATAGGCATAACAAAACCATTAAATGATAAATATGAGTATAAGATTTATAAATGAAATATTAACAAACTTTATCTCTAAAACCTATACCTTTTCATGTTTATCCCCAAAGAGTAAGTAGAATTTAATAAAGGAAAATTTATAAATGTAATTCAGCACATTATAAGATTGAATTTTTAAAATGATGAATTGAAATTTTCAATCTCTTGATAAAGTTCAACATACATTAGTAACACAACACTTGTTAACTCAACGAAGTTAATTAAGCATAAATATTAAATTATCATCTTATATAGGAAAAATACTAGAAAATTCCCTTAAGTGGACAAATATGGTAAAGATATCCAGTATCATTTTGACTCAAGAAAGATTTTTCTCCTGGGCACGGTGGCTCATACCTGTAATCCCAGCACTTTGGGATGCCAAGGTGGGCAGATTACTTGAGGTCAGGAGTTTGAGACCAGCTGAACAACATGGTGAAGCCCCATCTCTACTAAAAACACAAAAATTACTGGGGTGTGGTGGTGGGCACCTGCATTCTAGCTACTAGGGAGGCTGAGGCAGGAGAATTGCTTGAACCCAGGAGACAGAGTTTGCAGTGAGCCGAGATCGCACTGCTGCACTGCACTGCAGCCTGAGAGACAGAGCAAGACTTTGTCTTGAAAAAAAAAAATTTTTTTCATTTTTCTATGGTTCAAAGATAGTAAAATTAAAGAAGATAAATCTGGATCACCTGATTGTTTATATAGACAATTCAATTTTTTATCTCAAATAATAAAACAATTTAAGATGATGTTTGATATAAGATTAATATTGAAAATCTTTTACATGTTTTATATCAGCAAGAAACAGAAAATGTTACTAAATAAATTACACCTCATACAATAATATCAAATACCTCAAGATCATTCTAACTGAAATGATATAAGATAGCTACAGAAAAAATATATATTTATGTGTGGATGTATGTATATATAACTTTATATAAGTTAGCTACAAAATATATATATATTTCTGTGTGTATGTGTATATGTATATATATAACTTTAATAATAAAGAAGACCTAGGTAGATTAAAAAAGTGCAGCATTTGTGTCTAGAAAGACTAGATACATGTAGATTTAAATTCTCCCAAAATCACTTAATTGATGTAACCTAAAGAAAATTCCAATGTATTTTAATACAATTTAAAAGACATATTTAAAATGTATTTGGGCAAAATAAAGAGATTTGTTTTCTGGAATGGCAGTGTGATCAGCTCTATGTGTCCTCTCTGCAGGAAAATTAAAATAAAATTCACCATTGAAAATTGAAAATTATTTTAAAAAACAATTTAAAGTCTCTGAAACTTGTCCTAAATGCATGCAGCAAACGGGAAACTTTAATTTATGAAAATCTACAAAAATCTGGGTAGAAGTCTGGCTCATTTGAGTCAGGACCTGCTCCCCACTCCTTAACTCCAAGAGACGGAAATCAACTCCAGGCACCTACACCAGGCAGATTCCACCAAGGAGACAGCGGTCCCTTCTCCTCTCTGTTCCTAGCCTAACGCTATGATATCACTGGGGAAGAACAGGCCTCCAGAGTCTCTTATCCATCTCCAGGCCTGTCTTATGGAAGTAATATTCTGGGCAAGCATGACTGAGTGGACTAGCTTTGTTTTCTCCAACCCACCTCCCACTCATAAGGCAAAGGTTCTGCTTCAGATAGGACACCCCAGACACTCAGACCCTTATCTCCCCCATACCCACAGGAAGGGTAGAGCTGAAGACCAGGGTGATCATCCCTCTCTCTGAGCACCCACACATACAGAGCCCGGGCAACCCACTCTGGCAGGATGGGGCCACACTGCTCCACCCCAGGTCTACTGCAGAAATTCTTCCTAAGGGTAAAAATGTGGGCTATAAGGATGGAGAGCTTCACAATACAGCCTAAGGGGACTGACTTTATGTAGTACTAAGCCTGGAGAAGTTTATATGGAGGATCTTCATAGTTGACCATAAAGAGAAAATTGGTAATTTTCCATATGAATTGCAGCATGTGAAATGGTAGACTTGTAAGTTTAACATAGACACTAATAGAAAAAACACAAAAAGAATCCTCCTGGACCCCACTTTTTCCTGAGGTCCAGGAGGCTGGGTACATTCACTACACTATATCTCTCTGGACCATGCACCATGAAAAACAGGGCAGACTTGAATTCATTCTGCACTTTACACACAGATTCATCAGAAAAATCTAGAATACTTACCGGATTGAGGTGCTTACACACAACTTCTTCTAAAACACCAGCTGGGCCATAAGCTACCCTGAGCCAGGCGTACCACCTGGAAAGTTAGATTTAACATAAAATCACACTAATTCCTGGTTTTTTGGAAAACAGCGTATGTGTCCAAACTACTACATGGGACAAAAGACCAGAGAAGGACCTCTGAGGTCACAGATCTTGGCTCAACGAAGGTTAAAAGCGTAAGCTTTCTGAACTGTGGAAGCTGTCTCTAAGTTGCACATACATTCAATGTAAAAGGGTGAACATCTACCTAGCTAAGGGGGACTAAGCATGAAACTTGAATGGCTTATGTTGATTCATTAGCAATGTTTAAGAAGCCAGAATACAAGATAAAATAAAGGCAAACATCTGAGCACAAATAGCAGAGAATACAAATTTCAAGGAAAACATTCCACAGCCAAGTTACTAAACAGTCAAATGACCAAACAAATAAAAACAGTCCCAGAAGTGAGGAAAAGTGAATCAAGAGATTTAACAAGGGAAAGTCAAGAGTTGGAGCAAGGCTCACATATCATCAGCACCCAACATGGGGCCCTTGCCAAGTGACTGAACTTTTTGCATCAGACTGTGGAGCGATGCACATGCCGGAGTGTTGTGGAAAACAATAGGCCACTCGGCTAGCAGTCACTGGAGGGTAATAGCTGTGTGTGATGCCAATGGAGCCAGGCAACTCAGAAGCTTCTGGGGAAATCAGAGAAAATACATTCAAAGTGAGCGCAGCTAAAAACCCCATTCGTCCGTCCTGGTTGTGATGCAGGCTGTGCACCTGCCCCCGTGTGTGCCATCTGGGGAGAGAACAGAGTCAGATATCCAGAATCTGTGATTCCCCAGTTCCTGCCTGAATAACGGGTAAACTCACAAACCCCCTGAAGTGTGGGGTGGTCTCCAGGCCATGCCCAGAACCAATGATAAAGGTGGAAACTTCACTGACTCAGGGGACGTAAACCCAATCAGTGGCTGATCACTAAACGGTTCGAATCCTTGGCATCTGGGGATGCACTGGACTCGTGCAGTCAAATCCCTAAAACAAACAAGCAGCGGCAACTTTTTAAATTCAAAGATAAAAATAAAAAAGATACGCCATGTAAATAGCAGCCATGAGAGATAACAAAAAATATCCTGTTTTACGTTACCACAGTGCTTGTGATTCTTCTCTGACTTATAAAACCAATCTTGGTAAAAATTTTATTGAAATTTAAACAAACAGAGGGTCACCTCCAAACTATAGAATAATGCTTCAAAAATAAAATGCATTTAATAAACTCATTTAAGCACTACTCTGGCAGTCAACTTGCTAAGTATGGCAAATACAGAGATGGAAATAAGATGATGCTGATACTGGCATTGTAATAAGCCTGGTGAGGCAGCGGCCCCTGGGCAGTGGCCCTACCAGTAGTACACTAAACGGGTCTTAAGAAAAAAGCTGTAGCTAGAGGAGCGACCCTTTCCACCATGTCTCTGCAGAGCTCCCTTGCTCTTGACATTTATCTCATAATGTTTTTCTGGTTTTATATATTTCCTTCTCAGTTTCCATTATTGGGCTTATTTTCTTCACCCTCTTCTGTCTGTCATCCCATGGGAATGCTTTTCAATTCCATTTATTCAGCAAATCTGTTTACAGTACATTTCAACACTCTCTCATGTTGGACTCTTGGAAAAAGAAAGTATCCTGTTTTATGTTACCAGAGTGCTTGTGATTCTTCCTTGAGTTATAAAACCAATCTTTGCACAAAAAATTTGTTGAAATTTAAACACAAAGTGGGTCACCTCTAAAACTATGGAATACTGCTTCAAAACTAAAATGCATTTGATAAACTCATTTAAGCATGACTCTGGCTGTCAACTTGTTTAATATGGCAAATACAGAGATGGAAATCAGATGATGCCGATACTGGCATTGTAATAAGCTCAGGGATGCAGTGGCCGCGGACAGTTTGATAAGCACTTTCTGCTGTAGGATCTGATGCCATAGGAGGATCGGACAAAGAGACACATTAAGAAACAGTAAAATAAATGCTAGGATTGTACATCAACTGAAATGTGTATGTTTCCTAAAAAATCTCTTGTCTGATTCCTCCTAATCAAAGTGTCTTTTATATTTATACCCTCCTTTAGAACTAGGAAGGGATTAGGCATCACTTCACTTATTATAGACAATAACCAAAATCAAGTAAACAGCATTAGTTGTTCTCTGCAGGTCTCTTGTTCTACAAAGAGCATGTTATTTTTGAAGTTATATTAGCTCAATATAGTTTAATGTTTTAAGTTCTTAAAACATGTATTTTAAAACATGATCATTATAATCAGAATTGGTAAAAAATGATTTTCTAAATCAAAAACAAACTAATTCCTTAAATGGTTTAAGAAACAAACACAGTAACATGGATTTCACTGCTCTTCCGAGAAGTTATAATGGGAAAAATACAGAACATTACTCAAATAAAAGGGAAATGTTATTTTCAGCCAATAATGAGAAGAGGGTTGGCATTCTTTTCTGTGCTGATGAAACGGTTTTGTAATTATGTTCTAAGGGCTGAAACACTAGGTGATCCTTTACCCTGAAATTGTACTCTTTTAAAATTATTTTACATATCATAAAAGATACTATTTATGTATTCTCTATTAATAGGATCCAGATAAATATTATCTAGATTAATACTATTAATCTCTATTAATATTATTTTATATATTAGCAATATCATCAATATTAATAACTAATTTATAATATCTGATTTAGTATCATCTATATATTATCTCTTATTATTATTCATTACAATTATTATACCCATTAATGCAGTATCAGATAATAGATATTTTAAATAATGTGATGAATACATTTAAATGAACATTTGAGCAAAGATATCAATGATAGAATTATTAACAAAAATTGGTTCTCTATAGAATATGGCAATTTCCAAATATGTGGGGTCAAATTGGTGTAAAAGAATACCAGACATCCAGTTAAAAATATTTTTAAAGATTGTTTCATTCCAAATAGGGCATGAATATTTAAGTATATTCTATATTGCATCCATTAATAATGTTTATTTGTGAAGATACTTTTCCTGTTAATGAAAAAATTTTAATATTGACAACATTTTTTCTTCTTCCTAAAATTTTAAATTTGTACTTTTCTCATTGAAACACATTTTGTTTCTAAATTGCACTCACTGGTATATAGTATTTACCTGTTTTGTCCTGTACATAGCTTAAATTTACAGTAATTGTCTTGAGACTACACTTTATCGATTACACTCTGTTAGATCCCTCATAGCTGATACAATGGTTTGTCCACAAGCCTATGTCGACATTATCTGCACGAAAACCAGGACTGATGTGTGACTGAGAACAGTCTGAGGCAGCCAGAATGACACCTGGGGAATGACATTCATTCTCATTTTCTTGTTATGTCAAAACTGTTATTAAATATCCTGTGTGTTATATCACACATAAAACTGGACATGTGTGTCCATCTCAGAGATATAAATATATTTCAGAGGTGGAAAATACTATATTATCTACCTGGCATTTTCCCCTATAATTATATGTATGTCTATAATGTTATCTTTCCACCTCACTATTTTACACTCTGTGTTTAATTTATACTTCTGTAACTCTATTAGTCATGCTTTTCCTCAAAAAACCATTGCAATTGTGGTATGAGGTAGGAAACAAGTCCTTTCACAGACAGAAAGAAACAAGTCCTTTCAACTACATCATATACAGAATGCCATCCGTGATGCCTATGTATTATTTATCTTTTCTACTTCTCCTTCCTCTTCTTGTTGCTTTTTTCTTCCCCTCTTCCTTCCCCTCTTTCTTCCTCTTTTCCTTTTCTTTTCCTAATTTGAGAGAGTTTATGAACTTTATATTTCTACCATAATATTGGTGTTGCTAGACAATCCATTTTGCTGCAAATTTCATGATAAAATAAAGGATGAATAGTACAGATAAGACTGAGGCAGTCACTCAAATACATGCATCTTGACTCACAGAGTAACAGAATCAATAAAATTCTAGTTAAACTAGTGCCACAAATTTTAAAAACACAATTTTAAATGCTTAATAATAAATAAACCTAAGGTAAATACATTACCTTAAATCAAAGTAACTATCGTGATGAAAATACATATTAGGTCGACATGAGTTTACCAAGCTACGGAAATTAAATTTGCACATAGAAAAAATTTTTGACTTTGCATAAACTGTAGAAGACCAAAGATGGCTTTGTCTCACGTCATGTCTTGGTCTCTTTCAGCAAAGGTTTGGAATTACATCAGATTTAGCACTTCCAAATTACAGTATTTGGCTAAATTGAGGACTGGGTTTTATATACGTTACTAAATTCTTCACAGCTTTCTACATTCAGCTGTAATCGTGTACTTGGAATTTGGCTGCTATTTGGTTCTACTTAACATGTTGGGAAAACTTACATACTTAAATATGTTTTAAAATATGGGTCTTAAAAACGTATGCATTTATCATAATATTTAATTTGCCATATTTTAAAATTACAAAGGCAATTTATACATCAAAGTAAAAACAGAAATTGTGCTTTTCCAGCTTTTAGTTTACTTTCTTTCAAGACTCATTTTTCAATTGTAGAAAAACAAAATTCTATTACAAGTAGGAACTTGACCTAAATTTATTCACAGTGTATATTAATCAATTTTGTAAGCTTAAATTGTTCCTTGTGCTTGGGATGGCAAACTGAAGCGAAGGAATAGAAGATGGAGGGAGGGAAGGAATGAAGGAGGGAGAGAAGAATGGGAGTAAAGAAGTAGGGAATGAAGGAAGAAAGTGAAGAAGGAGGGAGAGAAAGAAGGAAGAAAAAAGGAAAGAAGGGAGACGTGGAGGGAAGAAAAGAAATAAGGAAGGAAAATAATTTTCAAAAGTTGTAGTAAAAACACTTAATATGATAAATACCCTTCTAAAAATGTATAAATGCATTAGTTATAATGTGCTTAAAAATAAATGTAAGTACATTTGTACAATTGTAAGAGTATTAGCTATAGACACAATGTTGTACAGCTTGTCTCTATTACTTATCCATCTCGCATAAATGAAACTTAGGCACTTTTGTGTTTATAGCATGGAAATGAATTCTGACAACAACCTGAAGGAGCTTAGAAGTAGATTTATCCCCAGAATCCCCAGAAAGAATCTTAGCCCTGCCCACACCTGGATTAGGTGAACCAATGATATTGTACTGGGCTTTTGACAGAGAACAGTAACGTAATAAAGGGGTGTTGTTTCAATCCACGAAATTAGTGACAATTTATTATGGTACCAATAGACATCTAATACACTAACATATTCAAAGCTAAAGCTATGATCAGAAATGCCTCATCAGTAACTTTGGCAGTCGTTTTACTTTGTGATATTTGCATTAGGGATATTTGCTAAGGTCTGGAACCTCTAATATAGAAGAATTTGATTACTCCTGGTATAGTGTATGCTTTAGTTTTTAATATTTAGACTATGGGGATTTTTCTTTTTTAGAACCCTTTAGATTGGGGTGTCTGAATTATTGCTACCCAATTATGTGCTCTGCCTTAAGTGATGACCTACAACACCCATAGACTGAATTAGAATGTCCTAATCAATTATTAAGCCAGATAAATTTTAAAACAATCTATAATCACAAAGACATGAGGTAGCCGGTCCTAGTGAGGGCAAGAACTTTTTAGAGGAGGGAGATCTGAAGCAAAAAAAAAAAAAAGTGATGAAGGAGGTATGTATTCCTTAGAACATACCATGAGATGAGAGAGAGAAAGACACAGAGGCCATACTCATAATTTTATGTGGCTTAGACACTCTATTATATATCTACCATTAAGTTTCTGGAGGTATCATTTCTTAACTACTGTATTTCACTTCTCTTAAGTATCGTCTGAACTACTGTCATCATCTGTCAACCATTTTCCCTGGTTTTATTCTTGCTTTTCTCAAGTCTTCCTCTCTATATGCACTATGCATAATGTAATATGTATAAAATGTAAAATGAATCAGACAGCCACACTGCTTCAAACACACCAATGCATTTTCTATTCAACCTGAATAAAATGCAAAGTTTAACCATGACGTACAAAACCTTGGCAGCTTCTCCTTTTCTCCTCACATCCTGTGTGCCCACCATGCCAGGCTTCTATCTCTCTCCTCAGCAGACAACACTTAATTTCTTCTGGTGACCTTTCTCTTTGCTTTTCTCACCATCCAGAATATTCTTTCTCCAGATTGCCACATTTCTACGTTTTAATATTCCTTTTCTCACCTAAAATACTATCTCCTCAGAAAAGATTTTTCTTTTCAGTCTCTCTAAATTTACTATCATGCCAAACCAAGTCCCAAGTTTTAGTTATTTTTGGGCTTATGTGACAAAATGTCATAAAAATGAGTGGCTTACAAACAACAGACATTTACATCTCATAGATCTGGAGGCTGGGAAGTTCAAAATCAAGGAGCCAGCGGACTCAGAGTCTGGGAAGGTTTTGCACCCTGGTTTTCAGATGATGTCTTCTCTTTGTGTCCTCATGTGGTGCACAGGAGTTGTCCAGGGCACAAACCTCATTCTTGAGGGCTCCCCACTCAGGAGCTTATTACTTTCCAAACCTCCACCTCCTAATAGCATTACCTTGACGATTAGGATTTTAAAAGATAAATTTTGAAGGGACACAAACATATAAACCATAGTAGCCTCAGTCCCATTACCCTATGTCACTTTTGCCATGGCACTTATGGCTCCAAAATCACTTGACATAATTAGTTTATGATCTGTATCTTTTCTCCCTAAGCCATATGGCTCTGTAATAATAGTGACATTTTTTTAAATTTGGCACTGATATTCCCAAGTGCTGATATCTAATATGTACAGGATAAAAATATGTAAATTAATAATCAAAGATCTCTGACTTAATTATATTTGTGAAAATTAGAAGTTTTATAGCAATGCTTATCTAACCTACATGATAAATGAAATCTCTTAAAAAGATCCCATGTAGAACTATTTACAGTCTCATACTTTCAAGAACAAAAAGGGAGTTAATAAATTATCCATTAGCACCTGATTTCTTGCATAAGTTTTCAGTATCTTGGGATTCTAATGTGTCCAAAAGGGTCTCATGATATCAAGAATGCATGCAAGATGCAAACACAGCTATTATTTCAAAACTTTGCTTTCTTTTATTATGTTACCCAGATGTCATAATGAACTGCAAGCAAATTCCACCAAGAGCTGATGTAGCCAAAATCTCCAGAAAAACATAAAGCTGCAATAATGAATAAAAAAGACCAGAGGATGCAAAATTCCACAGGAATGTCAGGTAAATCTTTGACCTAAATATATTCATTTCACAATTAGTAAAATAGGAATGACAAATTATTCATGAGTCAGGCTGATATCTTAGCTTCATATTTAATTTCTCAGGTTAGGTTCAACTATCAACAAAAAAATAAATCTATTATTTCTGTGAATAAAATATTGATATCTAAGTGGCATCAAGACTATTGATTAGTATACAATAGAACAGTTATTAGTGATTATTTATAATATACACACATATAATATAATACATCATAGAAATGCAGAGATGAAAAAATTTAGATACTTACAAAGGGACTTTATTTTCCCTATATTAGCTAACACTACAAAATATATACCTTCAACTATTACACATTTACATATTCTTTGTTTTGAACAGTAGTACATATATCACAATTATTTTCCACCCCAAAGACTTGAAGAAAATTTTGAGATTTTCTCTGTAAAGACTCAAAAAATGTCATGTGAATTGTCCCTCAGAAGATGTTTTGTGGTATACGGACGGTGTCAGTGAAAGATACACATAGACAGGATAACTACAGACTTGGAAAAGAGGAGAGAGTATAGTTATAAGAAAGGTGATCCCTGTTTCTTAGGCTATTCAGAAGTAAGTATAACCCCAAAATGTAAAATTTGATAGAATGTTTTATCTTTATTTTTTGTCCTTGTGTTCAGCCTATTACTTTCTTTTGTGTACATAAAGTTTTCTCCAAAATATCATGGAAGCCTAGAATCCACATGTAAGATTTCTATTCTGTAACATATAATTCAAGTCCTTATTATTTGCCAAATTATCTAGAAAACAAAAAATTCTTAAATGACACCTTCATTCATAGAGCTGCTTAGGCCAAAATTCTCATATTGACTGTCACTGTCACATTGATATAGTAAACTGTATTCACTACTTACAAAACATATTCCAGACATTCCCAGTTCTAGTTCCTTTGCCACACTTTCAATGGAAACCACCAGTCCCTCTTCAGCCTGACCTTCTGGATTGAGCTAAAATGTCAACCTTTTCAAAAGGAGCCATTTTTAAAATCATGTTATCCTAGTTTATGTACTATTTTATTTATATTTTATTTTCTTCATAGCATTCATCACTATTTAAAATTATCACTGTACAATTGCCTTAAATGTTATTACCTGGCTTCCCAGCTAGAATGTAAGCTACAGAGGCCAGGAACTTGTCTTCTAGAACAGTGATTGACATGGTATTAATGCTAGTAGTTATTTGTTGACTGATTTGTTGTCTAAGCATAAGTAAAGATTAAAAGGAATGTGTGAATATCACTTTCGTATGTTGAAACTTTACTGACAATATTGTACTTCCTATATATAAAATTATAAGATATATGGTGTGTTTTTTTTAAACTTCAACTTCCTTTTAGATGTGACTTTGTCATCAATTTTCTGAGACTGGATTATTAACTTATTTTACCAAAATGGTCTTTATAAATGTTTTTATGACATATTATTAGGAATTGTGATTTTTCCTTTTATAAAGGCAGTATGCATGAATGATTTCAACATTGCCTGAATTATGTTCAGAAGTAACTGTCACTGTATTATCTAGGGGGTTGTGTATCACTAAGGGTCTACACAAGAAAACAGAGCCCATTTTAGTGTAACGAACAGAGGGAGATTTAATACAGGCAATTCTTGTTAAGGTGTTACATATGCTGGGGATGAAAAGAGAGGTAGTGTTTCTCAGGAGGAAAGGAGGAGGAGCAAGCTATTTGTCAGAAATGGTGAAACTCCCATGAGTCATAAGCTGAGCCTGTGTTTCCTGGTGAGGGCTGGGGCATCTCCTCACTGGAGCTGGAAGAATCAACACAGTGTGAACAGCACCTGGTTCCCTGGACTGCGGGGGATGCTGGGAAGCCCTAGGTGTTATATTGGTCTGACGACTGAGAATAAGGCTCTGTGCTGTGAGCGCTGACAGGCCTTGATGGAGAGATGCCTCCAGAAGGCAGAAGTTCCTCTGACCTGTAATCACCTGCTAGTGCCTCCTGTTGGAAGGAACTAGCCAGATAACAGCTGACAAAGATGACTAGAAGACATACTTGCAAAGACTCATTATTTTAAAAATGCACAGGGTGCAGAAGGGCAGATTTTGACCCTAAGGCAAATGACCACCACAGAGGCAATCACACTTCACTATTCAATGAACAGTTTATGAAAATAAGCTCAATTATTAAAGGAGTGGCCTTCCTATAATCTAGGGAATACCTACTACATGAATATTGTGGGACTAAATTCTAATAATAAACATAGTAATTGTTTGAATATTTGTTCCAACAAATGAGTTTTAAGAAATGGTTTACATCCTGTAATTTCAAAAGACTTTTCAAAATAGGATAAAGAAATTTGTTTTACCAACACTTACAAGATTTACAGAAGTAGCGTTTTGGTTTACCAATAGGCATATTACCAAGCTAATGTAAACTTTTCAGACTTTTTATTGTAAGAAGTAGTTACTGTGTTAAGTAAAATAAGGTAGTGATTTCCAGTCTTAATCTTTTAAGTCAGATTTAGAATATCATTAATGTATATAATATCTTTGAATTTCACACTTAAAGATGGTTACAAAGGTAAATTTTGTTTTATGTATATTGTATTACAATAAAAACATTAAAAACACAATACAGTAACAGAAAATAATTTCTTTGATGAATTTTCAGTGAACTTCACATAGGCAAGGAAAGAATCAGTGAACTGAAATGTAGACCTTTAGAAACCGAACTGAAACTGAATGGGGAAAAAATAGAAAAAAAATATACGAACTGAAAAAAACAGAAGGAAACATCCATAAATTGTGGAAAAACATCAAAAAGTATAATATGCTTAAAAGAATTACAGAAGCAAAATAAAATATTATTTTATATGCGATCTTATATATTTTACATATTATATAAGAAATATTAGGTTGGTGCAAAATTAACTGTGGTTTTGGACTGTGAATTTTGAATCATTTAACTAGGCTCAAACACATTTTGTTAATCAGAATAGAAACCATTACAATCAATACATTTTGGGCAATGAGAAATAAGTTTGTTTATTCATATAGCATAAAAATCCATGCTTCAGGATTCGATGATCTCTTGGAAAGCATTTTCTGCATCCTACTCATTGTGGAAGTGTTTTCCCTGCAAAACGTTGTTGAGATACTTGAAGAAGGGATAGTCAGTTGGTGAGAGGTCAGGTGAATATGGCGAATAAGGCAAAATTTCACACCACATTTCGTTCAACTTTTGAAGTGTTGGTTGTGTGACTCTTTCTTTCTTATCAGGTCACATAAATATTCTTCTGTGTGTGTGTGTGTACGTGTATGTGTGTGTATACAAAAACAAGAATATAATACTTAGGTGTACTTCTCTCTCTTATCAACTAATCTTGCAAAAATATATTAAATAATTGTTAACCATACATCATAATATTTAATTTAAGGAAGTGTCAAGAAGTAAGCATCATCCAAAGCATTGCATTATCTTCTGCAGAAAGGATTGGCATGTTTTTCGTTGTTCGTAAAATAGCTGTATCATATTAGGTGGAAATTTGACTTTGTTATTATCTGTATTTGATGATTAGTTATGGTTTAAGTAGATGTGTATGGATGTCAAATTGACAACAGGTAGATTGTGATGATGAGTTTTATATATCAACTTAGCTAGGCTATTGTATTCATTAGGAATCTCCACAGACAGAATCAGAGATGGGAATGGGTGGATGGATAGATAGATAGACAATTTATTAGGAGGGTTGTTTACATTGTTATGGAGGCTACATGCAAGCTGGAGATGCTGGGGTACTGGTAGTGTGGCCTCAGTTAGTTAGCAGGCCTTAGAACCAGGGAAACCAGTGATGAAAATCCTGGAGTCTAAAGAACAGGGAGCCTGGAGTTGTTGTCCAAAGAGTGAAGAGGAAGAGCGTATCCCAGCTCTGAAAGATGGATCCCTACACTTGCCTATTCTCTGTTTTTGCTCTCTGGGCCCCTGCCCTATAGAATGGTACCTGCCCACAGCATATTTCTAAGCATTTTTTAATCCAGGTAAGTTGACACCTAAAATAAGCTATCACAGCTCTGGTATCCAGTTATTCCATTAAACACTAATCTAGTTACTGTGAAGGTATTTTACAGATTCGGTTAGCATCTGTAATCAATTGACTTTAAATAAATGAGATTCTCTTGACAATCTGGACAGGCCTCATCTAATCAACTGAAAGGCTTTAAGAACAAAACTGGTTTCCCTAAGGATGAAAACATTCTATCAAGACTGCAGTTTCCAGGCTGCTGGCCTGCCCTACAAATTATGGACTTGCCACAGTTGCACCTGCCAATCCTGGAGCTAAATTTCACGCGCGCGGGCATTCACACACACAGATTGAGAAAGAGAAAGACAGAGAACTTGAAGTCTTCCTACATCCTCATTCTAAGGCATTCTTTTGTGTTGTTTTGTTTCATTTTGTTTTGTTTTTGGGACAGCATCTTGCCCTGTCTCCCAGGCTGGAGTGCATTGGCGCAATCTCAGCTCACTGCAACCTCCACCTCCCGGGTTCAAGTTATTCTTCTGCCTCAGCCTCCTGAGCAGCTGGGGCTACAGGTATGATCCACCATGCTCAGCTAATTTTTGTATTTTCAGTAGAGACGGATTTTCGCCATGTTGGCCAGGCTGGTCTCAAACTCCTGACCTCAAGTGATCCACCCATCTTGGCCTCACAGAGTGCTAGGGTTACAAGTGTAAGCCACTGTGCTGGGCCGAAGTCATTGTTTTTTCTTTATGCTCTTACACATCATATTTGTGTATTGTTCATCCAGTCTAAAAATAGTAATCCCTTATTTTATATTAATACTATTTGTATTTAAGATTCCAAAATACTATTTGCCCACATGTTCTTATTAGTTTATTTGTACTTTTACTGCCAAATGTTGTATTTAATATTCACCTATATGTTTTATTATTGTTTTCATCAGTATCCTGGAGATCACGAGTAAAGACATCCTTTATTTATTTTGTTAATAGTTGTGTAATTGTATTTTAATTAAAACTACTATCTTTTCCTCCTACTTTATAATGTAGTAAAGGTAGGTTTTTTAATTGAAACTCTGTCTTTAAAATATTTGTAAAAGGTAACATAT
>NW_012118365.1:1020166-1041211 GCF_000951035.1 Colobus angolensis palliatus
GATCAAATGCCAGGAGGGATGCAGATACACAAGGACCAAGCTCATAGAAAACCTGTTTTTCCTCATATAATGAGAGTTCTGAGGACAGCAGTGCTAGGCCCCAGTAAGCTTGAAACTGAGCTACAGAGAGAAGGTGAATAGAAAGAGGACTGCTTTGACATTTTTATTGCGGTTGGGGTGTAGGACTGGGCTGAGACTCTCCTTTTGTGGAAACAGGCTTGTATGGTTTAAATCTCCCAATGAAGACAAAGGAGAGAGTACAGGGCCATCTTACCAGCTTGCCCAGGGGTCAGGAATAAGAGAAAGGCGATGGTAGTGACAGGAGAGGGGCCTTAAAATTTTTCAACATAGTCAGCTGAAAATTTGAGAAAAAATGAAATCAGACTTTTTATTACACCAAGATATAACAAAAAAGTTACCATTAAGAAAACCCGGAAGAAAAGAAGTTATTATTTTATATAGTCTTCTTTCTTACCTTCCTTTCTTGTTCTCTTCTTCATACAGCCATTAGTTTCAGTCATGGCTCTCCACTCTCTTGCAAATAAAAAATGATGTTCTGAACAATGAATCATTTTTTAGTTGCTTTAAGTTTCTTGCCAGCTTACAGGGGGATTTTCAGGTTTACTTAGTGCGGCCTTTCATCATAAGCCTTCAGGTGAGTGTGTGGAGGCTCAGAATGAAGAATGAATCTATGGGTGAATGACAGTTACTATAGCTGTTTCACTAAAGCTCATAAGCTTGGAAGGCATTATTTGCCACTATTTGGCAAGAGACTCAGAGGGCTGTTTTTTATTTCTCTAAACCTAGTGCCCTATGGATAATGCCTTAGTTGGATAAAAGGAAATGCTTTGGGCTATGCAACTGCAAAACAATTCATCAATCATCTTTTAATAGATTTCCTATGGTATTTTAAAATGCATGCATTTTGATAAATGCATATTGAGAAAATGCAAAACATTTACAACAGAAGGAAACTGCTTTCTTTTAACCTTTGCATGAAGGCATCTCAGATTATGTCAAAGTCTTCAGTTCTTGTATACCTATTAAGAGTCAAATTCATTAAATATGTTGGTGGGCATGTATACAGATGGGTTAAGGGAGACAGAATTGTAAGAATTATGTATAGAAGGGAATATCTAAATGGATTTTTATGAACAACTCCCTATCCCAGAAGGAAGGCTGAGAATGGATCTATATGTAGGCATTATGGTGGTAATGCCTTCAAGGAGACTAACAGTCTTATTATTTCCTTACACATTCTTAGAGGGCAGAGGTGGGTGTTTTATTTATTTACTGACGTGGTTTTTTGAAAGATGGAGAGCAGAGGCATAATTGAACTGAATTTGCTTGGTTGTTCATGTCGTTTCCATCTACAGTCTCATTTTATCTGGTATTTCAGCATGGGAAACAGCAACAGGACATTTTTGTGAGGTATGAGATGAGTAGTTGTTTTATGTGCTGATCAGAGGGAAACGTGGAGATTTGGGAGAAGTGGGACAAATTGTATGATGCCTTGGAGACATTTTCAAGTCTTAGGACATTGATTACTATCTTTTTTTAATTATTATTATTTCAGAAGGAGCATGTGAACTTTGAGCCTCATTTTTTCTAATTGCAGTGGAATTATTATAAATAACCTTGCTTCATCATTTTGTTCATGTATGTGAGCTATTTTGTCAAGTATCCAAAAGCAAAAGAGAAAATTGGAAAACTAAACTTTTACAAATAGGTATTTATAAAATGTATTCAGTTCTCATCCTTTTTGCTACTTTTACCACGTGAAAATAATTATCGTGAACATAAACATTAATAAGAACATAGAAAAACAAAAGCCTGTGATTTAGAAGATTCGACAAAGCTACACAAATTATTCATTCCTCATGCTTCTGGTTGCCTTATGCTGGCAGCCACGCAGTGCCTGTAAACCTAAAAGGGCAAGTTGAGCAAGGTGTTCTGTCTTTCCATGACTCTGTGTTCCCATCTTGGGTTGCAGTAGACACCCACTGCTGCGCTTCCAAAATCAACTCCAACACTAAAGGCTTAAGAGTCAAAGAGCTTTCTGGAACCTAGGTAAAGATAGATACACAGGGTCTTAGGGAATGATTGGACATGATTTATTAAAGAGAAAAATAAAGAGTTGATTTTGAAATTTATTTGGTATACAATATTTCTTTTTTATAAAGAACCTGAGCACATGTGATTATCTTAAGTTCTAGTAGGAAAATAATTGCTTGTATTTAAGCATATACTTTTTTATTTTTACAAATATATGTTTCAGAGCTATTGTGTACATACAATATATTAATATTGTGATGAAACTAAAGGAAAATTCTTATAGTATTAAAATAAAAACAATTTTTGGTGATATGTTGAATGAAAACTTTTATGCTACAGGCTGTACCCTGTAATGTTATTGATGATATATATTAAAATAATAGGTTTTTGTATTGTGATGTTGGAAATAATTTTAGACTTCTGTAGATGACTTTCCAGTAAATTGGTAGGTAACATTTTATTCTAAAAAGGGGGAAATAAAACCACAATTTACTTTTCTTGTCTTATTAAATTTCAGAAAATTAATAAATAACAAAGGTATTAGATACAACTGCTTATTGCCATCCAAAGCCCTGTAGAAAAGCAGTATTACTTTTCAAATTTGGAAAATACAGGTACAGCTTTTATTTTCTAATCCAGCCAAAATGTCTTCACTAAGTCTTTGCTTTTTCCACTTCTAAAATGATTTATTATGGTGTCTTCAGATATAAAGGCATGATTCTGTCTTCAAGCCTTCCCTTTGGGATAGGCAACTATTAATTTAAACCCTTAAATACTCATTTCTGTATGAAATACGTGCATGTGCGTGTGTGTCTGTGTGTGTGGAAAGAGAGAGAGAGACAGAGAGCGAGACAGAAAGAGAGAGGGAGAGGTTATGACAAAGAAATATAAAAGGCATAACAAAATAGGATTAGCATTCTTCCTAATTATGAAAGAAAAGTACTCAAAATTCCTTACTCTTTTTTTAATAATTGTATTAAACAGTCAAATATATAGAGTAGATACATTTCTAGTAAATTTTAGTGGTTAGGAAATCATCAGGCCAAAATTGCCATGTAGACTTGTAGCAACTCTCCTCCCAAATCAGTTAAATGGGAGCATTAATTTACATGTAGTTAGTTAAAGTTACAATGCAAGAAAAGTAAAGGAATGTTCTATTTTTTCTACATGTACAAACAAAAAACACCAGATGTAAAGATGAAACTCAAGAATAACTTGTCTTTTATTCCTAAGAGAACAATTAAATGGTCAGATGTGTTCTAATAGGTTAAAACTCACAGGGATTGAACATGAGATTTGTGGAAAGAAGATTGTACACAGAAAATTAATAGAAACTTGGGGGGGGAAAGAAAAAAGTAAAAAAATAAACAGGAATTCAAATACTTATGGAATAGAGTGCATTTACTGAACATTAGAAACATATTCTCATTTTGGGCTATATAATAAGAAACACTACCAGTCTAATATGCATGGCTATTTCCTTTTGTCACATTATCTTTGATTTCCCTTTCTTTGTAAAATATTCTCTTTGAGGACATGAAAGTATGAATCCCTTTAATGTTATGTCTAAATAGTATTTATTTCATTTTCTGTAAGCATGTACTATCTGATAATTTGTATATGTAAAAATTTACATTTTTGCATTTATTTTTTCATTTAATTTTTATATTTAAGTTCTATTAACTATCTTTAGGATTGTATTAATCATGGTTCTACTAAGAAACACAACTAATAGGATATAGACGTGTACATAGATAGATAAGGGGAGATTTCTTATGGGAATTGGCTTACGTGGTTACGGAGAGAGAGAAATCCCACTACATGCTGTCCGCGAGCTAGAGAACTGGGAAAGCTGGTGTTTTAATTCACTCCAAGTTTGAAGGCCTGAGAACCAGGGAAGTTGATGGTGTGACTTCAGTCTAAAGCTGAAGATCTGAAAAGGGTTGGAGGCAGGGAGCATTTAGGGGTTGCTGCCCTCAGAAATGGAAGTTTCTGGTTCTTGGACCTTCAGACTCTGGGACAGAATCTGAGGGCAGGAGATCGATGCCCCAGCTCAGAGAGTGAGAGCAAATTCACCTTTAGTCTACCTTTGGCTTTATTCAGGACCTCAAGGAATTGAATGATGCATGCCCATGATGGTGAGGGTGTATCTTGTTTACGTAGGTATTAATTCTAAAGCTAAACTCTCTGAAAACACCTTCACAGACATACCCAGAAGCAATGGTTTATTAGCTATCTGGGCATTCCTTAGCCCAATCAAGTCAATAGGTAAAATTAACCATCATAAAGGCTAATGCTAACGTTATTTGCATAATATTTGCTTATGTAGGAGGAGTAAAGACAAAGACGATACCCTTTACAATATTCTATATTGTAAAAAAGAAAACGTTTTTTAAATTATATATTAACTTTGAGCTATTAATGTAAAAGTCATTTCAAGAATTATAAAATAAAATGTCTGATTTGAATACATAATTGTCATTCCTTAGGGAAATAGTGGAAGTCCATTTATTTATATTGCAAGTTCTTTTTTAGTAGTTTAACAAATATGTTAGAAAAAACAGCTTGTGATATTTGCCAAATATCTGCCAAGTAAAGCAAGTTCCAGTTAAAATTGAAAGATTCCTGATAGCTAGCTTTCATAAAGAGAATACATTCTCGTTGCAAACACTTATATTGGTGAATTCTGATGCTACTTGTACAATCATTTCCAGTGGGATTAACATACACTCTCATGCATATTGGATACTGTTTTTTTAACAGTGAGATTTTTGTACCATATTCTCAATACATTTGTGACACACTCACTGAACTTCCACAAACTGGTGTGTCCCATATATCATATGGAACCATTTTTATAGTACACTTTCTTGACTGTTAGAGTCTTTATTTAAAGCCTAACTAGATGTGCATTATGCTTATTTACTAAAAGAGAAAAACAATATTTTAAAAATGCATTAAGATAATGCTAACAGTCTAATTAATCTACTAACCAGATAGATCCAAAAGCTGCAAGTCTACCTTTACACTTTCTCCAACTTGCTATGAATTGTGTTTCTCTGTATATAAAATCCTGGGCTTAAATATATGCCCTCCACACTGGTCAACGTATATTATGTCCTTGTTGTTAATATTTATAGTTTTAATGTTCAGAGCCTAATCAATTTGTACGTTCCTTCACATAGGGAATTAAGTGTTTGATCTCTGTTAGAGTATAGACGAGGTGTGTCAAACCGCATATAATTTTAAAGGCTTTGAAGCAAGTTTCCCAGCTTGTACAAATACTCAAAATGTTTCAAGAATAAATCCTTCCACCTATTCAATCCTCATTATCCACTTATTCAACAGTGTTAACAGTCCACTGTGGTCAAAGTGTTCTGCTTGAGGATTGAGGGAATAAAATGATGAAAAATTCAAAGACTGTTCCCATAGTGATCGCAGTCTAGGTGAGATAACAGAAAAATGTACAAAAGTAATTATAAAGTAGATTATGGTATGTGACACAAAGGAGGTAGAAAGTGATAAGAGAATTCAGAGACATGAACGGTCGCCTTGAACTTGGGCATTCTTGGAGAAAGCTGTATTTGAGACTGTGTTAGAGTTTGTTTAGAGTATTGATCAACTGTTTTGTGCAGGCGTGTCGTCCTAGACTATGAGAAGGTCTCAGCAGACAGCAAGGCATCTTTCACTTCCATCTGTGCCTTGCTTCTCTTTTATTTTCTTTTCTGCCAGAGTGAATATGCCTGTAAGTCCATTCCCTATTTGCATCCCATTTACTTATTTTTCCTCATTTACTTGCATACTTTACATTAATACTGTGTCTGTTTTTTGTGCATGTAAGAGAAAATATCTAATGACGTGAATTTGATATCATTGATAACAAAGTTGCCTAAGCGCTAATTTAAAAATACACTCTGCCACATAGCTATGTTTTACTACTAGGTCCAAAGGAAGCCTAACTGTGAGTTTGATGTTTAATCCATCGTGCTATAGTTTAAGATAAACTTGGCCACCAAAATATACAATTCAAGATATATCTTATACATATTATATTTCTCTATGTATAAGATAGTAATGTTAAGAACATTTATATATTTCACCTTAGAAATGGAAAGAACATATTCACAAAAATTAGAAAGTCAAGCCACTCATGATCTCCCTCTGGTTTTATTTGCTTTAGGAAACATCTGTTCCGATAAGTCACTCTCACAGGGCATTCGCAGTGGGACAAATCTTCTTTGGCTCTTATCTGCAAATAGATTTTTAATGGAACACCCAATTTTTCCGTGTGTTGGGGGAGTTAGATATGATACGCAAGATAGCTTACCCTTCCTCTTCAGGGATACATTATCTGTGGCATTCAGAGTGATGACAAATTCCTGGGGGCAGGAGGGAATATTAAAGCCTTCACTACCTCTTCATAGTCTTCTGCAGCTGGGTCACTGACAGGGGCACACTTGGAGGGTTTAGGGTTTTGTAACATATTTAAAGAACTCTTTACTGAAGGCTACTATAATCTCCATGCCCATCAGGTCCACAGGAGTCTGCCATCAGTCCTACCGACTACCACGGGTAAAAACAGACTATACAGCCTCCCAGAAGCGAGTGCCTTTTTTTGTTGTTGTTTGTTATAATGTTATAAAAATTATGCACCAATTTTTGGCACAAAATAATTTCCTATGAGTAGTGTTCTATGACATCCTTTCATTAATACCATGTGCATTAATACAATGTTATGAATGTGCAGCATTTATAATGCCATCACAATATTTACAGGCCTTGGGAACATTATAATAATGCTTCAGACATGTTCTTAGACATTTTTTTACCATGAAGCCACACCACAGCTAAGGATATCTTTTAATCATTTAAGTATTCTATCTATGAACATGAAACTTACCTATTTGTTAAGAATTTAATGACAGGAAATGTGTTAACTTCTTCAACATGTGTTATCTCAAGTAAACCCATCATTTAATTTATGCAAAAGTATTTGGTTTATTTTATAAAGCAGACAACGGAAGTTTAATGATAAAATGTTGTTGACTAGCTCAGTAATGGTAAGTTGCGGTACTGAAATACAAATCCACTTCTAGTTACTAGAAAATATTATCCATCAATCTAATCAAGGATCCATAATTAAATTCTTCTAGATGTCATAAATCATAAATATTTCTGATGAATAAACAAGTATTTTACAATTATATTTTTCATAAAGATTAACATCATGTAAGATTCAGTGATCATATATATGATATATATATATAGATATGTTCATTTCCACATGTGTCTTCAGAAAGTGATTTGATAGTTTTGTGAATATTGCATCATGGGTCAGCAAACAGTAAGAGAGAAAAATCAGGACTTACCATGAAATTACAATTACATTATTAAACATAATCACTAATTTGTTTACAGTTGAGATGTTTGAAGACAGTTGGTGTATCTTTATCTTTTTATCTCTAGTGTTGAGCACAGTAATGGTAAATGTCTAGAATGCTCTAATGTTCAAGACTACATAAATGAGCAAGTTAAAAAATAATCTAAAAGAAATCAATGACTTTTGATTAACTAATCAGCTCATTATATATCCTGAAATGTTCATTATCAATGTAATTGCAATCTTATGAGTGAGAATGAAAATTGCTATATATTTTAGTAAGGCATTTTAGTGGTCATAACAATTTAAAAACACTATTTTTTCTCAGCAACTCCATTTCTTACAATCTATTTTTTAAATGTTTGCATATGCACATAAGAAATATGTAGGTAGGAATTAGAAATTATACAAGTAAGAGCAAGAAACAGAAAATATGGGGCTTCAAATGTAACTTTGACTATTAAATCTGCCTTGTTTGAGCATTGTTTCAGCATTTTACTGCATCTCATTATGTAATCTAAATTCTCAGACATGTGAAAAAAATGAAGACCTCTTATCAATTGCAAGTCAACTGAGTTGCTGTTTTTGGTCTTTATTTAAAATAAAATATTATTTGATTGTGCTATATTAGAAATATTGCTTGTTCTATTTAAGTTCTCTTCTACTTTCTACTTCCATAAATAAGTCAACTATAACATACTTAATGCTACATGTTCCTTTCTCTTTCTGTCTTTTACATACACAAACACACACCACACAAACTTATTCTATTCTCACACTAGTGCAAAATAATACATGAGACAATTTTAGAAAAACAAGGAGAGTATTATTACAAGTGCTCTCACATCTAACTACAGATTAACAAATATGTTAATATAGGTGTAAACACTTTGTCTGAAATGTTGTTTTCTTTCATACACATAGTCCAACTTTAATCATCAAATTAGCAGTGTCATAAGCAGAGCACAAATCATTTACTCCTGCGAGCTACCCATTTTTTAATGTATCTGATACCATTTTGCTCTTCAATAGTACCTAATTTGCTAGACTTCACATGACTTATATCATCCCTTTCAATCCATTCGCTATTCTACCTACCTGTTATATGTCCATGATTGTAGGACACGGTTTTATTTTGTTGATGAGGGAAGGAGCTCATACAGAGAGACACAGAGCAAATCTAAATGGACAGGATAGATGTATCTTGAGAAGATACTTTATTTTAACAGAATAAGGGGACTGACAAACTGGGAGCCTCATTATATAGCTTACTGAAGTATTTAGAGAAAGTTGTGTCAACCGCAGCGCTATTAACTTTTGGAGTCTCACAATTGTTCATATTAGATGTTTAGCATCACCCTGGCTGCCACCCACTGACTGCAGTGCTCCAATTGTGCCAACCAAAAATGTCTCCAGAGGTCGGGCGCAGTGGCTCATGCCTGTAATCCCAGCACTTTGGGAGGCCGAAGTGGTAATATCATTTGAGGTCAGGAGTTCCAGACTAGCCTGGCCAACATGGGGAAACCCTTTCTCTACTCAACAACAAAAAATTAGCCAGGTGTGGTAGTGCATGCCTGTAATCCCAGCTACTTGGGAGGCTGAGGCAGGAGAATTGCTTGAAACTGTGAGGCAGAGGTTGCAGTGAGCCGAGATCGGGCCACTGTACTCCAGCCTGGGCGAGTATTTTGTATTTTTTGTAGTTTTTTGTATTTTTTTAGTAGAGACGGGGTTTCACCATGTTAGCCAGGATGGTCTCGATCTCCTGACCTCGTGATCCGCCCATCTCGGCCTCCCAAAGTGCTGGGATTACAGGCTTGAGCCACCGCGCCCGGCAGAGCCACTAGTCTTTAGAGATTTTTAAATTATACGTCACACTACTTGGGATTTGAAATATGGAGTTTAAAATGTATTTGATATCTGATTTTCTTTCTTTCATACCTATTTTTACCTTTGTAATTTCATTACTATTTTAAAATTACAAAATCAAACAATTATTTCTGTTAATGGAAAATAATAAATAGATTTCATCTTTTAAATTTGAAGTAGTTAAATTATTTAATTTATCTAATTTATTAATAATTTATATACTCTGATTTTGCATGCTACCCTGCATCTGCTTTGAAATTGCAATTTAAAATATATACCTTATTTTTACAAGGCATTTTTTTAATTTGGCTAGACAATTTAATTTGAAATGGAGACATTAAGACATAAATTATGAAAATTTTATTAAAGTGAAGAGGCAGTTAGTTATTTAAATGAATAAATATAGCTCATTTGGCATCAGTTATATTGCCTTATTTGTGACATCAGACAGGCCTGTTTAGAATTTCATATTCCAAAGCAGAGAAAAATACAAGAGTTCTAATTCAAGCCATCAATCACTGAAAATGAACATAACCTAATGTCAGTGCTGAATCAGGCCATCAATTTATTGCTTTGTAAAAGCAATCAGCAAGCTATCAAGCAATAAAGCGTATGAGATAAGTGCTTCTTTTGAGACAGCACTACCATTGACAATGATATACTGATGGGGAATAGCAACTATTTTCCAGCATGTTATGCCTATTACTTGTTAAAAGCTCTGTACTGTGCAACAGATGTGAAATATGTTTCTTATTATTATGGACCAATCTAGTTTGTTTAATAGCTTTGTGTGCCACTTAGACTTGCTGTCTTATTTAATGAGGTTATATTTAAACTCTTTTGCCTTCTGAGTCTTTATGCAGAGAAGTGCAGCTGTGAACTGCTTTTCACTTAATTTCCCAAAGACAGAGAGGTAACTCACTAGCATATTTTACAATGTCTTATTACCAAAAGTCCAAGGTATCTGGGGCAAATTGTGATACTGTTAAAATAGTGTCACTTCTGACTAGAAGACCACATACTTAACATTATGTTAACAAGAAGTGATTGGTTGTTCGTAAATACCTAAGAGGTGATTGGTGCTTTTCTCTAGGTCTGTTTCATTGTCACAAAGGGGAAGATACAGAAGAAATGTAGTGGAAAAGCATGTAGTCTATTCACCTAATCTGCACATATAGAAGATGGATTTGATTTGATGATACAATGAACACCCTAACCCTTATCCGCGATTTTCAGGAGGTTTACAACTAACAAAACTAACAATCTTTTCATATCTTTTTTTTTTTTTTTTGATGGAGAAGCAGAATCCTTAGGTTGGCACCAGCAGGACATTTAAAAAAAAGAAAAGGTTTCTATTTTCTAATAGAAACAAAAGTGTCTTTTTAAAAAGTCAGTATTCATTTCTTTCTAAAGATGCATAATTCATAATATTGAAAGCTGATTGATTCAATACAATTAATTGCAAAAACCTTAAATCATCAATATATTTGGTGATTTATACAAATATATTGTACATTGCACATTTAAATTTAACTTTCAAGGTTTTCTTTAAAGTCCATAGAATAATCCTTTAAAGATTAACACTTATTTGCAGAGCAGAACTTAGCCATATGTTCTTATTAGCAGAGCTATCCCAAGTACACAGACAATATGTTTTGACTTAACACATTTCAGGTTCGTCATTTATAATAACAAATACAGTCATAACTGCTATTAGTGTAATTATTGCTAATATCATTATTATTTTGATATATTTTCCCAGCTTTTCCAAAACTTTTGAAAGCTAAAAGTTTTGTAATTCCAAGAAGAACAAATAGATTCTATCAGCATGACTTCCTGTTAAGCATAATAGCAGAAGAAATATACTTAGAAAAAAATAGTTAAGGGAAGCTACTGCTCTTAAATGAATGGCATACACAGTTACATATGAATTAAATTTTAATCTATAGGGCAAGACAGAGGATATATTTTTGCCCTCTTACAGCAAAATATCTTCTTTATGAGCAATATTTTTGAAACAAATAAGCAAAAATTTGGTATACCTAGTCAAAATAATCTAGATTATGATGACATAATACACCTTTAAAATCTCAGTGTTTTAAAACAGACCTGCATGCCATTAAAATGTCAACATGGATGAAAAAAATGAATAAATCTAATAAGAATTCTTAATAAAAACTCAGCAAACTAGGATTAGAAGCATTTTCCTCAACCGATAAAGGACATTTTCAAAATTTCTACAGGTGAATTATACCAAGGACTGGGGCCTTTTCACCTAAGATAAAAAAACATATGGATGCCCACACTTATTTCTTTTTAATATTGTCTTAACAAAAGAACAAAAATAATAATGTCAAAAATATCTAAATCTAGAAAAAGAAAGTTTTTGTTCAGTATCTGTTTATATTAAAACTATGATGGCTTCTACAATAAGCTACTATAAGTAAGAAGACAGTCTAGCAAGATTGCTGTCAATATATGGCAATCATTTTATTTATGTATATTAGCAACAAGCAACCAACAATTGAAATACAAAATTATCATTCAGCAGCATATCAAAAATACGAATATAAAGATACATCTCACTAATTATTTGGGATCCCTATATGATTGTTTAGAGAAGTTAAAGAACAACTAATAAGTGGACCGATACACCTTTGTGTGGTTCCGCAAACTCACTATCAAAGATATTTCAATTCTTCCCACAATGATCTATAGTTTCAATGCAATAAAAAAATCCAGCAGGCTCTTTTTTTTCAATTAAAAAAAGATATATTGATTATCTGCTTCCAAAATCTAAATGGAAATGCAGAAACCTAAATTAATTAAAAGACGTTTGAAAAACAAGAAAATAATTAGAGATGGCACTACTTGATTCCAATACTTATAATTCTACAGTAATCAAGACAGTAAGATGTGGGTGTTGAAACAGATGAATAGATCAAAGGAACAGAATAAAGAAATAGACTACCACAAGGGAAGGGGCCAAGACAGTGAACTAGAGCCAGGTCACCTGTGCCGTGTCACTGTGAGGAAATAGAGTGGTAAGTAAACACTGACTCTGCAAGCCTGTCACCGAAAAACTGTGTCAGGCTCCATTAAGGGAGCGCGAAAACACAGACAACAGCCCATTTGGGCTGGGCATGGAGCTAGGGAAGCTTCTCAGCTGAGAAGGGGTACATGAGTAAGAGACCCCAGGAAACCCACACCTCCTGGAGGGATGTGTGCAATCCTGGAAATAAGAGAATCCCCCTGCAGCCCACAGGTCTCTAGACTGATACCGAAAGCCACCTGGAGTTATTACAGAAGCAACATTCAAGTCCACAGAGACCCCTACAGGCCATGGACCCTACAGCAGTCTGGTGCCATCTACCATAACCCCCACAGAGGCTGCCGATGCGGTGCCTGGGATTAGTAAGATTGTCCTGCCCTCCTACGCCAGACAAAACTCAGAGCCAGCTTCCAGCAGAGCAGCCCTGCTTCAGCCTGAATTAAACCAGTGGACACAGCTCTCTGTTCCTTCAGGAAGAACCTAGACACTGGAGCTGGTGACTCGATCCCCTTCCCACTGCTCATAGCCAGGCAGGCAATGCCTGCATGGGTATCCAGCACAATACCCCACTTCTGCCTGAACTCTGTTGGCAGGTATAGCCCCGAACCCCTGGGAGATACCCACATTGCAGATTGGGCAGTTATACCCAATGTTGCTGCACCAAGACGGGCATGATTCACCAGCTTGAGCAGTACCCAAGCAATGGGGGAAGTTCTCACTGTCAGAACACTGAGAGGGGTGAGAAACATGGGTTCAAGGACCTGCAGGGAAGTAGGGTGTGTCTCCATCAGCAACACTGGTCTGGGAAGGAAACAGAGTATGGCCTGTCTGCCAACTGATATGGAAGAAAAGGACGTGGTCTCTTTAAATGATACAAAAGAGGGAAAGGGGTGTGGTCCCTGGCTAGAGCTCCACCCCTGGGCCTGTGCCCATGGACCTATGTGAGGACAGGCATTTTTGTTTTCCTGCCCAAATGTTGGCGTTTCCCAAGACATCCCTAGCCTGTCATGCCCCCATCCTGTGCCTATAAAAACTCTGAGACCCTAGCAGGCACACACACAGGCAGCTGGACGTCAAGAGGAGCACATCAGCAGAGAAACACATGGGTGACTGGACGTCGAGAGGAATGCATGGATAGGCACCGGCATACTGGCAGGCCACCGACTAGCAGAGCGACACTGAGTTTGGTTGGGGCAGCTGGAGGAGAGCCCGGGTCACCGAGTGGCCTGGCTCCAGCGGAAAGCCATCTCCCTTCTGGCTCCGCCATCTGCTGAGAGCTACTTCCACTCGATACAACCTTGCACTCATTCTCCAAGCCTATGTGTGATCCAATTATTCTGGTACACCAGGGCAAGAACCGGGATACAAAAAGCGCCCTTTGTCCTTGCAATAAGGCAGGGTTCTAATTGAGCTGACTAACACAAGCCGCCTACAGATGGCTAAACTAAAAGAGCACCCTGTAACACATACCCACTGGGATTTCAGCTGCAAACATGAGCTCCTAGATGCTACCATGGGGTCGGAGCCCCACAGCCTTCCTATCTGTATGCTCTCCTAGAGGTGTGAGCAGAGAGGCACTGAATGAGTGAGCCACACCCCTATCACACACCCTTTGAAGCAGACAAGGGAACCTTTCTTGTTTCATAACCATGACTCTGAGAAAGCCCCATGGCCCAGAACACCTAACAGTGGAAATGTGAGCATGGAACTAGAGATTGGAGGGGGCTTCTCCAAGCCAAGGAGTAAACTAGGTCAGGGGGTTATATCTCTCCTTGCCCACCATAGCAATACCACCAACATGACAAAACCAGAAGAGCCATGTGGCTAAGTAGAAACTTATCTTCCAGCCACACCCTCTCAAATACCACCTCTGGAACAAAGCCCAAATTATGACACCAAAATTTAAGGACTTTGTAATACCATCAAAACCATTAACAGCAGAATAGGCCAAACTTAGGAAAGTATCTAAGAGTTTGAAGACTGGCTCTTTGAATCAACACAGACAAAAAAGAAAAAAGAATTTTTAAAAGTGAGCAAAACCTCCATGAAATATGAAATTATGTGAAGAAACCAAATCTAGGACTCACTGGCATTCCTGAAAGAGAAGGAGAGAGTAAGCAACTTGGAAAGCATATTTGAGAATATAGTTCATGAAAATTTCCTTAAACTTGCTAGAAGGAGAAGCATTCAAATTTAAGAAGTGCATATACCCCCTGCAGAATGCTATATGAGATGACTATCCCTAAGGCACATAGTCAACAGATTGACCAACATCAATGCAAAAGGCAAAATCTTGAAGGCAGAATAGGTCACCTACAGGGGAAACTGTATTAGTCTGTTTTCACTCTGCTATAAATATACTGCCTGAGACTGGGTAATTTATAAAGAAAAGATTAATTGACTTACCGTTCCATATGGCTGTGGAGGCCTCAGGAGACTTACAATCATGGCAGAAGGGGAAGCAGGCACCTTCTTCTTCACAAGGTGGGAGGAGACAGTAGTGCAAGCAGGGGAAATGCCAGAAGCTTATAAAACCATCAGATGTCATGAGAACTCACTATCACAAGAATAGCATGGGGAAAACTGTCCCCATGATCCAAGCACCTCCCTCCTTCCCTGGACACATGGGGACTGTAGGTCCCATAATTACCACATGTTGTGGGAGGGACGCAATGGGAGCTAATGGAATCATGGGGACAGGTCTTTCCCATTCTATTCTTGTGAGAGTGAATAAGTCTCATGAGATCTAATGGTTTCATAAAGGGGCGTTCCCTTGCATACTGTCTCTTGCCTGCCACCATGTAAGACGTGACTTTGCTCCTCCTTTGCCTTCTGACATAATTGTGAGGCCTCCACAGCCATATGGAACTGTGAGCCCAATAAATCTCTTTTTCTTTTTAAATTGCCTGGTCTCAGGTATGTCATTATCAGCAGTGTGAGAACAGAGTAATAAACCTCCAAACTAAGATTCATAAGCAAAGGAGATATAAAATCCTATTTAGACATACAAATACTAAGGGAATTTGTTACTACCAGATCAGACTTACAAGGTCCTTAAGGGGGTGCTAAACATGAAAATAAAAATCAAAGTCTGCTACCACAAAGACGAACTGAAGCATATAGCCCATAGACAAGATAAAGCAATTACACAGCCGAGTCTACAGAACAAACAGCCAACAACACAATGACAGATCAAAAGAAGGGCATTACATAATGATGGAGGGTTTAATTCAACAAGAAGACTTAACTATCCTAAATATATATTCACTAAACACTAGAGCACCTAGATTCATAAAACCTTTTTAACCTACAAAAAGACTGAGCCACACAATAATTGTGGGGGACTTCAACACCTTACTGACAGCCTTAGATCAGCCAGGTAGAAAATGAACAAAAAAATTATGGACTTAAACTCAACATTTGACCAATTGGACCTAAGAGACATCAACAGAATGCTCCACCCAACAGCCAGATAATATACCTTCTTCTCCCCTGCACATGGAACACATTCTAAGACTGACTGCAAACTCAGCAACAAAGCACATCTCAATACATTTTTAAAATTGAAATAATATCAGACACATTCTCAGATCACAGTAAAATAAAAATAGAAATAAATACCAATAAGATCTCTTGAAACTACACAGAAACATGAACATTAAACAACTTGCTTCTAAACAACTCTTGGGTGAACAGTAAAGTAAAGGCAGAAATCAAAAATTTCTTTGGAATTAATAAAAAAAATAGAGACACAATTTACCAAAATATCTGGGATGCAGCAAAAGCAGTGTTAAGAGGAAAGTTTGCAGTGTTAAACATCTTAAATAATTTAGAAGGATTTCAAATTAACAAACTAACATCACACGTATAGTAACTAGAAAATGAAAAAGAACAATCCAACCCCCAAACTGGTAGAAAAAACTAAATACCTAGAATCAGATAACTGAATGAAATTTATACTCAAAAGTTCATACAAAAGATCAATAAAACCAAGAATTGGTTATTCAAAAGAATATGTAAGATCGATTGGCTGTTAGTTAGATTAACAAAAAGAAGAAAAGATCCAAATAAGCAGAAACAGAAAGAAAAAAGATGACATTAAAAACAATCCCACAGAAATACAGAGCTCCTCAGAGACTATTACTAACACCACTGCATACAAAAATTAGAAAATCTGGAGAATGTGGATAAATTCCTGGAAACAAACCATCCTCCAAGATTGAACTAGGAAGAAAGTAAAAGTCTAAGCAAAGAATTTTTATTATTGATAGACTGCATTTTATCAAAGGTTTTTTCTGTGTATATTGAGATGATCAAGTGGTTTTGGTTTTTTATTCTGTTTATGTGGTGAATCACATATATTTATTTTTGTATGTTGAACCAACCTTGCATTCCAGAAATAAGCCTTCTTGATCGTGGTGGATTAACTTATTCATGTACTGCTGGATTTGGTTTGCTGTATTTTGTTGAGAAGTTTTGCATCTATATTCATCAGGAATATTCACCTGAAGTTTTGGTTTCTTCTTGTCTCTACCAAATTTTGCACAGACCAGTAACAAGTTCTGAAATTGAATCAGTAATGGAAAATCTACGAACCAAAAATAGCTTTAAATTAGATGAATTCATAGCTGAATTTTACCAAATGTACAAAGAAGAACTGATAGCACCCCTACTGAAACTATTCCAAAAAATCGATGAAAAGAGGCTGCTACTCCCCTCGTTTGACAAAGCCAGCATCATCCTGATACCAAAATTTGGCAGAGACAACACAAAGAAACAAAAACTTCAGGTGAAAATTCCTGATGAATATAGATGAAAAAATCCTCAACAAAATACAGCAAAACAAATCCAGCAGTACATCAATAAATTAATTCACCACGATCAAGAAGGCTTCGTTCCTGGTATGGAAGGTTGGTTCACTGTACAAAAATAAATATATGTGATACACCATATAAACAGAATCAAAACCCAAAATGACATGAGCATCTCAACAGACAAGAAAAAGCCTTCAAAAACATGCATAGCTGATTCATGATAAAAACTCTCTACAGACTAGGCATCAAAGGAAAATACCTAAACATTGTAAAATCCATCTATGACAAAGTCACAGCCAACATCACACTGAATGGGCAATAGCTGTAAGCATTTTGCTTGAGAACTGGAACAAGACAAGGATCCCTACTTTCACCTCTCCTATTTAAGAACATATTGAATGTCCTAGCCAGAGAAACCAGAAAGGAGAATAAAAAACATCCAAATAGGAACTGAAGAACACATCTATCTCTCTTTGCGGATGATACAATTCCATTTATAGAAAACCTTAAATACTCTGTGAAAAAGCTCCTGGAATTGATAAACAAATTCAGTCAAGTTTCAGGATACAAAATCAATGTACAAAAATCGGTAGCATTTCTAAACGCCAACAACATTCTAGCTGACAATCAAATCAAGAACACAATCCTAGTTGCAATAGCCACAAATAAATGAAATACCTAAAACTATGGTTAAACAAGATGGGAAAAGGTGTCTACAAGGGGAATGACAAAACACTGCTGAAAGAAATTACAGATGACACACATCAATGGAAAAATAGTCTATACTCAGGGATTGGTAGAATCAATACTGTTTAAATGCCCAAAGCAATTTACAGATTCAACACTATCCCTGTGAAAACACCAATGTCACTTTTCACAGAATTAGAAAAATCTATTCGAAAATTCATATGGAACTAAAAAAGAGCCCAAATAGCCAAAACAAACTTAAGCAGAAAAAACACATTAGTGTTCTTTGAAAATGTGGAGACTTCACATTATATGACTTTGAACTAAACTACAGTAACCAAAGCAGCATGGTGCTCATACAAAAACAAAGATAGACCAATGGAAAGTGCTGCCCAAAGCAGTCTGCAGATTCAAGGTAATTCCTGTGAAAACACCAATGTCATTTTTCACAGAATTAGAAAAATCTATTCGAAAATTCTTATGGAACTAAAAAAGAGCCCAAATAGCCAAAACAAACTTAAGCAGAAAAAACACATTAGTGTTCTTTGAAAATGTGGAGACTTCACATTATATGACTTTGAACTAAACTACAGTAACCAAAGCAGCATGGTGCTCATACAAAAACAAAGATAGACCAATGGAAAGTGCTGCCCAAAGCAGTCTGCAGATTCAAGGTAATTCCTGTGAAAACACCAATGTCATTTTTCACAGAATTAGAAAAATCTATTCGAAAATTCTTATGGAACTAAAAAAGAGCCCAAATAGCCAAAACAAACTTAAGCAGAAAAAACACATTAGTGTTCTTTGAAAATGTGGAGACTTCACATTATATGACTTTGAACTAAACTACAGTAACCAAAGCAGCATGGTGCTCATACAAAAACAAAGATAGACCAATGGAAAGTAAAGAATGCAGAAATAAACCTATACACACATACCCATGTGATCTTTGGCAAAGTCAACACAATTAAGCAATGGAGAAAGGACCCTCTATTCAATGACTGGTACTGGGCTAGCTGGCTAGCCATATGCGGAGGAATGAAACTGGACCCCTACCTTTCACGTTATGTACATGTTAACTCACTATGAATCAAATATTTAAATATAATACCTCAAACTATAAGACTCCTAGAAGAAAATGAAGGAAAAGCTTTTTGATCTTGGCCTTGGCAAGGAATTTATGACTAAGTCCCCAAAATAATTGCAATGAAAACAAAAACTGACAAATGAGACCTAACTAAACTAAAGAGCTGTGGAACATCAAAGGAAACTATCAACAGAGTAAACAGAAAACCCAGAGAATGGAAGAAAATATTTGAAAACTAAGTGTCTGATAAAGGTCTAATATCCAGAATCTATAAGGAACTTAAATAAATCAATACGCAATAAGTAAATAATCCAATTAAAAAAGCACAAAGGACATGAACAGACATGTCTCAAAAGAAGACAGACAATCGGTCAACAAACATGAAAAAATGCTCAACATCACTAATATCATGGAAATGCAAATCAAAAGCACAATGAAATTCCATCTTATACTAGTCAGAATGGCTATTAATAAAAAGCCAAACAATAACAGGCGTTGGCAAGACCACGGAGAAAAGCAAAAAGCCAAACAATAACAGGCGTTGGCAAGACCACGGAGAAAAGCAAACACTTATACACAGTTGGTGGGAATGCAAACTAGTTTGATCGCTGTGTAAGCAGTTTGCAGATTTCTCAGAGAACTTAAACAGAACTGCTATTCAACCCAGGAATTCCACTACTGGAAATATATTCATAAGAAAACACATTTTTCTATCAAAAAGACACATGTGCTAGCATGTTCATCACAGCACTATTTGCAATAGCAAAGACACGGAGGCCACCTAGGCGCCCATCACCAGTGGACTGGTTAAAGAAAATATGGTAGATATACACCGTGGAATACTATGCAGCCGTCTAAAACAAGGAGATCATGTCCTTTGCAGGAACGTGGAAGTCGTTACCTTAAGTGAATGAATGCAGAAACAAAAAACCAAATACTGAATGTTCTCACTCATAAGCGGCAGCTAAACACTGAATACACGTGTATATATAAAGATGGGAACAATAGACTTTGGGGACTACTGTACAGTGGATGGAGGGAGAGGGCCACGAGCTGAAAACCACCTATTGGGTACTATACTTACTGCCAGGATGAAGGGATCATTTGTAGCCCAAACCTCAGGTCGTGCAATATACTGATGTCACACATCTGCACTTGTACCCTTTAAAATAAGTGTTGAAATTGTATTTCAAAAATAGACTAACACTTAAATAGATAATTCATTTAAAAAATAAATGGAGTGGATAGCTTCTCGGCCTTTTGGCTGAGATTGAGTGTAAAAATAAATGCAGTGGAGAAAATTTATCTTTTTAACACATTCTTCTGGGATAACTGAGTATCCATGTTCATATAGAAGGATCTTCATTTTATATCTCAGATTATACACAAAAATTCACTTGAAATGGATTATAGATTTAGAATCAAATATTTTTGATACAACAATAAATAATAAATTGATACATTGGATGTTTTCAAAATGAAAAAATTCTGCTTCTTGAAATACGCTATGAGCATAAAAAGATACAAAGAGCATGTACCTTGAATATACATATATGTGAAAATCAATAAAATAATGAAAATCAAATTAAATATGAACCAAAAATTTGAACAGCTGCTTCAACAAAGAAAACAAACAAATGGATGATAGGTAAGCATGAGTGGATAATTAACATCACTAGTCACAACAGAAATAAAAGTTATAACCACAATATAGTAATACTTCAAACATATTGAAATAGCTAAAAGTAAAAATAAAAATTCTATCAAGTTTTGATAAAAAGCAGAGGGACTGAAGTCATTTGCTCATGGAGAATTAAATTATATGCCTCTTTGGAAAGCAATTTGACAATTGCTTAAACATTAAGCACGTGTATTACCTGTGATCTGACCGTTTCAACTCTCCTTATTTACCAAAGGATACATATATGTCTATAAAAGATAATATATGTCTATAAAAAACCTTAGACATAAATGTTTGCTACTAATTTATTTTTAGCAGCCAAAAAAACTGGAAACATCCATATGTTGGTCTGTAGGAGGATTAATAATCAACCTGTGCTGCATCCACACAATGGAACACTAATCAGAAATTATAAGAACACAC
>NW_012118365.1:1041261-1044282 GCF_000951035.1 Colobus angolensis palliatus
AAAGAGCATGTACCTTGAATATACATATATGTGAAAATCAATAAAATAATGAAAATCAAATTAAATATGAACCAAAAATTTGAACAGCTGCTTCAACAAAGAAAACAAACAAATGGATGATAGGTAAGCATGAGTGGATAATTAACATCACTAGTCACAACAGAAATAAAAGTTATAACCACAATATAGTAATACTTCAAACATATTGAAATAGCTAAAAGTAAAAATAAAAATTCTATCAAGTTTTGATAAAAAGCAGAGGGACTGAAGTCATTTGCTCATGGAGAATTAAATTATATGCCTCTTTGGAAAGCAATTTGACAATTGCTTAAACATTAAGCACGTGTATTACCTGTGATCTGACCGTTTCAACTCTCCTTATTTACCAAAGGATACATATATGTCTATAAAAGATAATATATGTCTATAAAAAACCTTAGACATAAATGTTTGCTACTCATTTATTTTTAGCAGCCAAAAAAACTGGAAACATCCATATGTTGGTCTGTAGGAGGATTAATAATCAACCTGTGCTGCATCCACACAATGGAACACTAATCAGAAATTATAAGAACACACGGTTACAAATAATAAAATATTAACAGATTCTAAAGTAATTACACTGTGTGAAAAGACAAGTTCCTCCCACTCTCAAAAAGAGTTTATACTGTATAATTCTTTTTATATAAAAATCTAGACTCTTATATCTATCTACCTGTGTGTGTGTGTATATATATATAGATGATATATAGATACAGATATAGATATCTGATATATCTATATATCTGTATCAGACCAGCGTTTTCTGGGGGCATAGTGGAAGTTGGTGAATGAGTGGAAGCACTTTATAGCCTTGAATTATAAAAAAGCGAAAAATTGGAGGGCTGATATGCACATTTGTTATCTTGGTGATGCCTTATGGATGTATATATGTGTCAAAACTTATCAAACTTGTCAAACCCTTTAAATATGTGCAGTTTGTTGTATATCAATTATACCTCAATAAATGTTTTAAAGAGCATATGAAGTTTGTAACATCTCTTAGATCTTATGACCTTTCCACTAATTTTATGGAACAATGATTTTATCAATTTACCCTCTTTACATGTAGATGTTGTTTCTCTTAGTTGTTTAGTATTAGCTAATGACATGCAATTTGCTTTGATTTGTGAAAGTTAAAGAAAAGTATATTCCAATTCCAATAGGAAACTTAACTGAGTGTTTGTTCTTCCCTTTTCTCTCCAAGTATGGAAAAATATGTTAAGAATATTCAACAATAAATCATCTCATAGCGACACCTGTGGTAACAATGACTCTGCAGCCTGGCAGTGTTAGGATTGAACCTAGGTCCCTTTGGTTACATTTGCAAGATTCCATATCAATCCCTCAGTCTCTGCAGCTTTCTTCCACTTGCAACTTTCTTTACAATACTGTCTTTTCAAGCTGGTTCACCCATGGGAGCAAAAAAACTGAACTGCCTGAAAGTTTATATCCTCCAGGGGGTTGCCAATCACCAGTGAATAACTTTTGTGGGATTCTAAATCACCAACTCATTTCCCTAGATGGAAGAAAAATTATGTTTGTAGCTTATGCTTCAAGATCCTGGTGGGACAGAGCAAAAGCTGCGGTGAATAAGAATAGAAACCAGGTGGAGGAGGATGCAGCGGCTCTGTGTTAACCTTGTCATTTGATAGGCACAGTGGACTTAGAAGTTATAGCAATATTCTTTGTAATTATAAGGACTATTGACATCAATTTTGTTATTCCTACACACCTGCAATACATTGAAAGAAAAAAGACTGCCTAATTACCATTTGGTAACCAAGCATGAAAAATCTAAAACCCTTACAGATACTCTCATCTCCTTCAACTGAGGGCTGACCATACTGGGGGTCAGTTTTGAGACCATTGCAAATGTTGAAGAATTCATCTGAATTCACATCCTCAGTAATTCCCCATCTAAAGATGATGGACCTAACAGAAAAAAGGTAGAACACTGAGTCGTGATCAAACACACTTTAAAAATCTTATTCTCCCAAAGTCCCTTGAAAACTTCTGTGCTTGAACGAATGATTCATTTCTTCTTGCTCAAGTATAGCTTTCTTTATGATTTTTCAGAGGCCTCATCTGATGCAACACAGTGCTTACCCTCCTCAGAATCGATTTCTACGTCTACTTTATATAGGTAAATAAATGTGCTAGGGAGATGTAGTCTGACTGCCAGGAACCATCAGAGTTCTCCCATTATGATGTAAATGATTTGAAAACTTTTTTTATACTTTGATATAATATTACATATTCACTGTTATTCTACAAAACCAAGTCAAGAGGAATATGATAAACTGAGAAGTTAACCAAAATACAGCTTCTCACAGTGGTAATAAATTAGCAGTATTTTTTTCTTTTTCTTTTTTTTTTGTATTTTTTCAAATTTTTTTAGGAAAGTTGCTTTTTTCTCCTAGTCTAACTTTTCTGTTTACTCTGCTGTCATGTGAATGCTCATGAGATTCTACTGCCTAAGAGAGTTTTTACATTAAACATTTAAGTATCTTGTCATCTACTTTTTGATCTTATAATATTAAAAAAATCCCTTCTGACATTTACTCTCCTGCCTATATTCATTGTTTAGTCACCATCATTCTCTTTTGATCTATTGTTTTTAATAGGTCCACCAATAATGTATCTTTCTAGCAATAAAAAACAGAATAAAACTAAATAACATTTACAGGTGCGAGGAGAATCACTTTCACCTAGTGAATTATAACCAACAAATAGTCATTTTCATGATGAAATAAAAGTAGTATTTATATGTACAGCATGGAAGACTATACGATACACATAAAATTCCTGAAAAAAAAGGCTATATACTGATTCCCCCTCAGTTCTTACACTCTACCACATACAACTTTAAAGCATTTGGGGATGACATGAGATATGAAAAGACAGTTGTTGAGAATTTTAAATTTCTGAATTTACTAAGAAAGCTTTGACAAATAAGTAATAACCAAAATGCCACATTCA
>NW_012118365.1:1048882-1051434 GCF_000951035.1 Colobus angolensis palliatus
AATCCCTCAGTCTCTGCAGCTTTCTTCCACTTGCAACTTTCTTTACAATACTGTCTTTTCAAGCTGGTTCACCCATGGGAGCAAAAAAACTGAACTGCCTGAAAGTTTATATCCTCCAGGGGGTTGCCAATCACCAGTGAATAACTTTTGTGGGATTCTAAATCACCAACTCATTTCCCTAGATGGAAGAAAAATTATGTTTGTAGCTTATGCTTCAAGATCCTGGTGGGACAGAGCAAAAGCTGCGGTGAATAAGAATAGAAACCAGGTGGAGGAGGATGCAGCGGCTCTGTGTTAACCTTGTCATTTGATAGGCACAGTGGACTTAGAAGTTATAGCAATATTCTTTGTAATTATAAAGACTATTGACATCAATTTTGTTATTCCTACACACCTGCAATACATTGAAAGAAAAAAGACTGCCTAATTACCATTTGGTAACCAAGCATGAAAAATCTAAAACCCTTACAGATACTCTCATCTCCTTCAACTGAGGGCTGACCATACTGGGGGTCAGTTTTGAGACCATTGCAAATGTTGAAGAATTCATCTGAATTCACATCCTCAGTAATTCCCCATCTAAAGATGATGGACCTAACAGAAAAAAGGTAGAACACTGAGTCGTGATCAAACACACTTTAAAAATCTTATTCTCCCAAAGTCCCTTGAAAACTTCTGTGCTTGAACGAATGATTCATTTCTTCTTGCTCAAGTATAGCTTTCTTTATGATTTTTCAGAGGCCTCATCTGATGCAACACAGTGCTTACCCTCCTCAGAATCGATTTCTACGTCTACTTTATATAGGTAAATAAATGTGCTAGGGAGATGTAGTCTGATTGCCAGGAACCATCAGAGTTCTCCCATTATGATGTAAATGATTTGAAAACTTTTTTTATACTTTGATATAATATTACATATTCACTGTTATTCTACAAAACCAAGTCAAGAGGAATATGATAAACTGAGAAGTTAACCAAAATACAGCTTCTCACAGTGGTAATAAATTAGCAGTATTTTTTTCTTTTTCTTTTTTTTTTGTATTTTTTCAAATTTTTTTAGGAAAGTTGCTTTTTTCTCCTAGTCTAACTTTTCTGTTTACTCTGCTGTCATGTGAATGCTCATGAGATTCTACTGCCTAAGAGAGTTTTTACATTAAACATTTAAGTATCTTGTCATCTACTTTTTGATCTTATAATATTAAAAAAATCCCTTCTGACATTTACTCTCCTGCCTATATTCATTGTTTAGTCACCATCATTCTCTTTTGATCTATTGTTTTTAATAGGTCCACCAATAATGTATCTTTCTAGCAATAAAAAACAGAATAAAACTAAATAACATTTACAGGTGCGAGGAGAATCACTTTCACCTAGTGAATTATAACCAACAAATAGTCATTTTCATGATGAAATAAAAGTAGTATTTATATGTACAGCATGGAAGACTATACGATACACATAAAATTCCTGAAAAAAAAGGCTATATACTGATTCCCCCTCAGTTCTTACACTCTACCACATACAACTTTAAAGCATTTGGGGATGACATGAGATATGAAAAGACAGTTGTTGAGAATTTTAAATTTCTGAATTTACTAAGAAAGCTTTGACAAATAAGTAATAACCAAAATGCCACATTCAATGAGATTCTGTTACCTTTCTGGGACATGTTTAAATTACAAGAACTCAGTGACTGCTGTGTTGGCTGCAACTCACTTACTTGCAAGAGTCACTCAAGATGTCTCTTGTACATCTCAGCCAGGTGCAGTGGCTCATGCCTGTAATCCCAGCACTTTGGGAAGTGACTCGGGAGAATTGCCCAAGCTCAGGAGTTCCAGACAAGCCTGGGCAACATGCCAAAACCCCGTCTATAAAAAAAATACAACAAATTAACTGGGTATGGTGGCACACGCCTGTGGTCCCAGCTACTCAGGAGGCTGAAGCACAAGAATTGCTTGACTCAGAGAGTCCAATGTTGCAGTGAGCTGTGATGGTGGCACTGCACTCCAGCCTGAGCTACAGAGCAAGAATCTGTCTCCAAAAGAACAAACAAACAAACAAACAAACTCTTCTGTACATCTCAAGATGGTCCCTTCCCACAACCCCTCTAAGTGCATGTAATGTAGAGAAGGGATTCTAGCTGTATTATTCTTTGAATCTGAGAATGTCCATAGTTCTATGAATTTAGGCTTTAGAAATAGAGTAGATTCATTCTAAATCCAAATGATTAACTTAATCTCTTCAGCAGTACTTAGTGTAGTGCTCCACCACTGGGGAGGAACTTCTTGAGTAGTCCTCCACCCAAAGCACCAGGATAGTTTACTGTTTCCAGTCTAGGGAAAGTGATCAGATACTAATTTATGTGTGAGTGTTGGGTTTCAATCCCCTGAATCCTTTAAGAAAGTTTTGTTTCTTTTTTCTTCACCTTGGATCATGTGACCACAATTTATGTGTGAGTGTTGGGTTTCAATTTATGTGTGAGTGTTGGGTTTCAATCTCCTGAATCCTTTAAGAAAGTTTTGTTTCGACCATCCTGGCGAACACGGTGAAAC
>NW_012118365.1:1052069-1095093 GCF_000951035.1 Colobus angolensis palliatus
CTCCTCCTGCCCTTAAACATGAAATTCCAGATTCTTCGACCTTTGGACTCTTGGACTTATGTCAGTGGATTGCCATGGGCTCTCGTGCCTTCGGCCACAGACTGAGGGCTTCAGTGTTGACTTCCCTCCTTTTCAGGCTTTGGAACTTAGACTGAGCCACTACTGGCTTCTTTCTATGTCCTATGAGAGGTAATAGCTTGCAGATGACCAAACAAGGGACTTTGCCTTGTGATCGTGTGAGCCAATCCTCCTTAATAAAATTCCTTTCATATATAGGTCTGTCCTATCAGTTCTGTTCCTCTGAAGAACCCTGAATAATCCATTACTGTAAAACTAAAACAAACTGAAGCATGCACTCTAACAATACTCTTTCACAGTTCGCAAGGACATTTTCTGTTCCTATAGTTTTGACTTTCCAGAATGACATATAAATAAAATTATTTAGTATCTAGACTTTTGAATTTGCTACCTTACCAGCATAAGTAAAATTATTTATCATTTTGCTGTCTGAATATTCAGTTTATCACATTTTATTGCTGAGTCATATTTTATTGTGTCATAAATTGCAGATTGCTTATCTATTCACCTTCAAAATCTCTTTGTTGTGTCCAATTTTTGGTGATGGATGATGCCACTATAAAATTAACTAAAAGGCAGGGCATGGTGGCTCAAGCCTGTAATCTCAGCACTTTAGGAGGTCGAGGTGGGCAGATCACTTGAAGTCAGAAGTTGGAGACCAGCCTGGCCAATATGGCAAACCCAGTCTCTACCAAAATACAAAAATTAGCCAGGCATGGTGGTGGTTACCTGTAACCCCAGCTATTCACTAGGTAGGCTGATGCAGAAGAATTGCTTGAACCCAGGAGGTGGAGATTGCAGTGAGCTGAGATCACGGCATTGCACTCCATCCAGCCTGGGTGACAGAGCAAGACTCCATCTCAAAAAACAAAAAGAAGCAAACAAAAAAATCCACTAAATTTTTTAATGTAAACATAAGTTTTTCTTTATATGATTAATAATTATTTATAATTTCTATAATTATATCCAATTAATATACAACTACTATCTAGGAGCAGAGTGGCTGGATCACAGGGCACATGTATGATTATGTTATAAACTGCCAAACTTCTTTCTGAAGTTACTGCAAAGTTATTATTCTTCACAACGACGTATGAACTTCCAGTTTCTCTGGATTCTCACCAAAACCTGATAATGTCAATAGTCTCTTTCTTTTTAAAAAGCCATTTGTATAGATGTATAGTTGTATCTCATTGTAAATTTTGCAGATTTTATTTGTATTAACGTGTATGTTAATTCGGAATATGTTAGGATGAGACAAACTAAGTTATTTACTTATTTATAGAGATGAGGTTTCGCCATGTTGCCCAGTCTGGTCTCAAATGCCTGTATTCAAGCAATCCACCTGCATCAGCCTCTCAAAGTGCTAGAAGTACAAGCGTGAACCATCACACACGGCCTACAAGTTATTTTTATTTTCAAATATTTAACAAGTCATACTAGAAATTAGTAGAAATTAGAATTACATTATCTGAATCTGTGGGATGCAGTGAATATGGAAATAGAAGTAAATTATTTTTCAATTATTTAATAAAGTGGCCAAATATTAGTAAGCTAAATATCTAACATAATTTTGAAAAAAGAAAATAACGATATTAACCCATTAATTAAAACAATAAACTAAAATAAAGTATTTATTAATATATATGAAAATATGTTAAAAAATATTCAACAGATGTTTGAAAATGGATAAATAGGCAAGAGAAAATTTTGATAAGACAGAAATGTTTACATAAATAGAAAATATTAGGTAGGAAAGAGGGAGGATTGTAAGTAAAACAGATCAAATATATGAAAAGAATGCTGTAAAAATGGGTGAATGAATTTAAAATAAGATAAAATGCTTAAAATATTATAAACTATAACCTACTAAAACTGGCTCAGGATGAAACAGGAAATTGTTTTCAAGCCTTTAAAATATTTCCACAAAAAGGATAAAAAATTCAGATGATTTCGGAAGTGATTTTTATCAAAAAGTCTTGAGAAAGTCACTCCAATTTTTAATAAATTATTTCAGAAAATAAAAAAGAAAAAATCTGAAACTAATTTTATATGTCTTGTATAATAATAGAAAAACCAGAAGAAAGCAGTACAAGAAACTATAAATATTATACTATCTCATTAATGACCAGAGATCCAACAATTCCAAAAGAAAATGTTAACAAGGAGGAAAGAGCAATGTATAAAAATCACCGTATAGAATAAGGCTGGTATAACAAGATCATCTAGTAAGGCAAATTTCCACTTTTCCTGGACGATCAAAAAACTTTCTAGTGGTTTCTGTTTTTTTTTTTCTTATTTAAAACATATATTCTATGTTTAATTTTCAACACAGCAATGAGGAATATTTTGAATTAAAGCACATAATCTTTTGTCAGGACTCTGGTTGGAATACTCCAATTCTGTTCCAAATCCAGTTTCTGAACTTTCTTGAAGACCTCATCAACTACTTCCTTTCTCTCTGATGTGGTTTGGTTCTGTGTCCCCACTCAAATCTCATCTCAAATTGTAATCTTCATGTGTCGAGGGACGGGAGTGACTGGATTATGGGGCAGTTTCCCCCATGCTGTTATGACAGTTAGTGAATTCTCATGAGATCTGAGAGTTTTATAAGTGGTAGTTTTTCCTGCATGCTCACACTCTTTCTGCCATGTAAGACATGCCTGATTCCCCTTCCACCATGATTGTAAGTTTCCTGAGGTCTCCCCAGCCATGCAGAACTGTGAGTCAATTCAACCTCCATCCTGTATAAATTACTAGTTTCACGTAGTATATTCATAGCAGTGTGAAAAACAATGCAAACATTCTCCTTCACTTCTCTGCACCCAGGCTGGCAGCTTACTTCTTGATTTCACCTAGTACTTGATTGTATCTGCCACATGGATTTGTTACTTCTTGTTCCCTTCGCCTAGAAAGCCTCAACTCTCTGCCTGGTTGTTTTCCTTATCTCTTTCAGTGAGAATTTTGTTCATATATCTACTTTGTACTGACCCTATTCCTGACTGCTCTTTTTAAAATGTTTACTGCCTCACCCCTTATCTGTGTGCAGGACACATTCTTTATTTTAATTATTTACTTATTTTATTCTTCTATTTGAACACAGAAGTCATTTGTATGTTTTGTCTTTTCACCATTTGGTGTCTTCTCAGTGCCCAAACAGCACCTGGCTCTTGATTCCTGCGACAACTGATTACCATTGTGGGCAAGTTTATCTCTCTGGGTTTAAATGCTTCTGGGATGGTCGTCTTCACACCACTCCTATATCTTTCAATCAGACTACATTTTTCTTGTCATAATTACCATCTCCTTTAACTTATAAGTAGCCTATCTGTTGAGTGATATTTCTGAATATTTTTTTCTTTGAAGTTTATGCCATCCTGATACTTGTAAATTGAAAATGAAAAATCCATTATTTCCATTCAGTCATATGTGAAAGGCACTCAACCACACTAAGTCAAAGGACAACTCTTCTGTAAAATTGTATATAGCACTACAGAAGGTAATGAGGTAACACTTCTAGGGCTGTGCCCTTAATTTCTTTATCATTTACTTCAAGCAGCACAATTCCCCTTCAGCGACGAGCACCTATCAATATCAATTGTGTTTCCAATTTTGTCTTGTACGTTGGTCAGTGATGAGCAACTGGCAGAAACAGATGCTGCCAATTCAGCGTCTATAGTTATAAATGTCTCTGGGTTTCTTTTCTTTTTTCTTCCTCTCGTTCTTCTCTTTGGTGTCTGAGTATCCTGGCATTAAAATTGCCTACTCTCGTTTATTGACAGTGTTCAATAATTTTCAATTATTTTAGAACAATTTTCCTTCTCAGGTTATAGTATCAGTGAAATTAACTCTGGATTCCTTTTAGTAGTATGAATTTAATACCACATGATGCTGTTGAAACTATGAAATAATCTGATATAAAAGCTTAAGAACAAGTACAACGTTTTAACTAAACATAGTAACAGTGTATATGTGTGACATCTAGTTTGTTTCATCTCTGTGTTCCATGTCTTAACTGATAACCCTGATAGGTTTGCATGTCTTGAATAGGTTTCTGTATTAATTCACAGATTTCAAAAAAAATCTATCTTTGTATGTATGTGACTCAGCCCTTTAAAAAATAATCTACTTTTATTAAATGCTTAAAGTTGAATTTAATGTTTTATGAATGGTGTAAAAATGGACTCTTCACATCAAGAGTTCAAACTTTCTAGAACTGACAATTTAAGTTATCATATTTGCCAGTTTTCCAAGGGCCATCGGGTTAGCCCAAGGCAGTCCCAATTTTATGCCTTTTGACACGGTGAAATGATTAAATAATACTTCCATTTCATCATCTGCAATATTCTTGTTTGGAAGTTAAGTTACAAGCTTACTCAGGCTAACATTTGTTAATTCATCGAGCCTTGTCTCCATTCATTTTTTCATTCTCTTAGTAAATTTTGTGGAACCTGGTGGAAAACATGCATTCTCTCATTTAGGATGAGAAGAAGAGACTCCAAATGATAGACGCAAGGTTTTCAGTGAAAACTTACTGACACGAAACTTCAGAGAAAAAAACTATAGTATGATGTGCAGAAAGTCAGAATGTAGGGATGTGGTGGAAAGAGAAGTGGAGGTATTGCAAAATGACGAAAAGCCTCCACTGAAAGGTTTATAATTAAGTTTCAATGACAAAAATAAAAGAGGCAGGAGACAAGGGAAAGGTAATTTCTCCTAGAGGAAAAAAGTAAGGGCAAGTGCCATAAGACTAAAACGAGTGGGGCATGGTACTGGGAAGAAGAGTTCAGTGTGAATGGAGCATGGTAAATGAGTTTAGAGGAAGGCACAATATTAGTTTAGAAATGCTCAGGTTAGCCAGAGTACATTTTGTTTTTACCAGGATAATGTGAATTATATAGCTCTTTAGTAAAAGACAAAACAAAACAGACAAACAGAAAAACAGAACTGTTTCGGCAGGATATGGTGGCTCATGTTTGTAGTCATCACTTTGGGAGGGCAAAGAGAACAGATCACTTGAGGAGGCCAGGTGTTCCAGACCAGCCTGGCCAACATGGTGAGACCCCGTCTCTGCTAAAAGCACAGAAATTAGCTGGGCGTGGTGGTGCACACCTATAGTCCCAGCTACTTGGGAGGCTGACGAGGGAGGATCACTTGAGTCTAGGAGGTTGAGGCTGCAGCCAGCCAACATCATGCCTCTGCACTCTAGCCTGGGCAACAGAGCGAGACTCTGTCTCAAAATAATAATTATAATAATAACAATAATCATAATAGAACTGTTTATTTTAGATAACACTTTTTCATAGTAGCCAACAAAGTAAAACACTTCAATCATTAAAAAAAATGTGGCCTTGAGAGGCAAAAACTGATTACAAAGGATCAGGGACAGACTTTTTCATTTAGAGATTGTGGTACAACCCTGGAGAGGGGATGCTTTTATGGCAGGACGAGCACTCACAGCGATGTGTATAATACAGATAATAGGGTTCTTTTATTTTCACCATAATACTTTTGAAGATAGTTAAATATCTTTGTTCATAGGTTTAGTCATTTAATAAACACTTATGGAGATACAGACCCCATCCTATGCCAAGTATATGGAGGTAAACAAGAGAGGAATGGTTCCTGCCCTCCTGCAGAAAAGGCTGCTGGATACATCATGACAAAGACTGAGAATTTGAAATTAGTACAGTGTTTTCTGGATATAAATAACCTGTTCTAAGACATGCGAGAGGCGAGAGAAAGTGTCCCTGAGAAACTCAGAGGTAATCATGTAAATAGTTGTTGAATTTTGAAAGTGAATTACTAGTATTTGTTAACCAATTGATTTAATATTATAGTCATTTGGAATGTCAGGTTGCATTAAGAGTGAAGGGGAAAAAATCTGGGACCCAGCTAGACATGACCATCTTACAATAGAAGTTCTCCTGCATCAGTTTTACAAATAAAGTCCTTGTCAATTATTCCCATACATAGTAATTTCGAAGTTGGCTTGTACCGAAAACAAGTGCTAAAAATCCTAAAGTAACTAGAGATTTGGAAACTGCACTAATTTATAAAGCCGTTAGGGTACGATGATTAAATAAATAATGAATAATGAAATAATGAAAGCCCCAAGGAACTATGAAGTTTTGAATTAAATTCTAAATTTTCTTAACCTAAACACTTTCTTTGGCATTTTGAAACAGCTTTGTTATATATTGATGATTTTATAATAGATTGTTTACTGTACTACAAACAGTTATAATCAGCCAATCACTTGTTAACGCATAGTTTCGTAAAGCTTTAGATTTGAGCCGTTACATGCTGTTGCCATTTTGACAAACAACAATGGTTCATGAGATTTACTTTAGGAGTGGGGAAGAAAATTAATCTAAAAAATTGTTTCTTAATGGTTTCAGTGGCTAAGCAATAGACATTGTTTGGCATTAATGAGTAGTGTGCTTGAAACAAGAGAATTTCATCAGTTGTATTTATTTAACGTTATTCTTTCTTTTAAGTTTTATACAAAAAGTTTTCTCTGAAGGGTTATGGCCAGGCACACTGGCTCATACCTGCAATCTTAGCACTGGGGGTGGATGAGGAGGGAGGATCACTTGAGCCAGGAGTTCAAGACTAGCCTGGGCAACACAGTGAGACCTTGATGGCTACAAAAAACTAAAAGAATTACCTGGCCATGGTGGTGTGCACCTGTAGTCTCAACTACTTGTGAGGCTAAGGTGGGAGAATCTCTTGAGCCTGGAGGTCGAGGTCATAGTGAACTGTGATCAAGTCATTGCACTCCAGCCTAGGTAACAAAGCCAAAATAACAAAAGCAAAAACAAAACAGCAACAACTCAGGATACTTGTAGAATATGAAGTAAAATAAGAGAGGTGAAATTACTTAATATTAAGTAAAAGTAAAATATTTATGTTACTTTTATGTTGAATAAAAGTGCAGTGACTTTTACGTTGAGTGATAAGGTTGTCATTAATGAAATTTATGCATAATAGATTATTCTTTTCCATGGGCTTCAAGAATGAGGGCACAAAATATAAGGAGCTGACGTATGCATATTTCAGCCACTTTTCTATCATCCTCTACCCTTCTGTCCTTTCTCCCTTGAACAGGCATTGAAGTAAATGCATACACTAAGTCATATCTCTAATAGGGTTAGAAGAGAACGATAAATAGGACATTGCACATGTACAAACAGATCTTATAAGTAAACAGACGTAGCAGATAAAGAAAGAAAGATATAGGCCAGGCACAGTGGCTCATGCCTGTAATCCCAGCATTTTGGGAGGCTGAGTCAGACAAGATAACCTGAGGTCAGGAGTTCAAGATCAGCCTGGCCAACATGTTGAGACCCTGTCTCTAATAAAAATACAAAAATTAGCCGAGCATGATGATGTGCACCCATAATCCCAGCTACTCAGGAGGCTGAGACACAAGTTTATTTTTTGAAGCCTTTTGCATTTTATAGACTTATAGCTATGCTTGTGTTTGTAAGGAGAGGGGAAAATTAGAAATAGAAAACAAACAATAACAACTATGTCCCCTAATCTAAATTAAGTATTCAAGTATTCAGCTGACAGGTAAGTAGTTTTCATTATCTTGGAAAGCATCCCCAACTTCTCTATTTCTTAAGGAAGAATGAGTGTTTTTTCAGGACCTAAACTGTCAATGATACTGCAGCTTTTGACCTGGCTTGTTTATTCTCTCCCATGTGCCTTTAAAAAATTTCTTTTCTCATAGTTTCTTTCACGCATTCTATTGTTCTGGGATAATCCATGGTAATTCTTCTTTGGTAATACTTCTAAATTTTCCCAATATCTGATTGTTTTTAATTCTCCATACATAGTCCTTAACTATTTGGCTATTCATTTATCCTGAATCAATTGGACACATTTTACTTTTTGACTATAAACTTCAAATCAGTGAATACACTGCTACCCCCTCCTCATTTGGTGTGTTTTTAGATATACTTCTATATTTTTAAATGCTTTTCAGGACATCTGCTAATATTTATCCTGTTATCAGTTGTACATCTTGGTACTAAACTCTTACGTGTCCACATCACAGCAATTGATACTTATGAACTGTCTTATAATCATCATTGACATTGTCCTTTGTCCTTTACATATCTGAAATTCCTATGTCCTTCATCACATGCTTTTTCCTCTCCCTTCCATGGATCTATCAATAATTACCTAGAACCAATTTTTTTCTAATAGATCCCTATTTTCCATTTTTTCCCCCCACACTTCTGTCATCCTAGCAAAAAGTTTGTTAACTGCTGGTGAAATCACTACACAGCAGATTCCTATCTGCGGATCATGCACTGTTTCAAATTATCATTCCCAATTTAGTTGCAATAAACATAGAATAAGTAGCACTCCATGTCCTCCATATGTGTTATTATAACAGTAGACTGAAAATTTTAAGGTCCAAAGCCTTAATGGACCTTAATGCTTAACTATAACCTCAAGAGAAGGGACCAATCTTCAGATTATAGTTGCAACAATGAGAAGAAAAAAAAAATCAACCATAATGAGCATGTAGGGAATTCTTATGACTGTGCCTGGAATTTACTGAGTAGGAACTCTTCCCATAAATGGTGCATCCTCCATGTAATTTGAAGACTTTACAGGCAAACCATATTCTATGTTTTAACAATGGCAGAGCGTTGAGGACCATTCTACATCTACATCTATGTTATCCTCTCATTATTTAAATCATACACAAGACTGAAATTCTAGGTGAGGTCTAAACTCCTTTCAATGACTTTGCTAACAGTCCCAACACACAGACACTCAATTACCCTTTTACAGTTTGTGTAGGCTTTCACTCCACACACTTTTATAACTGTAAATATTCTCAGGCACTCTTGCTTTTCCATGTGTTTTTAAGTACTCTGTTTTTAAGTAGCATTAAAAAAAATTCACCCACCTTCACCTTCAGTGTTATATTAGTCACCCATAAATAATTTATTTAAATTCCATTATATAATTAGTACGTATCTACTACTCACACTAATAATTACTTGGAGTTATTATGGAGAAATGTTAACATTTTAAAATATTTGAAGTTTCTGAAGGAGAAGAGAAGGAAATAGGAGTTCTTCCCATTATGCCGCATCTCTTTCACCTTTAAAATCTTTATCAATAATTTAGAGCATAGCGTTTGTCCTTTCCTCTTGTACTAATGCATTACATTGTCCCCTAGTGCCCTCAAATGTCAATGTGCCTCTCTAAGATATAAAATTAGCAACAGGGGCTTAGACAATTTAAAATTTGAAAGTCTTAAAAAGTATAATTAAACATAGGTGTGGAAGGTTAAACCATCACTTTTGGAGAAAAATTTACTTCAGCCTTTAATAGAAGACATTGGTAGTACTTACACGAAAACCATATTCTGGGCTAAAAAGGCAAGAAAAACATGAAATCCCCGTGTATTTTTTCTTCCTTAATTGCTCAATAGCCATTTTGTCAAATTGATTCCATCATAACCATGCAATTTAACATTTTTAAAATTTTAATTGATTTTAATATTGCAAGTTTCTTAGCTGGTTCATTTCTCCCAATGGCATTGCAGAGATATATCTCAATAAAGGCTGTTGCTATATTAAATCAGTATATCAATACACCTTACATTAAGAAGCAAGAGCCTTAGAGAATGTATGAATCAAAGCAGAAAGAAAAATGGTTGCTGAACTTCATCTTTCCTAAAACAAACACATTAATGGAAAAACATCATAAAAAGTATTTTTTGTGTGCTGAGGGATACATAAAACAAAAATGCATAGCAGAGTAAATATTTCCCTTCCATATATTGATATAAAGCACTAAAATATTTTCTCCAGGGCAGGCAATTCAAATGCTTACATCAAAATAATGCATAAAGTAAGTGAATAAAAAGAGTGAAGACCCTGTTTATGACAATCACTTCCTCAATAAATGAAGAAAGTAACTGTAGTACCTGTTTTGCTCACAGGGATATAGACAGTTCCAATTTATGACTTGCTTAGGCTCAAAACTGATATGTAAGGAAATCTGTAGACCTTTGATTGCACTTTCGCTTACGGGTTAGAAGTACTGGTTTATGAACAGAATCTCCAAAGACAGACAATGTATTCCTGATCAAGTGAAAGCATAATACAAATTACACTACCCTATGTTTTAATCAGGGTTTACTGAAAAAAAATGCTTAGCAACAGAAAAATAAAAAAAGGAAAGAGGAAGGAAGGAAGGAAAGAGGAAGGAAGAGAAGGAGGGAGGAGGGAGGAAAAGAGGGAAAGGATGGAGGAAAGGATGGAGGGAGGGAGGAAGGAAGAAAGGAAGGAAGGAAGGAAGGAAAGAAGGAAGGAAGAAAGGAAAGAAAGAAGGAAGGGAGGGAGGGAAGGAGGGAAGGAAAAACACTTTCTATGCAAAACTGTATCTGCAATTGCCCTTCTACCTATTGTGACTCTGATAATGATAACAAGATTAAATATCTACAATCTATTTTCAGATACTAGAATACTTCCCACACTTTTTTTTCCCTCATGATGCCCATTTATACTGGCATTATTTTATTTATGAGAAAATGCTTGATTTGAGTAAGTAACATGCTCAACTGCAAAGGGTGGAGCTGTGTTTTTCTCGAGTCATTAACAGGCTTATTATTAACTGGCTATGCTGTTGTGAATAGGAGACTAGTCTGTCTCCGCTGATTGATGGAGTTGACAGAAAACAAGGCTCAAGTGGAACTGAGAAAATCTTTCCTTGGAAAAGATGTATTCCTATGGTTGTCGTTCAATAATGACCTACATGACCATACTAGGTGGAACAGAAATTGGTGCTGTGAGCACAATTTTGCCAAAGTATTCACATAAGTGCTCCCAGAAACTGTGAGACCATGAGGGTGAGAGAAAGGGTAAAATTCTGCTGCTAAGACTAAGCAAAAAAAAAAAAACAGACCAAAAAAACCCACACACACACACAAAAAGAAAAAAACAAAGGGGAAATGGCTGTATGTTGGAGGTATGGCAACAGCCGTGAGAGATATTGAATATTGGTTGTAATAGTGCTTCCAAAAGTTGTATGAGAGATGGAACACACAGTTATAAACCAAGCAAACATGGACAGTTTTTATTAAGAATGTGTAATAGGGAATTGTTTCAAAATGAAATGTATTTTAAATGTAGGATGAACCTTCTCCAGATAAAGTATTGATACATTTAATGCTTTCTATCAATATATGCAAGAGAAATACTTGTTACTGTAGTATCAGGGAAAAAGTATTAGGTTTATGTATCTCTCATATTTTTATTTACATGTAAAAGTTGTTAATTTAAATTGTTAAAAAAACATGTAAATAAGGAAATGCCATGCTTTAGTTAATGAAATTGGTATTAATTTCAAATCGATAGATAAGAGCATGTTTCAACATGGGAAAAGAAAGACCATGAGGCCAGTAAAAGGAGGAAGAGTTGTTATGGTTGGAGTAAAGCATATGGACTATTTACTTAAACAACTAGGTTGTATTTGTATAATCTGTGTGTGCTTTTTAAATGGCGAAAACTGTTGAGAAAATTGTATAATATATTACATAATTACCAGAGAACCCTAATAGGTTGCCTTATTACAATCATTTTGTAAATAAAGTTGCTAGCTACTTAATGGCAGAACTATAATATAGAACTAGTACTTAGAAATTTTGTAGCTAATGGTCTTTCAACTGTATCATAAAACTGCAAGGAACGTTTCTTTATTAATAGCTCAGACATCATACACTAATTATTTTAAAAATACCAAAATAAAACCAGGAGTTGGTCAAGAGCCAACACTTAAGAAAAAGAGTCAGTCTTCAAAGCTAAAGGTGGAAAATACAGTCATTTTGCTCATCAGTAAGAAAGCAAGCAGAAGTCAGGGTACGTAATGATCAGTCCAAATGATTGGATGAGATTCAAGGTTAGGACTGGCTGGACAAAATGAAGAGAAAGAAAAAAAATGGCACAAGAAAAGACATAGTTCAACCCATTTCCAGTGGAAGGTATCTTGATATTGGATTCTATGTGTTTATTTGTATTTACTTACCTACTGTGTGCAAATTTTTAAAATATATGTGTGTATGCACATTTATGTTTATAAAAGTTTCCCTCTAAGCTTGAAAATTATTCTAAGTTTTTATTTGTACTTCTGAAAAGTCTTACAAACAACCCTGGTCTGCTCTCATATCTCCAGAGTCTGATTTGGGGTAGAAAAATGCCCTGATTTTAAAGCATGCTATCTATTTGATTTTTTAATTGTTATTTATATACTTATTTTGAGACAGAGTTTTGCTCTGTCACCCAGGCTGGAGTGCAGTGGTGTGACCTCGACTCACTGCAACCTCTACCGCCGGGGTTCAAGCGATTCTCCTGCCACACAGACTGCAGGGTAGCTAAGATTACATACTCGTGCCACCACACCTGGTTGATTTTTGTATTTTTAGTAGAGACGGTTTCACTGTACTGGCCAAGCTGATCTCGAACTCTTGACCTCTGGTGATCCACCAGCCTCGACCTCCAAAAGTGCGGGGGTTACAGGCATGAACCACCATATCTGGCCAAAAGCCTGCTATTTAAAGCTCCACAACTTTCTTATTTGGCTCCATTCTTTGTCTTTATTCACATATTTTATATCATTCTTTCCATATCATATATATAAATGCAAATTAACTGTTTGCATTTCTTAAGATATGCCTTGCCTTATGTTTTATAGTCTCTGTGACTTAGCTCAAACTATTCAATCAGTAATGCCTGTCTCGCTATTTACTTTTCACCCAAGCTCTATGAATTTGAACAGTATCCTCTGATATAACAACTACTTCTAGTTAGATATATTTCTTATTTACTCTTTCTAACACGTTCTACTAGATATCAATTTACATGTACAGTTGTCTGTATCCATTCCGATTTTAAGCGCTTAAAATGTAGGTTCTGCGTTGTTTGGTTCCATGGAACAAATGTCCCAATAATTCAGTTATCTTTGCAACATTTTTGAAGACTTGGAATTAAAAATTCAATGAATAGAAACTGATTTTGCAAGTAATTATGACAGAGCACCTGCAGGAAGTGGGTAATATATACATTTACTTCATAAAAGGTAGACATCAAAATTCAGGAATCTGATAGGAATATTTATGGATCAGAAGCTTCTTTATTTTAATCAATTCAATTAATTGTCCCTAACAAACCTAATATCTAATTTTATGTGTATTCCATGTAAGCTAACACAAACAATATTATCCTTTTAATTTCGGGAAGAAGCATGTAAGAATGTAAGATTTAAACATATCTGCTAAGTTCTATAATTTCATACTTGGGCTAAGACAGCCAGATGTCAGTGTTATTGTTGTATATGTTGCAATTTTAGTCTTGCTTTCTACTGCTTTTCAGCTGAGTTTTTACTCTACTACCATTGCTTGGAGTGGATTTTGCGGGAGTGAGAAGGTATTTTTCTTCTTTTCATCTTCCCTTCTTCCCTGCATCCCTCCCTCTTCCCACTTTTTCTCCTTCCCTTCTTCATTCCTTGCATTTTCATTTCTGGGGAGTAAATTACATACATGGCACTTCTTACATGAGTGAGCTATGCCTATGCCCTTCAAAATTAATTATTAACCAGAAATTAAACTATATTTTACTTATCATTTTCAAAAATCATGCATTGGGAATTTAATTTTACATGGTCTTACATCATCTCTTTCAACCCTATATTTAATTTACAGAAAGTAATAAAACTTTTATTGAAGAGTTTATAGGGTTATTTGTCTTAAAAGGCCCCAGAACAATTGTTCATCATTTCGACTACATAATCTGATTAATTAAAGAGTATATATGTGTTTGCTACACACTGATTTTAATTTTAGATCATTTACAGAAATTCAAGGTAACTTCTTGTTATTTTCATTCAAGTAGAAAAATTATTAAGAAAGTAATAAAACTTTTATTGAAGAGTTTATAGGGTTATTTGTCTTAAAAGGCCCCAGAACAATTGTTCATCATTTCGACTACCTTAATTTTAGATCATTTACAGAAATTCAAGGTAACTTCTTGTTATTTTCATTCAAGTAGAAAAATTATTAATAAAATATAAATATTTTATTTGTAATGTATTGAAAAGTCTTCACTAAATCACACACTATAAAGCTTTATTGACATAAACATATTTTTAAGATCATTTTTCCAGAGATTTCCATATAGTGTACAAGTTATAGAGAACTTTATTTGTGGACTTTGTCTTACATAGGATAATGTGTTTGGGAGGAAGGCTTTCCTAAGCATCTTGGAGTTGGGGTGATAATTACGATTGTTTATATCTGCTTCCTGAGTGGACTGTGATGGGGATAAAAGAAGCTAACCAAAAATATGTTATTATTAGATGTTAATGGCATCACGTCTGTTTTATAGTTTACGTGTTTTAATGATAAATTACTGTAAAACGGATTTGATGATATGAACACCTAATAACAAACAAATAGCTCTTAAATGATTTTTGCCAGATTGAGGAATAAGTAACCTATGACTCCCAAATAAAAGTAAGAGAAAACAACGTTCTTATTGTATTTTTCTCTTTATCATATTAGAAAAAATTTCACAGTCAAGAAACAACAAAACAAAAAACAAACAACAATTCCCACAATCCAAAACTCTTTTACTCTTTCAGAACTGTGGTCTCCTAATGACCAAGGAGGGCTCCTCCACAGCGCTCCATTTCCATTTGAGCAGCAGCAGCCATTTAAGAGCATGCCTCTCTACACTGACACACAGATGGAAAGAGGAAAGCCATTGTATTCCTCTTTGTGTATCTTTTCATGAACACCAGTGCTGTCCCCTTGTGGGTTTGTGATACCCTTCATCCTCTCTTTGTAACAAGTGTAAATAGGCTTACATTTCATGCCCCAGTCAAATCAATCAAGAAAACAAAACAAAGTCTCGCATTGAAAATAGAATGGGACATTAGTGTTGGGTCAGGCTTTCTCTATTTTTAGGACAGCCATAAGGGAAATGTTCCTGGCAGAATCAAAACATATGAGATCAATGGATGCTTTCTGTAAAAAAAGAGAGGCAGTACTCACCTTCATGCCTTCATGCAGAGTTACCGGCTGTCACTGAAAACTAATTGTCATTACATTCTCCCTTTGAAACATTAAATGGAGTACAAGCATGTTGAAGATTATTGGGAAATTAAAAGCATGACATGTTTGAAACCTGTGATTAATATCACATTTATTGCAAAACTCAGTTAACAGGGCTCTTTGGAAGAAGTTTTATATCATATCAGGTTATTGATGAATAGCAAATTGAAATTTTCATTATGATGAGATTATATTTAGAGTTAGGGAAAATAATTTGCTATTCATTATTTAACCTCTCCAATGGTAAGTCAAGAACAGTAATTCTGAAAAGGTACAAATTTTATAAACTTACACAGATAAATCTGCGATTTTTTTTAAAAACAAATTTAGTGTAGAAAACCTTACTTTCATTCCAAGTCTGTCATGTAAAATGGGCAATATATTTTAGGAGAAAAACTCTGAACTGAATGATTACAAATTGAAGTAAAAAATATAGGATACAAAATTGAATTCAAAATTTGTTTCTAAACTTGTCTGAGCACTAAAGACTTTTTTGTTTCTGTGAGTCAGAAATAAAAATATGCAATATGAGCATAATATTAATAAAGACTTTGCAATATTATTGTGAAAATCGAACAAGGTAACACAAGTACAAAAACTTTCATCGGTAAAGCTCAACATAAACCTTACCAATACTTTCAGTCTGTTTTAGTGACTACAAATGTATGGAATTGCTATTACTAGGACTTATCTATAGGATTACATACACTTATAGACTTTAGACTATAATTTTCGTTTGCAGGTCAGTTGTGGCTTTGTTAGTTGGTGTTTCTAATTTTTTATATTTCTTCAAGTTACTGAAATGCATTCTAGTCAAAACAGCTTTAAATGGACTAAAAACAAAGACATTTGAGGAAAGTGTTTCTCCTTTCTAATGTAATTCATGTTGCCACATGAGTAAGATAATATAGTTCAATATTCTGGCAAAGGAGAGCTAGTTTCAACTGATTATGTAAACAGACAGAAAACATATAGACACCACCAATACTAGAGGGGAGCTGTCCAGAGAAAAAACAAATGTCCAAAGTACATATAGAATGTAAATGGAAATGAGACGATCCAGTTTTGAATAACGCATGTGTCCAAATAACCAAAAAATTTTAGAAAATATTTTCATTGAATGATTTTTTAAATTCTGTCTATCAAAATTCATGGAATAAAGGTAATGCAGAACTCTTAGAGAAATTTAAGACCCGCAAGACTTATCTTCAGATGAAAGAGATCCTTAAAATCGATTATCTGATATTTTATCTTAGGATTATAGAGAACAACCAACTGAATCTAGTTAGATGAAGCCAAGAAATAATAAAGATAACAAAAAGCATTAAACAGAAGAATACACCACTTCATGGGTGATGGGTTTAAACACACTCCAAACCTCAGCATCATGCACTATACCTTTGTAACAAACCTTCAATTGTACTCCCAGAATCTAAAATAAAAGTTGAAAAAATTACATAAATTAATAACACCCAACAATGGTTTTTGAGAACATTAAAACTGAAAAAGATATATGTAAAATGATGAATGGAAAAAGAAAAATATAGCATTAACAGTAATAAAATAACTTTTAAATATTGTTTTGTAAGCACTCATAAAATGATGACAAAATATGACTAACTTCGTATCATTGAATTTCTCAATTTTAGTGAGGTAAACAAATTCCTTGAAAGATATAACTTAACAAATTAGACTCAAGAACATATTGCAAATATAAACAGCTTTCTTTTATTAGAGTAATTACATTCATAAATAAAACCTTCCTCTTCCCTTCCCAATAAAACTTGCAACACCAGATGGTTTTATTGATGAATCCTATTTAACATGTAATAAAGATATAATAACAATCTTACATAAATTTTGGGGAAATTCTTTTCAACTTACTTTATAAACTAAGATATTAATAACCAAACTGCAAAACAAAAACAAAAACAACACTAAGAAATGACAAAAGCCACTAAGAAATGAAACCACAAGTTTGTTAATTGAAAGAATAAACAAGATTGATAGAGTACTAGCTAGATCAGTGGTCCCCTACCTTTTTGGCACAAAAGATCGGTTTTGTGAAAGACAATTTTTCCAAGGATCGGAGAGAAAGTGGGTGGGGTTTGTGATGAAACTGTTCACATCAGATCATCAGGCATTAGTTAGATTCTCATAAGGAGTGCACAACCTAGACCCCTCATGTGCGCAGTTCACAGCAAGGTTCACGATCCTATGAAAATCTAATGCTGCTGCTGATCTGACAGGAGGTGGAGCTCAGGTGGTGATGTTCACTTGCCCCCACACTCATCCCCGGCTGTGCAGCCTGATTCTTAACTGGTTGGGGACCTCTGAGCTAGATTATCAAAGAAAACAAGAGAGAGGATCAAAATATGGACATTCGGAAACGACAAAGGTGAAATTATGACTGATAACACAGAAATACAAAATATCTTCAGAGACTATTATGAATACCACTATGCACATAAACTAAACATCAAGAAAATGTGAATAGATTCCTGGAAATACAGTCTCCCAAGATTGAATTAGGAAAAATTGAAACCCCGAACAGATCAATATCACGTTCTAAAATGAAATCAGTTAAAAAAAAAAAAAAAAAAAACTACCAACCATACCATGTAAAGCACTGGACCAGATGGATTTACAGCCAAATTCTACCAAATGGGCAAAGAAGAGCTGGTACCAACTGTATTGAAACTATTTCAAAAAACTGAGCAAGAGGGTCTCCTCCTTAACTAATTCTATGAGGCCAGCATCACCCTGATACCAAAATCTGGCCAACACAGGATAAAAAAGAAAACTGAAGGTCAAAATGAACATACATGCAAAATTCTTAACAAAATACTAACAAACTGAATCCAGCAGCAAGTCATAAAGGTAATCCACCAAATTAAGTTGGCTTTATTTCTGTGATACAGGGTTGGTTCAACATACAAAAGTTAATAAATGGGACTTACCACATGAACAGACTTAAAAACAAAAATTGAATCACCATCTCAGTAGACACAGGAAAAGTCTTCAATAAAATCCAGCATTCCTTCACACACACACACACACACACACACACACACACACAAAAACCCTCATGAAACTGGGCATCAATGGAACATACTCCAAAATAGTGAAAGCCATCTATGGCAGATACACAACCAACAGCAAACTGTATGTGCAAAAGCTAGAAGCATTGCCATTGACAACTGGAAAAAGACAAGGATGCCTACTGTCACCACTCTGCTTCAACATAATACTGGAGGTCTTAGAGCAATCTGGAAAGAGAAAGAAACAAAAGGTATCTGAATAGGAAAAGAAGATGTCAAATTATTTCTCAACATATGATGTGCTTCTATACGCAAAAACCCCGAAGGATTCTGCCAGCAGTCTCCTGGAACCAATAAATGACTTTAGTTGAGTTTCAAAAAACAAAATCAAAGTACAAAAATCAGTAGCATTTCTGTACACCAGTAATCTTCATGCTGAGAGTCAAATCAAAAATAGAATCTCATTTACAATGGTGACAAAAATAAAATAAAATAAGTTATCTAGGAATATAGCAAACCAAGCAAGTAAAACATCTCTACAAGAAGAACTACAAAACACTGATGAAAGAAATTATAGGTGACACAAACAAATAGAAAAATATTCCATGCTTATTGATTGCAAGAAATAATATTGTTAAAATGGGCATACTACCATTGAATCTACAGATTCAATGCTAATCAAACTACCAATATCATTTTTCACATTTTAGAATAGAAAAGATACTATTCTAAAATTCACATACACCAAAAAAGAGCCCAAATAGCCAAAGCAATAGTAAGCAAAAACCACAAAGCTGGAGGCATCACATTACCCACCTTCTACTACATGGCTACAGTAACCAAAAGAACATGGTACTGTTACAAGAACAGATACATAGAACAATGGAACAGAATAGATAATTCAGAAATAAAGCCACATACCTACACCCATCTGATCTTTGACAGTCAACAACAACAACAAAAGCAATGGAGAAATGATTCCCTGTTTAATAAATGATGCTGGGATAGCTGACTAGCCATATGCAGAATAGTAAAACTCAGCACCTACCTTTCACCATATACAAAAATTAACACAAGGTGGATTAAAGATTTAAACTTAAAACATCAAACAGAATCCTTAAAGAAAACATAAGATATACTATTCTGGACATTGGCTTTGAAAAGAGTTTATGACTAAGTCCTGAAAACCAATTGCAACAAAAATAAAAGTTTGCAAGTGGGACCTAATTAAACTTCTGCACAGCACAAGAAACTGTCAGCAGAGTAAACAGGCAACCTAAAATGGGAGAATATATTCACAGGCTATGCATTTGACAAGTGTCTCATATCCAGAACCTACAAATAACTTAATTCAATAAGCAACAAACAAACAACCCCATGAAAAGGTCTGCAAAAGACATCAATAAACACTTCGCAAATGAAGGCATACAAGTGACCAACAAACATAAGAGAAAATGGTCAACATCACTAATAATCAGAAAAAATGCGAATCAAGACCACAAAGATGTATCATTGCATTCCAGTCAGAATAACTATTATTAAAAACGCAAAAAAATGTAACAAATGCTGGTGAAGCTGTGAGGAAAAGGAAACCCTTCTACGCTGTTAGTGGGGATATAAATTAGTTCAGCATCTGTGGAAAGCAATTTGGAGATTTCTCAGAGAACTATCATTTGACCCAACAACCCCATTACTATATATATATCCAAAAGAAGATAAATTATTCTACCAAAAAACACGTGCACTCATTTGTTCGTCACAACACTGTTCATGATAGCAAAGACACAGAATCAACTTAATGTGGCTATCAATGGTGGATTAGATAAAGAAAATGTGGTACATATACCCCACGGAATACAATGTAGCCATAAAAAATTGCCAGAATAACTGAGAACATTATGTAATTTTACAATAAATGCACAGAAAGTATTTAGCAAATGTTGACAGCTATAAATGATTGTTCAATATCAGAAACTATAGTTAACATCATTAATTGTTAAAGACTGAATGCTTTCCTGTTCTCCCCAATCGGACTGACAACAGAAAAGGTTTCCTGCATTCCCATTTTTCTTCAGTATTGTATTAAAAGCGCTAGCCAGTGCTGTACAGCAGAAAAATGGAATAATTGGCATTAAAAAACTTAAATGGAAGGGAAAACTGTCTCTATGTGCACATGGCATGTGCATAGAAAATCCCAAATGATCACCAACTAATGCATAGAATAGAATTTTTAAATAAATTTAACATAATTTAAAGACATACTTATTATATAATACCTGCAAAAATAGAAAATGCAAATAAAAGTACAATTAATACTAGCATTAAAAACATATAATATTTTCGTGTAAATTAAATACAGATTTGTAAAATACACTGAAAAGCACACCACATACATTTATAAATGTAAGACCTTAAAGAATCACAGGACATATTTTGTTGTTAGATTTGAAGGCTAAACATTTTTAAGTGCCTATTGTTCCCCAATTTTTTTAAATTAGTCACAATCAATCAAAATGAAAAAGGATTTTTTTTTTATAAAATGATAAGCTGATTCTAAAATATGTATGGAATTGCAAAGATCCTAGATTAGCCCAAACAATTTTGAAAAGGACGATAAAATTTTAAGAACATATGCTACCTGATTTAAGTCTTTATATACAGCTTCACTTATTACCACAATATGGTATTGGAATAAGCAGACAAACGAAACACAGATGTGGTCAGTAGATTCTTGATAATGGTACTAAAGTAATTCAATGGAAGAAAATATAGTCATTTTTTGGCAAATGATATTAGAACAACAGGATGGTCATATAGAGCAAAACAAACTTCTACTACTATCTTACACTACACAGAAACACTATATTTATAAAGAGTTGTATATTTTGAGAATAGCCTGAGTAAATACTTATACTGAGTAAAAGTACACAGCAATACAAAGGAATAAGCACAGCAATATGTATTAATCACAAAAACATATGCTGAGTGGCAGAACCCATAAAAAAGTACAGTATAGTGTATGACTGCATTTATATGACATTCTAGAACAACCAGTACAAATCTACAGTGAACACAATCAGATCAGTTGTTTCCTGGGGCAGGGAATTTCAAGAATTGAATAGAGAGGGTTCAAGGGGATTTCCTGAGCGGTGTAAAAGTTCTGTATATTAATGGACATGCATGTGGGTATATACTTTTATCAAAAGTCATCAAATGATATATATATATATATATGCAATTCTGTATATAAATTATATTCAGTATTTTTTTAATTTGAAAAGAATATAAACATAGACAGGAAAGGTATCTAATACGTTTCTTTGAGAGCATACACATGCAAAAGTGGAATGCAAAGTATTGACTCAAAAAAAAAAGACTAGATAAACATACTTTCAAAAGCATAATATCCAAATAAATGGTTTGTGGTGATTTATAATGTGAAATTTGTGAAAGCTCCTTGATATGTTTTGGCTCTGTGTCCCCATCCAAATCTCATCCTGTAGCTCCCATAATTCCCAAGTGTTGTGGAAGGGACCCAGTGGGAGACGACTGACTCGTGGGGGCGAGTCTTTCCCATGCTGTTCTCATGATAGTGAGTGGGTCTCACAAGATCTGATGGTGTTAAAAGTGAGAGTTTCCCTGCACACGCTGTCTTTTTGCCGGCTGCCATCCACGTAAGATGTGACTTGCTCCTCCTTGCCTTCTGCCATGATCATGAAGTTTCCCTAGCTACGTGGAACTGTAAGTCCATTTAAACCTCTGTCTTTTGTAAAATGTCCAGTTCCAGGTGTGTCTTTACGAGCAGCATGAAAACAGATTAATACACTCCTGTAATATGGTAGATCAAATTCTGGTTTATAAGTCCATTTTATGTTCTTTGCATTTTATTAAAAATATTTATTCCTGGAAAACACGAATTTATGGCCATTTTAAAATAATTGACTAGGTAATTTCTGAAATCATTACAGATGTCCTAAATTTGTTTCCTGGTTGGCTAATATTATTAATTTATTATTTATGATACTAATTTATCATTAACTATTATTGGTATCTAAAGTTTCTAATGCTTAGTTTTAGATATCTTCTCTAATTCATATATTTGTTTTTCTATAAGCTTTTCATTTCTCTGATTGCTTTCAGGATGTTGTTTTTAGTTATAAAATTTGTTGTTTTCTGAAATTCTGAAATGTGTGACTTGGTGTCTGTTTTTCAGATGACCATTATTTCTTCACATATATTAACATACATCTTGGCCATTACTTCTTCACATATATTTCTGCCAAATTTTAGTTCTTGAACTTCTAGACTTTCAATTACATATAAATTGTAACATTTGATCTTGCATGCTCTGTTTTCTGTGTGCATGTGATTCATTTTCCTCTTTAACTTTTATGTGTGTGCAAATAAAACACTTTGAATTGGCCTCTTTTCAAGTTAAATGACTATTTTATAAACTACTAAAAATATATTGATGAACCTGTGGTCAACATTTTCCATATCCTTTACTATGGTTTTCATTTCTAGCATTCCCATTTGATTATTTCTAATAATTTCATCTTTCTGATAAAGTTAGCTATCTGGTTATTCACTATGCCTACTTTTTCTGCTATAGCCTTCAATATATTATTCATAGTTATTTTACATTATGTCTTGGATAATCCCAATAGGTTAGTCATGTTTCAGTCTGGTACTATTGATTGCTTTCACTCTTGAAAAGATTTTTCAGTTACTTTTTTCTTGTTTCAGTTTCCAAAATTATTCTTATTAATTTCTATTGATTTCTAGTTTTATTACATTGTGGTTAGAGAAGATCCTTGATGCTATGTCCGTTTTTGTTTTTTTTTTTTTTTTTTTTACATTTTCAGACTTGTTTTGTGACTGGTATAATTTGGCTCTGTGTCCCAACTTGAATTTCACCTTGAATTGTAGTAATTCCTACATGATAAGGGTGAGGCCAGGTGGAAATAATTGAACCATGGGTACAGTTGCCTTCATACTGTTCTCCCGTTAGTGAATAAGTCTTATAAGATCTGATGGTTTTATAAATGAAAGTTTCCCTGCACAAAGTCTCTTGCCTGCTACCATATAAGACAAAACTTTGCTCCTCATCCACCTTTAGCCATTATTGTGAGGTCTTCTCAGCCATGTGAAAAGGTGAGTGAATTAAAAGTTTTTTCTTTTCAAATTACCCAATCTTTGATATTTTTTATTAGCAACATGAAAACTGACTATACAGTAAATAGGTACCAGGAATGGGGTGCTGCTGCTAAGATATCTGAGAAAGTGGAAGCAACTTTGGAACTGGGTAAGAGGCAGAAGCTGGAACAGTTTGGAGGACTCTGAATAAGACAGGAAAATGTGGGAAAGTGCAAAACTTCCTACAGACTTGGAGGGCTCAGAAGACACAAAGATATGGGAAAGTTTGGAACTTCCCAGAGACTTGTTGAATGACTTTGACCAAAATGCTATGGTAATGTAGACAATAAAATCCAGGCTGAGGTAGTTTCAGATAGAGGTGAGGAACTTGTTGGGAACTGGAGCAAAGGAGACTCTTGTTATGCTTTAGCAAAGAGACTGGCAGCATTTTGTGCCTGACCTAGAGATCTGTGGAACTTTGAACTTGAGAAAGATGATTTAGGATATCTGGAAGAAGAAATTTCTAAGTGGCAAAGGGTTCAAGAAGAAGAAGAGCATAACATTTTGGAAAATTGGCAGCCTGATGATGTGATAGAAAAGAAAAACCCATTTTCTAAGTAGAAATTCAAGCATGGTTCAAAAATTTGCATAAATAACAAGGAGCTGAATATTAATCAACAAGACAATGGGGAAAATGTCTCCAGGGCATGTCAGAGACCTTCCTGTCAGCCCCTCCCATCACAGGCCCAGAGGCCAGGGAGGAAAAAATGGTTTTGTGTGCCAGGCCCAGGGTCCCCTTGCTGTATGCAGCCTAGGGACTTGGTGCCCTTTGTTCCAGTTACTCCAGCCATGTCTAAAAGGTTCCAGAATACAGCTTGAGCCATGGCTTTGGAGAGTGCAAGCCCCAAGCCTTATGGCTTACATGTGGTGTTGGACCTGTGAGTGCACAGAAGCCAAAAATTGAGGGTTTGGAACTTCTACCTAGATTTCGGAGGATGTATCAAAACACCTGGATGTCCAAGCAAAAGTTGGTTGCAGTGGCAGAGCCCTCTTAGAGAATCTGTGCTAGGACAGCGTGGAAGGAAAATGTAGGGTGGGAACTCCCACAAAGGGTCCCCACCAGGGCACTGCCTAATAAAGCTGTGAGAAGAGGGCTGTCATCCTCCACATTCCAGAATGGTAGATCCACTGGCAGCTTTCACTGTGCACCTGGAAATGCCACAGACACTCAAAGTCAGTCTGTGAAAGCAGCCGGGAAAGGGGGTATACAGTGTACACTGCAAAGCCACAGAGGTGGAGCTGCCCAAGGTCATGAGAGCCCACCTTTTGCATCTGTAGGACCAGGGTGTTAGACATGGAGTCAAAGACAATCATTTTATAACTTTATGGCTTAATGACTGTCCTATTGGATTTTGGACTTGCATGGGGCCTGTAGCCCATTCATTTCTGCCAATTTCTCCCATTTGAAATGGGTATATTTATTTACCCAATGCCTATGTCCCCCAATGTGTCTAGAAAGTAACTAACTTGCTTTTAATTTCACAGGTTCATAGGTGGAAGAGACTTTCCTTGTCTCAAAAGAGACATTGGACTGTGGCCCTGTAAGTTAATGCTGAAATAAGTTAAGACTTTAGGAGAGGGTTTGGAAGCCATGATTGGTTTTAAAATGTGGGGACATTAGATTTGTGAGGGGCCAGGGTGGGAATGATATAGTTTGGCTGTGTCCCCACCCAAATCTCACCTTCAATTGTAATAATCCTGAGGTATCAAGGGCAGGGCCAGATGGAGATAATTGAATCATTGGGGTGGTTTCCCCCATACTATTCTCATAGTAGTGAATAAGTCTCATGAGATCGGATGGTTTTATAAATAGGAGGTCCTCTGCACAAGGTCTCTTGCCTGTTGCCATGATGTAAGACATGACTTTATTCCTCATGTACCTTTAGCCATGATTGTGAGGCTTCCTCAGCCATGTGGAACAATGAGTCAGTTAAACCACTTTCCTTTATAAATTACCCAGTCTATGGTACGTCTTTATTAGCCACATGAGAACAGACTAATACAGTGACCTAACAAATGGTCTATGCTTGGGAATTATGTATGTGCTGAGAACAAGAATGTGTATTCTGTAGCCACTGGATATCTTCTGTATATTTATATTAGATCTACTTGTCTATAGCTAATATAAAGTCCAGTGTTCCTTTGCTGATATTCTGTGTGTAAGATCTGGCCAATGCTAAAAGTGAGTGTTTATGTCTCCAATTATTATTATATTGGCATCTACCTGTCTCTTTAGCTCTAATAATGTTTCCTTTATATATCTGGGTGCTCCAGTGTTGGGTGCATATATATTTCAAATTGTTATATTTTCTTGCTGTATTGACCCCTTTATTGTTAGTCACCTTCTTTGTCACTTCTTAGATTTTTTGTCTTGAAATCTATTTTTTCTAATACAAGTATAGTGACTCCTGCTCCTTTTTGGTTTCCATTGGCATGGAATATCTCTTTCCATCCCTTTATTTTTGCTATTTGTGTGTCTTTATAGCTGAAGTGTGTTTCTTGTAGGCAACAGATCAATGGGTTGTTTTTTTCCTTATCCATTCAGTCACTCTATGCCTTTCAATTGGAGAGTTTAGTCCATTTACATACAATGTTACTGCTGCTAAGTAATGATTTACTTCCGTCATTTTGCTATTCATTTTCTGGTTGTTTCATGGTCTTTTCTTCCCTCTTTCCTTCTTTTACTAGAGGTGGTTTTCTCTGGTGATATTGTTTAGTTTCTTTTTGCTTTTTTGTATTCATTGTGTGCTTTTTGGTTTGAGGTGAACACGAGATTTGCAAATACTCTCTTATAACCCATTGTTTAAGCTGATAACAACTGAACACTGTTTGCATAAACAAACAAATAAGCAGAAAGAAAACTAATAAAAATATTTATGTCTTAACTATGTCACCTGCTTTTTAACATTTTGTTGTTTCTATTTATATCTGATCATACTATATATGTCTTGAAAACTTGTTGTAGGTACTATTTTTGTTTATTTAATGGTTTAGTCTTTCTACTTAGCATACAAGTAGTTTATACACCACAGTTACAGAGTTATAATAATCTGTGATTTTTCTGTGTATTTACTATTACCAGTGAATTTTGTACTTTTAAGTGATTAGATATTGCTCATTAACATCCTTTCTTTCTGATTGAATTATTCTCTTTAACATTTCTCCAAGTCTGGTGTTAATGAAGTATCTTAGCTTTTGTCTTGGAAAACAAAACAAACTTATTTAAGGGATATTTTTCTGCATATACTATTCTAAGGTAATTATTTTCCTTCAGCACTTTTGTTATGTTATGCCACTCTCTCCTGGCTGTAAGATTTCAACTAACAGGTATGCTGCAAGACATATTGGAGCACAATTGCATGTTGTTTCTTTTTTCTTGTTGCTTTTGGGATCCATTCTTTATCTTTGATCTTTAAGAGTTTGATTATTAAATACTTCTGGTAGTCTTCTTTGGGTTAAATCTGCTTAGTATTCTATAACCTTCTTGTACTTTGATATTGATATCTTTCTGTAGGTTTGGGAAATTCTGTTGTTGTCCCTTTGAATAAACTTTCTACCCCTCTTTCTCTACCTCCTCTCTATGGCCAGTAACTCTTAGATTTGCCCTTTTGAGGCTATTTTCTAGATCCTGCAGGTGTGCTTCATTTTCAAAATTCCTTCTCTTTGCTTGCATTTTATGGAAGATGATATGTGTTCAAATTAATTATATAATGTATCAATATTTTATTAAATTTAAGAAATAGAGCTAATGCCAATTAGAGAATTGAATTACTTTGAGGTAAATAAAAATAATCAGCACATCCATCAAAAATGTGCTTTAATGCAACTCTACCTGTATATGTATCTACATATTTATTTACATATATAAATTTAAGTAGAGAAATTTATCTTTACTGAGAAAAAGTTTTAACATTTTTAAACTATACAAACTGTTGGGAACAAGCCCCCCAAAATCTGGCCATAAACTGGCCCCAAAACTGGCCCTAAACAAAATATCTGCAGCACTGTGACATGTTCATGACGGCCATAAAGCCCACACTGGAAGGTTATGGGTTTACCTGAATGAGGGCAGGGAACACCTGGCTCACCCAGGGCAGAAAACCGCTTAAAGGCAGTCCTAAGCCACAAACAATAGCATGAGCAATCTGTGCCTTAAGGACATGCTCCTGCTGCAGTTAACTAGCCCAACCTATTCCTTTAATTCAGCCCATCCCTTCATTTCCCATAAGGGATACTTTTAGTTAATTTAGTATCTATAGAAATAATGCTAATGACTGGCTTACTGTTAATGAATATATGCGTAAATCTCTGTTCAGGGCTCTCAGCTCTGAAGGCTGTAAGATCCCTGACTTCACACTTCACACCTCTATATTTCTGTGTATGTGTCATTACTTCCTCTAGTGCCTCTGGGTTAGAGTCTCCCCAACTGAACTGGTCTTGGCAACAAACTAGTTGATTTTCTTTACAATAAAAATATATAACATTCCATTATTTCTCAGCTCTAAATTCCAGAAAGAGTATGTAAACCAAAATATATATATGTATTTTAAAAGTAAAATTATTATAAATATGTTCTTTAATTTTCTTCATTTTTATTCCTTACAGAGTGATATGGTTAGCCTTTGTGTCCCCACTCAAATCTCATCTTAAATTGTAATTCACAGGTGTTGGGGGAGAGACCTAGAGAAAAGTGATTGGATTATGGGGGTTATTTACATGGTGTTTTCATCATAGTGAGGAAATTCTCACAAGATATGATGGTTTTATAAATGGTAGTTTTTTCTGTGCTCACACACACTCTCTCTTGCCTGCTGCCATGTAAGTCATGCCTGCTTCCCCTTCTGCCATGATTGTAAGTTTCCTGAGGCCTCTCCAGCCATGTGGAACTGTGAATCAATTAAACCTCTTTCCTTTATAAATTACACAGTCTCAGGTATTTCTTTATGATGGTGTGAGAATGGACTAATATATAGAGAGAACAAAATTTATCTATCATAGAGACAATTAAAATTAAAATTCCTAAACACTCTGTGGCTTTTTAATATACTATTTTGAGACTTTGTGTATGAAATGTAAATGAATTCTTGATAATAAGATTTTATGTATTACCAGGTGCTAATGGTTGATAATCACTTGTTGCATATGAACATATCAGACCACAAACTAGAATTTAGTATTATTTCATCAATAATACAACATTGTTTTTCTTTAAGGTATTCCTCGTGTTTGTTAACTGTTTATTATTTTTAAGGTATTTCCCTTGGCTTTAATTGTCATATCATACAGGAAAACATTACCTTTTCCTTTTCCCCCCAAATAGGAAACCAAAGCTTAAAAAGGTAATGATTTGCCTTACATTATGCAGTTTAAAATTATGTGAGCTATAATTTGAACCAAGAATATTCAAGTCAATCTTCTGAACCATTTCTAGAAAATACTACATTTTAGTAATTCTGAAATATATTCATTTACCTCACAGAAAAACTGACATTATGAAGCAATGATATATCATCTCTGTTTTAAGCATGATTCAAACTAACTTATATCAAAATATAGAAAGTCTCTCTCTCTCCATATATATATATATATATATATATATACTTTTAAGTACAGAAGTTTTCTATTGTTTTTAATTTGGAAATTATCTTTTCTTCTGATTTTAATTTTGCTAGTTGTTATTAATCAAATTAAAACACAGAAATTTAATTAAATATTTATGTGTCACTCAAGAAAAATAAAGCCTAATTAAAAAATGTTAATATTAGCACTCATATAAATTTATTTCAGCCACAACCTAGAGATTATATTTTAATATAATATGAGATTTAATATTTAATGTAATGTTTTATCTATACTTTTGACAAATAATTTTATTTATTTTGGTTGACAACATCAATTTTTCAAGTTAATGTATTCCAGGTACCCATGTAGCAATCAGGAGACTGTTAGATCTACATAGTTTTTTTAGCCAAAGATTGATAACATAAGAAACATTAGGAATGGAAGTTATATTAGTTACCTACTCAATGCTGTTCCTAATAAAGGAATGTTCCCTTTAGGGTGTTGTTAAGTGTTCAATTTACTCATTAAATGATTCAGAGTTCAAAAATCTACAGCCATTCCCTGAAGAGCTCAGTCTGCTGCCAAAATAATTCCACAGTAGTACAAATTATCTCCAGGACTTGATCTATTTTTAACAATTGAATTAATTAATTAATTGTATTTCATTTTCTACTTGAGTACCTGTTTGGAATTTCTTTCATTTTTATTGGGTTTATTATAGCACCTTCCTTTTAATGATTATGTAATTTGCTGTCATTCCTAGTCATTTATATTATTTTTAGAACATTTTCCCAAATTACGCTGCCAAAGTGAGTCATGCTGTATACATTTGTTTAATATTCCTTTAATTATTCAAAAGATTTTTAAAATCCTGCTTCTACAAAGTAATTAGAAATTGTTTTGAGAAAAATTTAATTATATCCTTTTAATTTCACATCATTATTGCAATACATTTTGGAAGTTCAGTCTATGCTTCTAACATGAGTCCTAACTGTCTTATTCCCTGCTGATTTAATCTTCCATGGTACTCCTCTTTAACTGATCAATTCACGTACCTCCTCCATAAGGATTTACTGAATAAATACTGTTTTATAAATATTGTTTTATAATATGAGGACACAGTACTCCAGATGATGGGGGAGAATCACAAATTGCCTAAATTCACGTGAGGGAGCATAAAATAAATCACTAAATGTATCAACAATTTTCTTTTAGGAAGTGAGAATTCATATGATAACTTCTCTGTCCAATCTACAAATTCTCTCTTTCCCTTGCTCTGCACTTGTATTTGGAAACAACCATGTAGGAGTGCTGGAAGTGTTTCTCTGTGGGTTCATCCACACAGCATTCAAATCCATTTTCCTTTCTGATCTCACCAGTTTCTTAGGGGTATTAGGTTTTTGCTGTCAAAATGGTATTATGTGTGACGTATTATGTGTGACATATCATGTGTGACATGGGCATTATGTGTGATGTTTTCATATTGACTATCATTATGTATTCAAAATATATGCAGTATCTATGAGAAATCTATGTTCTAATCTATCGTATCACAAAACAACAAAAACAACAAAAACCTCAAAAATAATTGTCAGCATCCAATAAAAGGAAACCATTAAGGGAAAGCACAAGCAGTTCTATGTGATGACCACATCCGAGAATCCACACAGAGCTGATTCTCTCCTGCTTCCATTTTAAGAACATGTGTTAAAATGTGTCATATCTTTATGTAATGTTTATAGCAACATTTTAAAATGTTGCTTTTCTAACCTCATATACAACAAAAATAACTTTATAAGATGAAGTGTTTGAAGACTGATTTCCTAGAACTCTAGATTTCTCCAAAGAATATTCGGGAATGTCTATTACTTTCAACAATTGTATTCTTACATAACAGTGCAAGATGCTTCTCATAGAACAAGATTCCTCAAAGATTTATTTTTCATTTCTACAATTTAGAAATAATAATCAGGTTTCCATAGCACTTCTTGACAATAAAAGCCTCATGATTTTCTAAAAAGAGCATAGTCTTATGGAATCATAGAACATTACAAACCAAAGGAATCTTATAAATCATCAATTTCAGCATTTCTGTTAGCATACATGATAATCTCCTCCAAGGGAATGAATGGAAAAGACAATACCTTAAACTCTTCATTCTATATATTTGTTACTTGCTAATGGTCTATTTGGAATGAAACATTCTAATGTACTTAAAACAAGTTTGAAATGTACTGATGTAAAGTGACCACTCATTTTATATGTTAGGGAATTAAATATAACTTGTACATAATTAAAAAAAAAAAAACTTTTTTTTTTTTTAAATCAGAAACCAAAATTACAAAATGGAACCTTATTACATATATGTATTTTATGTGATACTAAGTTTTAGGAATCTCTAGAAGGTACCCTCTATTCTAAATTTATTATTTAGGCAAAAGTTTCTTGTCTAAAGACTTCTTATATGAAGGATTAAAATCCATTCAGATTTTTGCTGTTGTTGCTTAGCACGCAAGTAATCATCAGGAAATTAAAATTATCAGCTGAACTAATGTAACTATGAGGGGCTGAAAGACACCTGAGAAGCAGACTTTGAATAAACAGTATATAAAATTTAACTCTACCTTTGGGTGAACTCGAGTGAACTTGGGATCAGATTAATTTCAATGCTTGGCCAGTTCTAATGTAAGTCCCTCCCCTAAATAAATGGGGAGGGGCTGGGAGCAGTGATTCACACCTGCAATCCCAGCACTTTGGTAGGCTGAGATGGGTGGATAACTTGAGGCCAGGAGTCCAAGATCAGCCTGGCCAACATGGCAAACCATGTTCTTTACTAAAAATACAAAAATTATCTGGGTGTATTGGAACATGCCTGTAATCCTAGCCACTCGGGAGGCTGAGGGAGGAGAATCTCTTAAACCTGGGAGACAGAGGTTGCAGTGAGCCAAGACTATGCCACTGCACTCCAGCCTAGGCAAAGAGTGAGAATCTATCTCAAAAATAAAATTAAAATTAAAAAAATAAAAATAAATGGGGAGAGACTCCCTCCCAGATATTCATTCTTTAAATGAGTCTTTATTGAGATGACCTCACTTTATAACAGAGATTACTCTCGAGGCACTGGGGATAAATCAAAATACAACACCCAGAAATTTACTGCTATTATGAAGCATACATTCCAGTGCAGAGGTAGACAATTTACAAAGTAATTAAAATGGAGATTATTTTAAGTATATTATCTTGCTCTGGCACGTATTTCAGAAACAACAAGAATGACAAAACCAAAACGAGGAAGAAGAAGTCTGAATGACTGACAAAACAAAGTTATATTTCCTTGGTCACATGTAGTTATGAACTAACTGCATGTACTAATATAAGGGAGCATTTCTTTAATTGGAGGAAAGGGCTCTCATGGCAGAACAAAAAATTAATAGTGAAGGCATATAATTGTTCTTATTGTTTCTACTTAAATGTAATGTATGTCACCTTCTCTTAAACTCCACTGGACAGGTGAGGCCACTGGAACAAATGGAAGGGAGAGATGCATTCTCCAATCATGGGAGACTGTCAAGCACCTGGGAGTAAACAGTACTTCAGACTAGTGGTAACAAGTTTTCGGGTAAGAGCTTTACAGAAAAAAAAAAATGGAGACGGGACTGAGGCATACCAGGAGTTAGGGGTTGTGGTATTAAAAATTAAGTAGATGAGTCAAAAGAGACCCAAGATAGCAGCTTTTGAGTGAAGTCTTGAGGGAGGTGAAGGAGTGGAGCAGAAGCACACTCTGCAGGACGAGCCCATGTGGAGCCCAGTGTGGGTGAAGCTGACTGAGAAAGGGTGGGAAGAACAGGAAACAAAAAGAGGTTCAGAGAAAAACTGTCTGAGGCAGATCAAGTGGGATTTTTAAGATCAATTTGAGGGATTTGACTCTTACTCATAGTGAGATGAAAAGACATTGTGGGGTTTTGATCATAGAAGTGCCAGAGTGACTTAATTTTTTATAAGACCACCCTGGATGCTTTGTGAGTAAACTAAAATTTTCAAGAATCAAATAAGAGGACAGTTGGGAAGTTATTTTTTTACCAGCTAGTAGAGATGACAGTGAAATATGCCAGAAAGATATCAGTGAGAAGAGTCAAATGTTGGTTTTATTTGAAGGCAATGCACGCTGATTGATGATATACGTCACAGGCAGGAATTTTTTTCTGCCTGTATTTACCAAGTGTGTTTATAGAAGTAGGATATTAAGGAAGGCATAGTGTCAAGCTTCCAAAAGAATGGACATGAAAGTGACTACATCAATAGGAAACTGTATATAAAAGTTGGAAGTTCAGAGGAAAGGTCTAGACTTTTAGGAAACTGAAATATATATATTATATTTTTAATATAAACACACACATACAAATATATATAATTTGTATGTGTATTTTACTTTATTTTTGTCCCTCCTTAATAGTTTAAGGATGTGGCCATAGTGATCATATTTTTCAAAAAAGATCCAATAATAAATATCTTCTTCAAAGAAGATATGTAACTCAAGTTGAAATCTACCAAAAAAAAAAAGTAACTTATTCATAGAGAGAACACTATGTATTAGTCTGTTCTCACACTACTAATAAAGACATACCTTAGACTAGGCAATTTATAAAGGAAAGAGGGTTAATTAACTCAGAGTTCATGACTGGGGAGGTCTCAGGAAATATACAGTCATGGCAGAAGGGAAGGCAAACACATCCTTCTTCACAACATGGCAGGAGCGAGAAGTATGAAAACCGAGCAAAGGGGGAAGTCCATTATAAAACCATCACAGGAATCACATGAGGGAAATTGTCCCCATGATTCAATTACCTCCCACCGGATCCCACCCACAATGGGAATTATGGGAACTATAATTCAAAATGTGATTTGTGTGAGGACACAGTCAAACCATATCATTCTATCCCTGGTCCCTCTCAAATGTCTTGTCCTCACATTTCAAAACACAGTCATGCCTTTTCAACAGTCCTTTAAAGTCTCAACTCACTTCAGCATTAACTCAAAAGTCCAAGTCGAAGGTCTCATCTGAGACAAGGCAAGTCCCTTCTGCCTATGAGCCTGCAAAATCAAAAGCAAGTTAGTTACTTCCAAGATACAATGGGGGAACAGGCACTGGGCAAATACACCCATTGCAAATGGGAGAAATTGGCCAAAACAAAGAGACTACAGGGCCCATGCAAGTCTGAAATCCAATAGGATATTCATTAAATGTTAAAGTTCCAAAATTATCTCCTTTGACTCCATGTCTCACATCCAGGTCACACTGATGCAAGAGGTGGGGTCCCACAGCCTTGGGCAGCTCCCCCCATTGGCTTTGTAGGGTATAGCCCCCTTTCTGGCTGCTTTCATGAACTGGCATTGAGTGCCTGTGGCTTCTCCAGATACATGGTGCAAGCTGTCAGTGGAGCTACTATTTTGGGGTCTGAAGGATGGTGACCCTCCTCTTACAGCTCCACTATAAAGTGCCCTTGTGAAGACTCTGCATGGGGGTTCCAACCCCACATTTCCCTTCCACACTACCCCAGCAGAGGTTCTCCATGAGTGCTGCACCCCTGCGGCAAACTTCTGCCTGGACATCGAGGTATTTTCGTACATCCTCTGCAACCTAGGCAGAGGTTCCTAAACCTCAATTCTTGTCTTCTTTGCACCTACAGGGCCAACACCATATGGAAGCTGCCAAGGTTTGGAGCTTACACCCTGTGATGCAATGGCCCAAGCCTGGATATTGACCCCTTTTACCATGGCTGGGGCTGAAGTAGCTGGGACACAGGGCACCATGTCCTGAGACTGCACAGAGTGGGGGTGCCCTGGGCCCAGGTCATGAAAACATTTTTCCTTCTAGGCCTCCAGGCCTGTGATGGGAGGGGTTGCTGTGAAGGTCTCTGACATGCCCTGGAGACAATTTTCTTATTGTCTTGGTGGCTAACATTTGGCTCCTCATTACTTATGCAAATTTCTGCAGTGGGCTTGAATTTTTCCTCAGAAAATGGGTTTTTCTCTTCTATCACATCATCAGGCTGCAAGTTTTCCTAACTCTTATGCTCTACTTCCTCTTGAATGCTTTGCCACTTAGAAATTTCTTCCACCAGATACCTAGATCATCTCTGCCAAGTTCAAAGTTCCAGAGATCTCTAGGGCAGGGACAAAATACTACCAGTCTCTTTGCATAGTGAGAGTGAACTATACTCCAGTTCCCAAGAAGTTCCTCATCTCCACCTGAGACCACGTTCGCCTGGGCTTTATTATCCATACCACTATCAGCATTTTGGTCAAAGCCATTCGACAAGTCTCCAGGAAGTTCCAAATCTCCCTACATCTTCCTGTTTTCTGAGCCCTCTAAGTCTAGGAAGTTCTAAACTTTCCCACATTTTCCTATCTTCTTCTGAGCCCTCCAAACTATTCCAGCCTCTCATGTTATCCAGTTGTAATGTCACTTCCACATTTTTGAGTATCTTTATATCAGCACCACACTCTCTGTGATACCAATATAGAATATTAGTCCATTCTCAAACTACTAATAAAGACATGCCTGAAACTGGGTAATTTATAAATGAAGGAGGTTTGGTTGACTCATAGTTCAGTATGGATGGGGAGGTCTCAGGAATCTTACACTCATGGCAGAAGTGAAAGCAAACACACCCTTCTTTACATGGTGGCAGGAGAGAGAAAAAATGAGAACAAATTGAAGGGGAAAGCCCCTCATAAAATCATCAGATATCATAGAATCATCAGATATCATCAGATATCATCCCACTCTCTATAATGGGAATAGCATGGGGGAAACCACCCCCAAGAGTCAATTACCCCCCACCAGGCTTCTCTCACAGCACATGGGGATTATGAGAACTATAATTTAAAATGTAATTTGGAGGTCAGGTGCAGCTCATACCTGTAATCCCAGCACTTTGGGAAACCAAGGCGGGTGGATCATGCGGTCACATATTCGAGACCAGCCTGATCAACATGGTGAAACCCTGTCTCTACTAACAATACAAAAATTAGCTGAGCATGGTGGCATATGCCTGTAATCCCAGCTACTCGGGAGGCTGATGCAGGAGAATTGCTTGAACCCAGGAGGCAGAGGTTGTAGTGAGCCAAGATCGTACCACTGAATTCCAGCCTGAGTGACAGAGTAAGACTCCATCTTGAAAATAAATGAATAAATAAATAATGAAATAAAATGTAATTTGGGTGGGGACACAGCCAAACCATATCATTGCATCCCTAGGCCCACCCAAATCTCATGTCCTCACATTTTAAAGCACAATTATGCCTTTTCAACGGTCCTTTAAAGTCTCAACTCATTTCAGCATTAACTCAAAAGTCCAAGTCCAAGGTCGGACAAGCCAAGTCCCTTCCGCCTATGAGCCCACAAAATCAAAAGCAAGTTAGTTACTTTCTAGATACAATGGAGGAACAGGCATTGGGCAAATACACATAGTATGGGAGAAATTTGCCAAAACAAGAGACTACAGGCCCCATTCAAGTCTAAAATCCTAAAAGGCAGTCATTAAAATTTAAAGTTCCAAAATGATCTCATTTGACTCCATGTCGCACATCCAGGTCACACTAATGCAAGAGGTGGGCTCCCATGGCCTTGGGCACTGGGAAATTTATAAAGGAAAGAGATTTAATTGACTAATAGTTCAGCATACCCGGGGAGGCCTCAGGAAATTTATAATCATGGTGAAAGCAGATGTGAACATGTCCTTCTTCACATGGCAGCAGTAGAGAGAAGAATGAGAACTGAGAAAATGGGGATGCACCTTATAAAGCCATCAGATCTCATGAGAACTTACTCACTATCTCGATAATAGCATGGGGGAACCACCCCCATGATTAATTATCTTCCACCGGTCCCTCCAATGACAAGTGGGGATTATGGGTACTACAATTCAAGATGACTTGGGTGAGGCCACAGCCAAGCCATATCACACTAATATTCACTAACAACTGTGTTTGTTATCTTCTTGCTGGGAAAATATCAATCCCATGTATTTCACTGATGATTATTAAGTGGAACTGGAGATCTGATTTCTGGATGCAAAGAGAAAGGCATGTGTAGTCTCCAAGTCTGACCTCTAAAGTGCACATTGCACAGTCCTCTTTTCTCACCCCATTTGCCCTCTCTGATGCAGAAGAGCTAGTGGAAAAATCTGGGGATTAATGGACAAAGAAACCATAGGATGGAAAGAATCCCGTTTGTCATCTTTCATTGGACATCAATACAAGATAAACAGCAATCTTTGCTGTGTTAAGCTGCCAAGATTTTGGGGTGAAGGTGGTTGTTTCTTATTGCCTCTGGTGGTACACACTCAGAATAAATAAGATTATATATGAAGAAGCAAGTGATAACAAGTATTGGTGAGAATGAGGAGGAAAGGGAACCCCTACACTGTTATGGAAATGTACCTTGTAATAGCCATTGTGGAAAACAGTATAAAAATTCCTCAAAAAATTAAAAAATAAAACTCCAGTGATCCAGCAATCCTACTACTGGGTATATATTCAAAAGATAATAAATCAATATGTTGAAGAGAAAACATCTCTTTCATATTCATTGCAGCATTATTCAAAATTTCCGAGATATAAAAACAATGTGAGTATCTCTAGGCAGATAAACGGATAAAAAAATGTGGTGTGTATATATATATACATATACACACACACACACGTGCTGGAATAATATTCAGACTCAAAAAAGAAAACAATTCTGTCATTTACAAAATCATGGGTGAAACTGAAGGACATTATACTAAGTTAAATAAGCCAGAAATATTAAGAAAAATATTGCACGATGCCACTTATATGTGGAATCTAAAACCAAAAAAAAGGTTTAATACATAGAGACAGAGAATGAAACAATGGTTAACAGGGGCAGGGAGGGAAGGGAATTAGGACTGTGGAGATGTAAGTCACAAGGTAAAAGTTGCAGTGATGTGGGTTGGATAAGTCTGAAGATTAAACCTATACATAAAGACTACAGTTTAAAATATTGTATACCTGAGATTTGCTAAGAGAAGATTTCAGGTGCTCTTACTACACACATTCACTTTCACACCCCCACATACACACACACAGTTACTATGTGAGCTGAAGGATTTGTCTATTGCATGATTTAAAATTTCACTATGTAAATATGTATCAAAACTTCATGTTGTACACATTAAATATATGTGATTCGAAAATAATAAAGGCATGCCTGCATAGTGTTCATGGTGGTGCAAACTGTGCTAACAATGTGGCAATATAGCTGAAAACCTTGCAAAAGTGCCCTTGCCCTTTGATCAGTTACATATTTTTAGAAATTTTTGGTAAAGGATAAAGTCAGATATGTATCTAAGGTTTTAGCTCAAAGTCATTCACCTCAGATAGTTATAAATATTCTTATAGCACAAAAAATATAATAATGTCCAATAAAAAACTGGCTGAGTAAAAAAAGAAAATAAAGCATTTAAGATTATATCTTATTCTGAAACATGTTTTGAAAACATGTACAAATACTTCATACATAATCACTGTAATGGTTTTGTTTATATTAATTTGCTTTGGTTAAACATATTAGTGCAGTTATTGTTTTTTCAGCTATGAATAATGAAATCCTTAGAAAAACTATATTTGAATTATAAAACAGAAAGAGCAAGGTAGACAGAAACCAATATAGCAGATTTTCCAGGAAAAAATTTATACAAATATACAAAATAATCAATACAGAACCATGGCTCTATATTTTGTATAATATAACACTAATTATAACTATTAACAGTCATTTTATTTGTGATGTATTTTTTAGTACTTTCTTTGCAATATGCAATTTTCCTTAAGAACAACTTTATGGATTCTTGTGTTATTTAACGTTGGAAGAATGCTTTGACAGTCTGAATATGTGGGCCTCTCTCCCGTCATTTTCGGTAGGAAAGTGAAATCATTTTCAGTTTCCAGTGAATTCACTACTCTCTTAATTGCCCCCTGAGGAGCAAAGTGTCAGCAAGAATTTCTACCGAATCTTGCATAATGATTAAAAATGGAGAAACCAAGGCAGCTACAGAAAAGGTCACTGTATAATCTACTCTTATTGAAACAAATAGATTTAATGGAAGTACTCTATCTTTTCGGTAGATATTGGTGACTTTTCTCAGTCTTGAAGAAAAGATCCCTTCCGATTTTATTACACTGGATTAAATGCTATCTTTATGAGTTTCTTCTTTTCAACAGTAATGGGGTGAGAGTCTTTAACTTTCATTTTTCTCATCATGAAAATTAACTTAAATAAGGCTTAATTGTACTTTATCAAAGACAAGAAAAATTTTCATTTCCACAGAAAAAGATATTTGTATTCTCTTTTAGTTTCAGGGCTTAGGAATAAAGCCTGCTCAGCCTCTGAAAATAGCTGCCCACATTCCACTGTTTTGAGTGTGATTGAATACACACTCTTTTCCTTTAATATTTAGAAAATATTTTCTATTGCAGAAAATGTAATTAACATTAAATTGTAGACAGTTTATTATAGGAAAAGTTACCAAGTACACCTTACTCAAAACTCATATTTATAGATGAGAATTAGATTGAGTAATTGTAGAGTCCCCTAAATAATAATGATCATAATAATGACATTGTCAACAGCCAATATACTTTCTGGATACTAACAATCTTCTGGCCAATCTGATAAACACTTTTTGCACGTATTCAACTAATTTAATCCCCATATGTCTTTTACATATCAGTTTGTTACTCCCATTTTAGAGGGAGCAAAATGATTTTTATCAAGGTTAAATAATTTTTCTAGATCCCACAGTAGGCAAACTAAACTCTAAAATCATGGTTCAGGTATTTGAGGAAATTCATGAAATTTAGAGGCTGAAAAATATAGAACTTAAATTTTTTCATAATAAAAGCTACTCATCGTGAAAAAATATTTGCCTATGAACATATATATTTGTGCTTTGGGCACTGTAAACTTTAAGCTAACTGCATAAAAAAAATTTCTGAGAAGCAAATAATGTCTACAGAAAAAAATGTTTGCAGTAATGGTGTCATTTTACAGGATTTTACAAACTAGCTGTCCTTTCATTTGAGGTTTAGTATGCTTAAATCTAAAAACCAAAATGGAATTCTGTAAAATAATTCTATATAAATTAGCTTACTTTAGTTCACTAAGATTTTACTGATTGCTTTGTTTTATAAGGAAAATAAACTCATATATGAAGTTCTGGCTCATAATTCCTCAAGAGAGTTGCTTAAAAAAATTGTTCAAAAGACTGTGCTTAATGTTTGGTTTACTTAGATATGGTGAAAATAATTTAAAATCAAAACACTTCATATGTAATAATAGTTATAAGAGTCCTAATGTTAAGAGAAAGCAAATCTATTTAAAACTTGTATATATTTTTCATGTGTTAAACAAGCTTAGAAAATCATACTATAAAATCAATTCATATGGCTTAACTTGGTTATAAACTTACCTTTTTAACAAAATTGAGTTTTATTCTCTTGCATTAAGACAATACATGATCTTTCAGATAATTGTAAGCAGTTAAAAATATGTAAGCCCCAAGTATATATCTTAAATACATAATATATATTACAGATTATAAATATGTATATACATAATTTTGTAATGCTTATTTTAAATATTTTAAAGTTAGCATTTGTTGATGTAACTAGTTTCTAAATATATCAATGGTAATTTTCTAGTTTTTCAATGTCCCATAAATTATTTAGCCAGTTTCTCCTTGTTTGGATATTTAGAGAGCATCATTTGATGCTATTGGGGAAAAGTCTAAGACATTTTTCTACACTGAGCAAAATAAATTTTAGAAAAAGCTTAATGGTAAACCAAATGTGTTATTGAGATAGTATCTTATATCTAAGATTAGTGGAATGACTAAAATTGTATCATCCCTTTTTACATCCATATGTTTAAAAGGGCCAAGAGGAAACTTCCTAATGTATGAAATTGTACTTGTAAATGTTACCTCTCTTCGACCGCTTTCATTTCCCTGATTAACACTCTCTTACAGGTGGAACGGACTATCACTTACAAAAAAGCCTGAGGCTTGAAATCCATGGTTCTTTGAATGTCAGATTGAGTTTATTCCTCAAACGTATGGTTTCTTATTTCGATGAGAATATATACTTACATTAGTCACACAAAATTCTTACTGTGATTTTTAATTGTCTCTTTGTTTTGACAGACCAGAATAACAAATTCAGGTTGATTTGTACCAGTTATTCTACAGAATCTTATCTCTAAGAAACCTTCTCTACCTCCTAAATTTTAACTTTGTTCATCTCCTTAATATTTATAGAAAGCCATGCTTCCATTCTGCTACATTGTGTAAATAAACATAAAATATTTCTTGCTCAGGCACGGTGGCTCACACCTGTAATTCCAGCACTTTGGGAGGCCGAGGTGGGTGAATCACAAGGTCAGGAGTTTGAGACCAGCCTGGTGCACATTGTGAAACCCCGTTTCTACTAAAAATACAAAAATTAGCTGAGCGCGATGGCGGGTGCCTGTAATTCCAGCTACTAGGGAAGCTGAGGCAGAAAAATTACTTGAACCTGGGAGGCAGAGGTTGCAGTGAGCTAAGATTGTGCCACTGCACTCTAGCCCAGGCAACAGTGCAAGACTCTTTAAAAAAAAAAAAAAAAACCCAATAAAATGTCTTACATAGTCAATAAATATGTGTATCAAAAATTGATATTTTAAAAACTACCATAAAATTTCTAAGTTATTTATATTTTAAAATCATAGGATAAAAAATTCTCCACTAGGTTTATTTATTTAGTCAATATAGTAGATATTTGCCTTTATGTGTTGTCTAGCATATCCAGTACTCATATTTCACAAAGGTATCAAGTTTTATTCGAGGGAAGTTGTTTCTTTCTGGCTCTGTGTTGTGTTTGGTAACTTTTTTTCCCATTTTTTATCCTTCCACTATGGAATCACAAAAGTGCCCGATCCTTCCCCTCCTCAATTTCCAGGAAAATAAATGATAGACGGGAAGTGGTGGGGGAGAGGGGTCGTAGTAATGCCCAGCACATGCTGTCTCCCACGTCTGAATTTTGATTAAGCAGCTAAGGATAAGGTAACTCATCCCTGAGTCTTATCAGTGGCTGTGATGGCAACGTTCAATGCAGCTGTCAGATAATTGCTATTTGCAACATGAATCAATAATTTGAAAGAGCTCATACATTCTTAGCCCTTGGTTGTAATTTATGACCTCTAGTTTATAGAAATAGTGCAGATAATTATACTGTTAATTCATCATAGTAATGTAATATTACTTAAGACTTACCTTAGGCTATGTTCCCTGACAACTATTTTGCATGCACTATCTCACTACCTGTATTACGCAGTGTTTGAAATAGTGTTTAACTCTCTAAGGGCACGCACGCTTGGATTCATAGCTCTAAATCTAGAGTTCCAGCTCTCAACCCTTCCCTGTCCTATCTATTGTCAACCTATTTAGTTTCTTGTCTATTATTTTCAACTCATGCAACATCTCTTGAGGACTTCATTTCTATGAGACAGGGCACTATCCACTGGATTTACACAGTTTAATTTGATATTATCCCTGCCTTCGTTGCAGTTTATTAAGAAGAGACCAACATTTAAGCAATGAAGTGAAATTGAATATGGTACTCACCATGATAGATGTCAGGGATAGGGAGAGGATTAATTAAAGATAATGGTCAGTTCATGGATCAGGGTCAGAATAGGATTTACAGCAAAGTAGCCTGCTAACACTTTAAAGATTATGAGGTATTTTGTGGCAGCCAAAATACAGGAGAGATTTTAAGAAAAGGTAACACCTTGACTAAATTTTTGTAGCAAGGAAACAAAGTACCATATGTTAGAAATGGAATTTCGATTGTCCTGAATAGAGAGAGGGGAAACACCTATGTGGGAAACAGCATGTGAAAGTTTAAAACGTGGGCAAAGGCCAGATCATGGAAAGTGTCAAAG
>NW_012118365.1:1095963-1097788 GCF_000951035.1 Colobus angolensis palliatus
ATATAGTATCTCCATCTGAGTTTTATTATTTGGATAACCTAAAAAGTAGCCTTAATTGTTGAAATTTGAGTTGCAGCACGTGATTTGGTAAGTTGTGACCTTATTAATAAGAATTTTTCAGCAGCAATTAAGAGTGTAGACATATCCAGAATATTGTGTTGAATCGTTTATGGCTCCACAGTTTTCTGAGATTTATTATGCATCATACTTCACTGTCCTTAAAAAATTTCTTCCAGAAAGATTAATATGGCAACATCATGAAAAGCTGACTAAATCAGAGAAAAACTGCACCCAGAAGATTGGTTAGTATAATCATAATGTCAAGGGAAATGAAACAAAATCTAGTACTTTGAGGGTCCAGGATTGAGGAAGTGGTAATGGGAACAGAAAGAAGCTAAAAGTTGCAGACATTACAAAAAATACATATACATATGTAATCTTTTTCAACTTACTGAAGGGGAGATAAGAGCCAAAATTTGTTCTACATTTTTGGTCCTAGGCTAATTAAGTGAGAAGTCTTTAGGAGTGACAGGGGTAAGGGAGAGCGTACGGGTTTGATTTTAAACATAGATGAATGGGGACGACCACCTGGCAGAAGGGCAATGCCATGGTGAAATAGAGAAATTTGGAAGTACTTGCCAATAGAGAGACAAGACTAGAGGGATGAAGGTATAGTTTTGGAAGAAAGAACAAACTAGTATTAGAAAATGAGATAGAAGTAAATTAGAAAGGGAAAGCAATTCCTGAAAAGTATCCAGCGAACAAAGACAGAATACTAAAATCCAAGGGAATAGGATATTTCTTAAAGGAGATAGTGATCCATCTAGACTCTAGAATGTTGTTGTTGTCATATCAGAGTGTTCAGAGATTGTGGAGAATGAATAATGAGAAAATGCTTTGGATTTTGCTAGACAGGTGTCATTAATTATATTCAAAAGTGCATTTTCAGGAAGCCACAAGGGCAACCGCTAAATGAAAAGAAGGAATCCATCCTGAAAGAACAGAATAGATGGTGAAATAATTGATGTAGGTAGGAATGCTAACTAGACTCTCTTTTGGTTATCATTGCAATACATATTGAAAGTATTTATTTTTGCCTCTGCAGATAGTCTGGTACTCAACCAAGGGCCTCTGTGTTATTATTTTGTATATCTCTGGAGCCTGACACAAAGCCTGCACATAGTGAGCATTTCAGGCATGCTTTAGAAGATCGTCACAGAATGTAAGGAGAGAAATGGAGAGGAATAATGGGGAGACATTAAAGGCAGCCAGCCAGTCAGGTAGCTAGCTTCTGTCCTCCTTCCCTCTCTCCCTTCCTTTCATCATGTTGTCTATACTTTTCCCAATCCGGGTCTGTTCCATCATTTTATCATATTTCATTTTTTGGGGGGCAGGGGGGGGAATGAGGTCTCTCCATCACCCAGGCTGGAGTACAGTGGCGCGATCTTGGCTCACTGCAACCTCCGCCTCCCGGGTTTAGGTGATTCTCCTGCCTCAACCTCTCGCATACCTGGAACTACAGGCATGAGCCACCACACCCTGCTAATTATTTTGTATTTTTAGTAGAGAGAGAGTTTCACCACGTTGGTTAGGCTGGTCTCAAACTCCAGACCTCAAATGATCTGCCTGCCTCGGCTTCCCAAAGTGCTGGGATTGCAGGCGTGTGCCACCGCGCCCAGCCATCTTATATTTCTAACTGTACTTGAATATGAAATGTTTCATCAAATCAGGGCTTCTTTATCCAGCCTCCAATTATCAATGCCATTCTTGTTTCTTTGCCTTTGAAAATTAGATAAAGCCTGAAATTCTTATCCCACCAATCTTA
>NW_012118365.1:1098548-1142524 GCF_000951035.1 Colobus angolensis palliatus
TGCATAGTCAAGAAAAAGTTTTCAGTCTAGGAAAATCTTCGTGGTAAACACTGAAAACATTCTGGAATTCCCCAATTTAAGCTTTCCTTGGCCCAGAGCTTCAATATGAAGAATTGATTGTGATAACTCCTTTGCATTCCTTGTTTTCAGGAAGCTTTTCTATGAATGGTTCACTAGCTGCACAACTATCCACTCATAGTTTGCGGGCACCGCATGCAACTACCACCAACTGTAAGTCATACCGAGCTACTCAGTCTTCTTCATGAAGACTATTAGATGCTGATTCAGCTCTCTAGCATCCTGCTTGGAAAGGCTGGGAGTTGCTCACTAACCAAAAGGTAGTACACATTGCTATAGGTAGTACACACTGATTTAATAAATTATAATTAATAAATCTACTCTGACATCTATAGAACATTTAAAGTTTTTTTAAATCCCCTGTGACTTCATTTAGTAAAACAAATCATTTAGGTAAACACAATAATTGTATGTGAAAAATGGAGCAACTGAAGCTAAAAGTGGTTAAGTGACTTTGCTTTTCAGCTAGTTATTTGTCAAAGTAAGATTAGAAGTTGGATATCTTAACCAAACTGCCAATGCTTTCCTGATTTCACAAGACACCTTCCCTATATCACCTACCGTGTGCTAGAGGACCACGCCAAGTGCTTCAGGAGAAGAAAGAAATATATAAATCTCATTGTTCCTATTCTGATACTGTTTAAACTTACACTACGAAGATAATATGCATATATCACATACTTTAGTCATAATTAAAAAGACAGGAAGGCAGAAACGCAAACACCAAACTAGATATCCTGTTTTTCCCAAAGTGTAAAGCATCAGAGTTCTAAGTTTTGAATACAATATCTCTTTTAGACAATTGATTTTTGTTACTTCTTTAAATATAAATGCTATCATAAGCCTACTGTATGTAAGCGCACCTGAGAGCAAAAACTTACGCATACTCCGAGAATGACCCTGTATGGCAGAGACATCCGAATGTGTTTGCTGAGCTAGGGAATCTGGGAGTGGCCACTCCAGAGATTCATTCCTTGTTTATGAGTAACATCTGAGCCCCTAGCCCAGCCCGTGGAACATGTGGTGTAGAGGGGATTTGGAGGGGGGTGTTGAATGAAGGTTGCCAGGTGAAGGTTGTTAGGTAAATGGTGCTACGTGAAAGTGCTATATGAACTGCATGCCTCTCACAAATGGTTGTGGTTCTTCGGCCCAGCCTGCTGCCACTGGACTTCTCCCCTGTAGGTAAGCCCCCCAATAAAACTCCCTGTCTCAAAAAAAAAATTTCTTCCAATTTCTCAGTATTAGTCATGGTATTTTCTTGATGTAAAATGTGTCCGAAAAACAAAGATTGGAAGAATAAATAAAATAAAAAAGTGTCAGGAAAACAGGGCCTGAAAGAATAAATAAAATAAAACAGTACTTCAGAAACAGGCAAGCGGCATAACACTTCCCATTACTGGTCCTTTTGTTCTTCAGGATCTATGTATTAGCTCCCTCCCTCTGCATTTAGAGTAGAATGAGAACTAAATATCTTTAAAAATGGAAAATAAAATGAAAAACATGAAGTCCAAGATAAAAAAAAAAGGTAACTGCAGTGTGAATTCATCTTTCCTCCTTGTGGTTTACTTCAATTGCCACTAAAATGAGTGCTTGTACTGCAAATAACCTCTTCATTCTTTATCCCTTATAGATATGTTCTGTACCTTTTGGGAGCATTGTGAAAATAATATTTATGTTGGGAAAGTAATCTGCTTTGACATTACAGAACCAAAGCATTTTTAATGAGCACCAAGGGTATGTCTTTCTATAGGAATTTTGTTACAATACGTATTGTTAGAAAATCACTAGGACATTGTCTCATAAGTTCAAGGTAAAACCATTTATTATATATACCAGTTTACATATATCTAGTTAGATGTATGATTCATAACTTGATTACAATAGGAGTAAAACATATCACTAAAGAACTAGATAACTTTTCTACAGCATAACCATATTTTGATATTATTAGGTCTTTTAAAGATTTGTTACCTCTCGTTTTTTATATTCATTTATGCTGCTCAGATCAAACCAAGTAGGACATTTGCTGCTCAGTTACTAAGGAAGAAGAAATTTTAACAACTTGCCAAGTGTAGAGCTCCATTAAGTGACCGTAGGACTCCTTAGAATTGAAGAGGCTCCAAAAAAAGAGTATAGCATCCCGCTTTGATAAGCAACCTAGAATTTTTAAAAAGAGACTTTTGCTTATAAATTGTTGCAGGTTTTATTTAGTTTACAGTGTTGAAATACTGTTTGTATTTTGAAGTGCTGTATACAGTCCTGTAACAGGTACATTTACTAAAAATCAGTTCTTCAAGATGTTATACAGTCTTAAGCCATAAACTAACTGCTGTGTTCCAAACTTGCTACCAAAAAATAAATAAGTAAAATAAAATAAGACTCAATTATCCTCCTTTACATTTGAGGTTTTAATTTCAGAAATATTTCATTCAGATTACTTAGTGGAGAAAAAAAAAATCCAATTTGTATCTCTACCAGGACAAAATGTGATTTTACTTTTCACACGTTTGCATGGTAGCGAGATCTCACCAACAATGCTGATAATGCTAGATGGTGCATATCCCAAAAGCTAGGACAGCTTCGTGCATCAGAATCTCACATTTTCTTAAGGTAGTTTTTCCCAGAAAGTGATCATTATTGCCTCGTGTTCTGCTCAGGGATCATAAAGTCCTTCAAGAACATAGCTAGGTCTAATTGACTGTTAAATCATTGACAATAATCATAAAAGATATGTAAAGGTGTGTTGAATAACACAGTATTTGCTTTTTTTTTTTTGACTTTTGTAATCCAGAAATACATGAATACCTTAAAAGTAGTTTTTCTAATGAATGCATAAACTCATCAGTGTGATTATTTGTGTAAGTTACTGATTTACTTTTTAAAATATTTTATTTATCCACTGAAAATATATATTTTTAAACAATCACTTATATAATTTACACATTATTAATTTGATTGATAGAAACATACTCCTTAAGTAACCTGTTATTCATAATACTCATTTATTATCCAAAATATAATAAATATTTATAAGTAACATTGATGGGAAATATTGATAAATATTTTTAAGACATTCTTTTATTCTGTAGGTCATTTAATTATATTTCACATGGAAAATGCCTTTAGTTCCAAGACAGATACCTGACAAGTAAACAGTTTTAATCTGATCTTTTTTAGCTACATTTATTAGAATTCAGAATTGGAAAAGTCTAAGATTTCCCATGTCTATGACGGCTGTTCTCTACCCTGCCTTCTCTCAGAATTCAACTGGTCTTAGATTTAATTCAACTTTTCATATGCCCATCATTTTACTGTCAAAGTAGGCTGACAGATTCATTTTATCTAGATATATGCAGACTTGGTGCAAGGCATAGACGAAAAGGATCTGGACTGATGCACTCAGCTATCAGGCACCTTCTATGTACTGCTGAACAACCCATTCCAGGCGGGGTTCAATGTCATGATTCACTGAGAGTTTGGCCCACCCAGGAATGGGGGCAAAGCAAAAAATGACAATACTTTTAACAATATTTCAAGAAGACAATTGTTGAAATGAAATACTCAAATCAGTTTCTTTGAATTCGTCCCAGTGGATTGGTGACAGGTAGAATGCTGCTCTAATGAATTAGGGGAAAGTGATGGTTGCTTGAACTATATTGATGTGGTGGAGAAACAGAGAAGAAGAGAAATTGGGAAGCTATTGAGAAAAATCAATAGGACTCGACCAATTGATTACACAGGTTAAGCGAGAAAAGAGTCACTGATGACTTTTATATTTTATATAAATTTTCATCCATAATTATCCATAAAATTGTCTGACAAAACAAAATGATATACTCAGTAGAACCTGAGATATAGCTCTTGTACTCCAATAAAATTCTGTTCACTATAATGCAACTTACAATAATGTGAAATGTTGGAAACAGGAATACTACTGGATTATCAAGGAGTCGGTCTTCTGAAAGAGTTCAAATAGTTTCCTAAAGAGTAAATAAGGCGTGAGTGATGTTGGGGCTATTCTGGTACAAGTGAGTCAGGTAATAAAGGCAGGGCCATTTGCTATCATGTACTATCCACTCACATTCACATCGAGTGCTCACAGGAGTGTCTTCAACTCTGAATGTACACGATGCTGTGTTTCAGTCTCAAAGTTCTGATACAGTGTTTTAGTCTGAAAATTCTGTCTCTGAACACTTTTGCAGTCTTAAAGAATATGGACAGCCTCCAAACCATTGGTGTTATAAAATATTATGTCTCTTTATATTTCCTGTATTTAAAATTAAAACTCCACACAAACACACACGCGCACACACACACACACACACATTATTATGTATGTCAGTCAGAGCGGTGACATCTTCTCTCACCATGTAGCCTCAAAGAAACTCCACTGTACCTGTGTGAGAGAAAGACAGTAGAAAAATTCACATAGCAAGCAGGTTAGTATGAAAGTAGCACAATCCTTTAAAAGGATGGCATGGATCATCAGGCATCCCCACACAACACTTTGAGAACCACTGCTGCAGTGTTAATAAAATGAATGGTATTTATTGGCCATCTACTGTGTATGACAGAATATGCTAGAACCTGGTCATATATTGTTATTCGATTTTCAATAGCTTAGAGAATGTCATTTTCATATAACATTTGGGCAATTGATGTCTAATGAGAAAAATGTTATTTGTCTAATGTAATGTTACAAAGCCAGATCAATCTGCATCCAGAATCCATCTTTCCCCTATACATTATAATTTTACCAAGTAACAGTTAGTCAAATGGTGTTTCTTTAGAAATAATTATGAAAATTGCATTGGGAAACAATGTTGCCAGTACAAGATCTCTAAGGTTTCCTCCATATGTTTTTTTCTGCTTCTTATATAAGTGTCCAGTACTTTTTGGGATTAAAAAATCAAGTAATTAACTAGGCATCTGGAACTGACATATTTAGTTTTGTCTAACTAGTGGAGGTTTATATATGAGAGTTTCTTCATAAATTTATTTCAAATTTCACTTACTTTTGTGATAAAAACTCATTTTTCTAGAATCACATGTTCCAGCCCCCAAGTTGAAAATCCAGGAGTGTGTGTTTGTATATGTGTGTATATTTTTAAAACTTAATTAAGAAAAATATAGTTTAAAATTTATTCTAAAATACTGGTAATAATGCTAATATAAGACATGCCATGAGCAGAAAAAAATGATTTCTTGAAATAAAATTTAATAGAGTTTGGTCTTAAGTTGATTGGCCTAATTTTAGTGCTAACATTTTCATTTCTGGATTTCAATTTAGAAAGACAGCCAAAAATTATTCTTCTTCTATCATAAACTGTTGAAACAGTGTAAGATTTACTGGTGAGAGAGTTTATTAAGTATTAACTTATATGATCACAAGATCCCACAGTAGGCTGTCTGCATGCAGAGGAGCAAGAAGAGCAAGTCCCAGTCCCAAAACTGAAGAACTTGGAGTCCAGTGTTTGGGAGCAGGAAGCATCCAGCATAGGAGAAAGATGTAGACTGGGAGCCTAGCCCAATCTTCACGTTTTTCTACGTGCTCTATATTTGCTGGAAGCTGATAGATTGTGCCTACCAGATTAAAGGTGGATCTGCCATCCCCAGTCCACTGACTCAAATGTTAATCTCTTTTGGCAACACCCATACAGACAAACCCAGGATTAATACTTTGTATCCTTCAATCCAATCAAGTTGACAGTATTAACCATCACATTGTCTGTTAAATGATATACATATTCTGAAGATTTAACCGTGAGCACAATCAACATAAACCTTGACCTCACAAAGCACACCCTAGTTGAAGACATAGGCATTAAGCTAATAATCACAAAATAGGTACATATTTATTATAGCAGCGGTGTACTGCTACTAGAAAATACTCTAGGTTGAGAATCATATACTTTTACTTTAGAGATAATTTAAATGTGATGGTATACACCAGATTGTAAATAAAATTTGAGAAGATTATGCTATCACTTTTGAATTTGTATTTATGAGGAAGATGACAGTAAATTATAGCCAGGTATTTGGTCATTGTCATCTGTATTCAACAATTTTTGTCCACTTTTCTGTTGATTTTTGCTCTATTACTTATGGGTTTTTTGTTTTTTTCTTTTTCCTCATTTCCATGTTTGATTTCCTTGAAACAGGACTTATACTTTGGGGATTAGAACTAGTTACTTTGTGATCTTGGATTAAAGTCTTGACCTGATATAAAGACTCATGGTGGATGAAATTCAATGGATGAAAAAGCAAAGGTTTCTGGGAAGAGAAACCTAGCACATTCTATTTTTGCATCTTTAAATAGTAATAGTTCTGAGTCCCAGTTTTCTGTAAAATTATCAATGGATTTGTTGTGTTTGTATATATTCAGAAAGAATAAATTGGGATTTGGTGACCTAAATTCCATTTACATCATGTAATAGTGATGTGATCGTAACGTTTCTGAATTAATTGAAAAATTATTAGAGTGCAGGATAATGAATAGTCAACTACTAAACGTGATCTTTTGTATTAGTATCTATGTATTTCTTTAAGACTGTATCAAGTTCAGATTTCTTACAAAGAATTTTCCATTTTTATAGGATATATTAATAATAATACTAATGATAATGTATTTCATTATCATTACATACTGAGTGATTGATGATCTTCATGTTACATACTGAGTGCTTTCTTCACATGTGTGCAGGGGCTTTATTTTAAGAAATGCTATCAGAGAAAATGTATGTGAGTCTAGGAAGAATGTTACGGAAAGGAGAAAGACATCTTTTTTGTAGTCATTTATCCTGGGGTTTATCATAGAAGGACAAAATGAGCATCTCTGTGGACAAGTGGACTGCAGTCGCTCTGGGAGCCCTCTGAGATGCTGTATTGAATACACTCCAGGCTGGGCGCGGTGGCTCAAGCCTGTAATCTCAGCACTTTGGGAGGCCGAGGTGAGCGAATCACGAGGTCAGGATATCGAGACTATGTTTTCTAACACGGTGAAACCCCATCTCTACTGAAAATACAAAAAATTAGCCGGGGGTGGTGGCGGCGCCTGTAGTCCCAGCTGCTCAGGAGGCTGAGGCAGGAGAATGGCGGGAACCCGGGAGGCGGAGCTTGCAGTGAGCCGAGATCTCGCCACTGCACTCCAGCCTGGGCCACAGAGCGAGACTCCATCTCAAAAAAAAATAAAAATAAATAAAAATAAAAATTAGCTAAGTGTGGTGGCACGAGCCTGTAATTCCAGCTACCCGGGAGGCTGAGGCACGAGAATTGCTTGAACCCAGGAGGCAGAGGTTGCAGTGAGCCGAGATGGCGCCACTGCACTCCAGCCTGGTGACAGAGTGAGACCCAGTCTCTAAATAAATAAATAAATGGAATACACTCCAGATGGGAAAGAATAGGTTCTCATCCACGGATTCTCGTGACGCTGTTCAACTCCCTCACCATTTCACACTGGCCCACGATGAAATGGATGAACAAATTCCAGCAGGCAGGATACCAGCTGCAGGCAGAGGAGTCCAGGCAGAAAGTGAGCTGTGTGCCTGGGCTGCTGCAGCTGAGGTGAGGTGCTGTCGGTTCGTGCCTACCCACAGACGGTTGCCGTGGCAACACTGGAGTCACTTTTTTGGTCAAGAGAATGTGAAGTGGGTGCAAGAGACTTGGCATTTAGTAGAGATAGGGTTATTTCAGCATCTAGGCTACACTAAAATTGAATCCAGTTTCTTTGACCCTTTCTCTTGCATCTTGCTTCTATCTCAGGGAAAAGAGCTTCTATTTTGGAGAGCAGTGAACTAAACTTCTACTCTTTCCTGTTCAGCCTTCCAAATTTCCCCTTGCTTCACGCTTCTGGCAGGATTGGGCTTAGGAAGATTATTCACATCTCCATCTCGGGTGGGAACACTGGGTTCTTGATGAGGACCAGACCTGAGAATGGAAGATGAAACACTGGTAATCGCTTTTGGCATAGATGTTCAAGGAATTTGTGTTAACACTCTCATATTGACTGCCAAATACTTCATACTAAGGTTTATGGAGAAGACAGCAAAAATTTCATTTTTGATGCTAGAAAAATGAGTTTCATCTTCACCAAACTGATCAGGGCAGTGAAACTATGTTTAACAAGATGAGAAATTATGTGTGCCTATGTTGTCTGATTAATAACTAAGATCTATCTCACCCCTTATGTTGGCTATATATGAAAAAGTTAACATTTCGTTTACTTGCCATAATTATTAGCTGTGAAGATTTTAGTGCCAAAAATTTAGCTTTATGCTTATTGAATTTATTTTATATGTGAAGTAAACCTATATGTGTGTGTGTGTGTGTGTTTATTTCCATTTCTTAATTGTCACCTTGGTTCAGAGCCTTCATACATGATGCCTTTTCTGCTCAGAATTCATTCTCCAACCAAACTCCCATCATGCCCAGTAATTACTATTCTTCATTGATGTTTCAACTCAGGGAAGATTTCTAAAAAACCCTGCCCATTCCCCCAATAGAAGTGGCTATTTCCCTGTATTTCTCTTTATTATATATGAGTTTTTACATTTTTTAGTAATATATGTTTTCCCTACTAGCATAAATTTCATGAGTGCACTGGCTATTCAGTTCTGAACATAGTGCCTTAAATTTCTTGGTAAATATTTGTTGAATCCAATAGTTAACATACAATATATTAAAATAGAATACTACAAATTCTAAGTACTTAATTTTAATTTATTTAATAAAATAAAAATGATACATGTCAAACAAATTTGTTTGAGTTCTTTATAGATTCTGGATATTAGCCCTTTGTCAAATGGTTAGATTGCAAAAATTTCCTCCCATTCTGTAGGTTGCCCATTCATTCTGATGGTAGGTTATTTTGCTGTGCAGAAGCCCTTTAGTTTAATTAGACCCCATTTGTCAATTCTGGCTTCTGTTGCCATTGCCTTTGGTGTTTTAATCATGAAATCCTGTCCATGCCTATGTCCTGAATAGTATTGTCTAGGTTTTCTTCTAGGGTTTTTATGGTTTTAGGTCTAACATTTAAGTCTTTAATCTGTGTTGAATTAATTTTTGTATAAGGTGTAAGGAAGGGATCCAGTTTCAGCTTTCTACATATGGCTAGTCAGTTTTCCCAGCACCATTTATTAAATAGGGAATCCTTTCCCCATTTCTTGTTTTTGTCAGGTTTGTCAAATATCAGATGTTTGTAGATGTGTGGTATTATTTTTGAGGGCTCTGTTCTGTTCCATTGGACTGTATCTCTGTTTTGGTACCAGTACCATGCTGTTTTGGTCACTGTAGCCTTGTAGTATAGTTTGAAGTCAGGTAGCATGATGCCTCCAGCTTTTGTTCTTTTGGCTTAGGATTGTCTTGGCAATGCGGGCTCTTTTTTGGTTCCATATGAACTTTAAAGTAGTTTTTTCCAATTCTGTGAAGAAAGTCATTGGTAGCTTGATGGGGATAGCATTGAATCTATAAATTACCTTAGGCAGTATGGCCATTTTGATGATCTGGATTCTTCCTATCCATGAGCATGGAATGTTCTTCCATTTGTTTGTGTCCTCTTTTATTTCGTTGAGCAGTGGTTTGTAATTGTCCTTGAAGAGGTCCTTCACATGCCCTGTAAGTTGGATTCCTAGGTATTTTTTTCTCTTTGAAGAAGTTGTGAATAGGAGTTCACTCATGATTTGGCTCTCTGTTTGTCTGTTATTGATGTATAAGAATGCTTGTGATTTTTGCACATTGATTTTGTATCCTGAGACGTTGCTGAAGTTGCTTATCAGCTTAAGGAGATTTTGGGCTGAGATGATGGGGTTTTCTAAATATACAATCATGTCATCTGCAAACAGGGACAATTTAACTTCCTCTTTTCCTAATTGAATATCTTTTATTTCTTTCTCCTGCCTGACTGCCCTGGCCAGAACTTCCAACACTATGTGAATAGGAGTGGTGAAAGAAGGCATCCCTATCTTGTGCCAGTTTTCAAAGGGAATGCTTCCAGTTTTTGCCCATTCAGTATGATATTGGCTGTGGGTTTGTCATAAATAGCTCTTATTATTTTGAGATACATCCCATCAATACCGAATTTATTGAGAGTTTTTAGCATGAAGGGCTGTTGAATTTTGTCAAAGGCCTTTTCTGCATCTATTGAGATAATCATGTGGATTTTGTCTTTGATTCTGTTTACATGCTGGATTATGTTTATTGATTTGTGTATGTTGAACCAGCCTTGCATCCCAGGGGTGAAGCCCACCTAATCATGGTGGATAAGCTTTTTGATGTGCTGCTGGATTCGGTTTGCCAGTATTTTATTGAGGATGTTTGCATCAATGTTCATCAGGGATATTGGTCAGTCTAGTTGGTTAAACCTGGATTGATGAAATAAGATAGTATCTGATAAGGTGACAGAATTTTTCTGTTTTTAATATCTGTATTACAGGTTTTAAAAGTATAAGAGGGAAATGTCATCTTAAAAAGAATATTTAGCTCTCTAAAAGAGAGGATGGGTGACAGTAATCTATCTACAGATTGTGGAGACCCACAATTAAATCTGAACTTATCTCTGGTGATTATTAATTATAAACATGACATTTTTGAGGTCAATAGAGATGGTTGACAGCTGAACCATAATTGACAAACTGCTTAGGTTGAGATGACAATATTTAAATTAAAATCTATACTTGAAATACCATAGGACAAAGCATCTTTTGTAAGTGGGATATCAGGTCTTTTAAAATGATGCTAATAATTCACTGATAGTACTGGATTAAAGAACACCAGCTATTAGTTTTGGAGACAGTGTCAATAATCTGCCCAAAGGAAAGTAAGTAACATTTCTGAGTTTTAATTTCATGCACATGAAAAGAAAACAAATTGAAGGGTTTTAACATGTAGGCTGATTATGAGGCTTAAATTAGTAAATTTCTGTAAAGTCCTTACAATCTTAGTTCTAACTCGTTAGTAAGTACCTTATAATATGGTACTTAATATGTAAAATACGTATCTTTTTTCAGAAGCAAACTATTACAGAGGTATTTATAAATGGGGCTGAACCCATCAGAAGAGAGAAATGGTATATTTACCAGAGTTTACCAGACCCTCTGAACAACTTGCATTTAGCTTATCACAAGGGAAAATGGCCTGGGAAGTTAATCCCACTGGGCCAAGTTGTAGTACCTGACCTGGGAAAATGGCCAATTGTTCTAGGTCTGTTTGCGTATGTGTCAGAAAACTATGACAAACAGAACAGTTTAGTATTGAGTAATAAAACTCTTAAAAACATGGGCATATGCATTCTACAACTTACAGGCACAGGTTGTGTCCTACTGATAATGGTCCAAGAGTCTCGACTTTTATTTTGGAGTTAAACCACATTGTTCTTTCAGCATCTACACAGATTTCAAATCATGAGTGTCTTGAGTCTTTCAAAAGCTTAATTAACACAAACCAGAGCCAGTTATTCTAAACTAGGGTTTAAAGGAGAGTTTTAATTATATATCCCACTGAAGGAAAATGTGACGCAACTTGAGAATATGGTTCACACACTGCCCAAAGAGAGGCGGAATGCTGCCATAACCCAGTCTTCATCAAGGCACCAAGGAATAATCTGTAAGAAGCATGCAATGGAGTGTGGATTCAAACTGACAAATTGCATATACATAAAATCCATAGGTAAATCCTCAACAGCGAGTAAAATATTTTGGATGAAAAAAATGGGAAAAGTCTTCCCATAAAAAATAGTTCATTGGAAAAGGACCCTGATTGTCCTCAGAGAAAAGCAGCTTCTCAAAGATGTGAAGGAAGGTCTCATTCTCTGATCTCTGAGACTCATGCCATGATACGTGATGGAACAAGAAAGGGTTCACTACTTTCTGTTGTCCTTATTCCCCTTCCTGGATCACTTTCACTTTAGTCATTAAGTAAATTTTCAGCAGTAAATTAGTTGTAGTTCGAGAAAGTTTCAAATGGATATAGAAGAATAGAATACTAATGTGATTAGATTTAAATTGAAAGAATCCACAAAAATGGAACGAAGGGGAAGAGGAATGAAACTACATTTTACTTTAAACAGCATTGTTATCAGGTAAACCATGTACCTTATAAATTCATGGGATAGCCCGTAAAGGAGACTACAGCAACAAGGGTAGGAGAATCCATCCTTCTTCAAAAGCGACCCAGCATGAATTTTCTTTCTGTTCAATATATTTTTCCTATCATACTGAGGTCACTGAGATAAGCTCTAATGTTATGAGAAACTAAATTTCCTATATAATATCATTAGACATGATGAAAGTGGTTTGCGACTTGCCTTTTTTAACTTAAATTTTTTGAAATAAGATTGATTTATTTATATTTTATTTGGATAAATATCTATTTGAACCTGTCCCATGTGGGAAACAGCTTACTAGCTATGTTAAGTTTTAGGAAAAACGTGCTTCAGTGATTAAGGGACAGCATGTTTTAAAACTGTTTCAGTTGTAAAACAGCAGCAGTATAAAGCAACAAAGAAAGAGATTCATTGTTTTGGGTTACAAAACCACATAAGCCATTGTAGCCAAAAGTACAAATCAATAGTTCAGAAATTGGCATTAAGATTATATGGGAAAGAGTTCAACTTCCCTTAATCTGAAAAGGAATTATGGCGATCATAGTCAGAACTATGCCTGGGAAAGACAGACAGAATTAGGAAAGAGAAAGACACCGGGAATGTATTTGTTTCTACCAGAAGGAGTTATCAAAGGGTTGTCGCTTCAGGAACGGTGACAATGGCAATAGCAATGATATTTCTCACTTATGCAAAATTAGAGGTGAGAAAGTAGAGGCATTGAACAACTATTATTTCTTAACATCAGGCAGACATCTAGTAGCAAAGTCAGGATTCAAAACCAGTGCTAACTCTACTCTACATGCTTTAAATACCACATTCAAAAATCAGGTTCTCCACAGACACACCTCATCCACGTGAACCGGAGGACAAAAGGAAAGAATAGACATCATGTTGGGAAGCTTTACGTTGGGTGATTAAAAAAAAAAAAAAAGTTCTGGATTTGAGCTGCTGCAGCCTCTATTTCATCTGAGATGTGGTTTTTGAATTAATCAGCTGAGAGTGAGGATGAACTGAAAACTGGATTAAGAGTTGATATATTTAGCACAGTTATAAAATTTGTCTTCTGCAGCACGCTTTTGAAATCTTATAGACACGGAAAGAGCAGGCAGTTGAACTTCACGTAGACATGGTAAAAGCAGCATGATGGCAGGGGAACACAGAGGGAATTTAAGAGAATCTGATTAAATGTTGTATTAAAGGAATGAAATTGTGTAGCTAGGTACATGGAATAAAAAGAAGTGGCTAATATGGAAAGAAATAAAGCATTCGTTGGACAAGAAGGGCTGGTTTTAGTTTATAGAACAGTTATCATTAGACTAAATATAGTGAGACACTGTGAATAGAAAAGCATAGATAGAGAATAGATATTTGAGAATGTTTCCAAATGTTACAAGACCTGCAAGTTGCAAATTTCTGGGCAAGTAATGTGTGAATTTCTTTCAGTTCAAATACAGGTCAAAGGAGATGAGGATGCCAAGAAATTGAGAAGCCAAGCCTTTATAATAGTCATGGGCATGAACGTTAAATCTCATGGTGAGGGAAGAGAGAGACTCTCTCATATTGTTTTATATCATTTTATACTCAGAAAAGGAAAAAGAAGCAAAACTAAAGGCAGGTAGCCCGGCGCCTAGGAACCAGACCCGAAACCAGGCCTGGACCTGCCTGACCTAAGCCTGGTAGTTAAAATTTGACCCTTGACCTAGCAACTGATGGAATCTATAGATTTCAGACATTGTATGGAAGGACGTTGTGAAACCTCCCATTCTGTTCTGTTTCACTCTGACCACCGGTGCTTGCAGACCCTGTCACCTACCCCACTTGCTCAATCGTACCCCCGCTTGCTCAGTGGATCACAACCGTCTCATGTGGACCCCCTTGGAGTTGTGAGTCCTTAAAAGGGATAGAAGTTGAGCACCTGAGGAGCTCGGATTTTAAGATGCTGGCCTACCGACACTCCCAGCTGATTAAAGCCGTTCCCTTCACTATCTCAGTGTCTGAGAGGTTTTGTCCGCAGCTCGTCCTGCTACACTGGAATGAAAAAATAACTGGGTAGAAAGAAAAATGTAGACAGTGATGTTAACAGTGTTTGTCAGTGAGTGATGGGGAGAGACCTCACGTTTGAAAAGTGACCTTAAATTGGATAAGTAGATACTAGATTTAAATAAAGTGTCAACAAGGTATAGACGGTTGAGTTTTGGAGTTCAATAACTTTTCCTGGATCCACAGATAAGTAAGGTTTACAAAATATTAGTGATACTTAGAGTAGAACCTACAAGACTTGGTAATTGTATGTGAGGTGTTAGGAAAGAAAGAGTGGAAGATGCCTCAGAGATTAGAAGAATGGGGATTGTGTCAGTATAATTGAACTCTGTTGCATTTTTTTCAGTTAGGCATTGGGAAGAGATTTATCTGCATAGTAATAGAAAATACGTTGCTAAAATGCGGTTGAACATTTCTTCTCTGTATCAGGAATTACCTGGCTGAGGTGCTGTCTTTGGCATTACAGAGCTCAAAGAGAATTTCTAGATGAGTGGAATGTAACTGCCCAGTGTTTTTTCCATTTTCTTGATAACAGAATCCCACTTTTGCTTGGGTAACAGTGTGTCCAGCCATACTCAAAGCAATACACAAAATCGCATGCTCTACCAGTGACTTGTCTACTGATGAACATGTGGCCAAGCTCTGATCAATAAAATATAAGAAGTTATCTCCTGGAGGCTTCTGAGAAAGTCCTTCCTGAGGGGCAGGGGATGAGTGAAATAGTCACGTGAGGAAAAAGTTATTCTTCCTCATTCCCACCAACACCTCACCCTGCAGCTGCGGACATTGGATCTGGTGTGTAGAGCTCAGCAGCCCTCCCGTGAATGTCAGAAACAAGTGTGGGCATAGAAGCCAAAAGCTGGGATGTGGAGGTTAGTAGAATGCAAGGATTTTAAAGATCTGAGTCCTTGTTTACATGACTGAGACACTGAACCAACCTTGGGGCAGCCTACCTCATGACTTTTCATTAAATCAGTCAGGATTAAACAAACCAAACCAAAAGAATTACCAGTCCGGAGCACCACATTCAGAACAAGAGCTGCTCTGCAACGTATAATTACCTTCAAACTGAAAATAAAATAAAATAAAGCTACTGACTAACATACTAGTAATCCATCTCTTAAACACCACAAAACTTTGATGTGAACTGTCTCTCAAAGAGTGCTTTCTGAATTCGCCACACAACTTGAATCATAAAGGTTTCTCTTGTCAAAGCATTGTGCCGGATGGCTTTATTCAAGGCTATTGCAATAGCAAAGAGGGGCCATGTCTATCAATTGTACAAAAACAAAGAGCTAGTGGATTTTTAAGAGCTGGGTGTGCGGAACTTAGCCCATATGTGCTTATTAGTTGGACTGCCACAAAGGAGCAGTCATCTTCACGGTGGGAGGTAGTTTTAGACCTTGCAGCAAGGGCTCCAGGAAGTTAGGCTTCTACCCTCCCACGGAGACCAGACCAGGGAGGCGCTGTCTTCCTTGATGATTGCATTTCAAAGGGACTGCTCCCAGGTCCTTAAAAAATAAAGTGTTGGGTTTTAAAACGTGAAAGAGGCTTTTTAAAAATTACCATTTCAAAGGGGTACAGAAAATAAAAGTTTTCTAAAGTAAATATTCTAAGAAAATGGAGGGTAAGAGCAATTGTGGTTAGGCCATCTGGATTCTAGAAGTTTTGGTGCTAGGGAGGCCAGGAGCCTAGAGGCAGGAAGAAGATCTTGTAGGTTATAGTCCAGCTGTGGGGAATGCAAGGCAGTGCCAGTCATTCCTGATTACCTTTTAAGGAACAAGCTTTCTTTTTTAAATATTTGCCGGTTGGGTGGTGCAAAAGTTATTTCGATTGTTGGCATTTCTTTCAATGGCAAAAACTGCAATTACTTTTGCACCAACCTAGTATTTAAGCTAATATGAAATGTATTCTTTATTCAACAATTTATTTTTAATTTAGTCAAATAAAATAAATCACACAACTTTCATGTGTGTTCATTTAGGCAATGTTCTCAGTGCAAGAAATATTACAGTGAGACAAAATTCATCATTTTCTAAAAATCGCTTATACTGAGGGTGAGAAACATGTAAAAAGAAAGAAATAAGTAATATGTCAGGTGAACTATCTATGAAGAAAATAATTTACAATTAAAAAATAAAGAGTGTCGGAACCTTGGAATGGATCTCTGATGATATGACAGTTGTTCATTATGATTCAGGACATCCCTAGTAAAACCTAGCAACAAGTGGAGAATGTTTGCCTTGGGACTAACGTGACTTTAAGAATTCTTCATATAAAACTCATTTAACCCTTCTAGCAATACTATGAAGGCAGATTTTTCCACTCTTAAGATGAGAGAACTGAGTTGCAGGAAATTAAATAATTTACTCAAGTTCACTCAACTAATGAGTAATAGGTCTGAGAATTGAACCCAAGCACTCTGACACCAGATCAAAGATTTTAATCACTATACCATACAACTCTCAACTGAGGGAGTTCATATTTTATATTTGCCTCTGGTGATTCCAGTCTTAACAAAAGTTTGGGAAATAATATATTCCTTTATGCAAACCACTACATTAAGTCATACTTCGAGTGGGATGAGTGTGTACAATAAGCAAGAAGTGGACAATGCCCTTTCTCAAGAAATGGGAAAGCTTGTTAGTAGAAGATACATAAATATCAGTTTAATTTCCATTGTGTGCACCACAGCACTTAATAATTCGTGCAAATAAGCTTTAGTGAGTCTTCCCCAGTAGACTGCTAGCTCATCAATTGCCCAGGTTTGATGCTTTTCATTGTCTTTTTTTTTTTTTTTAATCTCAAAATCTGGCCCCTTGCTTGACAAGGTGAGGAGGCAGTCAGTATTTTAACGCATGAATGGGAATGTTCTTCCTGCTGTCCTCCTTCTCATCTTAGCAATGACGAAAAGAAGGGACAACGTGTGTTCCAGAACAAGTGTGCTAATAATATAGGCTCTAATGTTAGTGTAGAGAAGTGTCATTCCACATGGTATAGATTATATCAAAAATTAATGTGTGTTACATGTTGGGTTGTGTTGCCAGAATATTGACATAAAATAAAATTTCAGTAACACAGGGTTAGTGGGAGGGAAGAAAAATCTTTTTCTTTGAGATTTTCAGGGAAAGACTATGCTTGTCTGTGATTTAAAAAAAAAAAAAAAAGATCTTGAGGGGATAAACAGTTCTCCCACTGAAGTCTCAAATAGCTGAGACTTTGGTGTTTTTCTATCCTCAGGCTTCTCCAAACCTATATCTACTAGAAACGTGTATAAAAAAAGAAATAGACAGAACTCTAATTTGTATGAGTGTTAAGTACTTTGATATATTACTTTTGAACCAAATTTCCTTTTTAAGGTAGAAAAGTCAGAGGAAAATCAAAGAGGCACCTTAAATAAAAGGTTATTAAGAAAAAAATAAAATAAAAGTCAGTAGGTTCGAGTTGACCAAAACTGCTGCAGGGCTTTCCATTCGTATTCCAGTGGCTTCCTTAAAGGAACCTTTGTTAACAGATGACTGACATGGATTTGCATTTAATTTCCTTGGAGGCACAGAAAAATCCTAAACCATCAGTTATTTTAGAGTGTAGTGATTGATCAATTAATAATTGAATTCACAATGACATAACATAATCTCGGTTCATTGCAATACTTGATGAACAGTCAAAATATTTTTCCAGTGGATTTTCAGACATTATTGCCAATTACCCACACTAGCACAGGGGCTGAAGAACTTTCACAGGGATATTTCAGTGAGCAATTGGCTATTTGGGTATGACAGCTGGAAGAACAAATAATCCTCTCTTAACCAAAATAAAATGTATTTTTTACATAAGGAGATATTCCATATTAACAAGAGATTTGATGAGTTAGCAAAGTAAAGACATTCATAAAAAAATGCTGGAGATTTTACACCTGCTTCATGCATAAAACTGTAGGACCTTTAAATCCCTATGGAGTATATTTTATGAGACAACCTATGTTGAGAGACCATAATGTAAATCATTCTTCAAAGATGCTTTATTTAATCTACTACACAATGAACAGATCTCTGTTTTTGCCATTGAGTTTCTTTTTTCGCATTTAGTTCAGTTGTATTGATGTCTTTTTCTCACTTATCTTTTCCCCTTTACCTTCTTTGTTTTCTTTACTTTTGCTCTTCTCATTTCTTTGTTTGCTTAAAGTTTAAATATCTCAAGGTTGAGTGGTATCCTTTACTCTCCTTATGACATTCAAGACTTTTTAAATCATCTATTTTATCAGTAACAATGTTAAACTAAAATCTCTCCTTTGGCTAAGGAGTTGCCACAGCACAGGGATGCATCAACATCTGGTGGCTGTTATTCAGCCCTCCATCATCGTCACCGTAGTCACGTCATTTTCAAATTCTATTCTGCTTTCCAGTACTGGGATGAGTGTAAACTGATGCTTTAATCTGAAGCACCATCTGAGATTCAGTATATACTAACTCAATTATGTTTTCATTATTTAGATCTGTTCAGAGAAAGAAAATTCTTAGGCTTTTATTGAGCTTACTTCCTAATAGAGGAGAGCCGCAAAAACCAGAAACACAAAAATAAATGGAGATGTAATTTGCTGTTAATGATAATTTTTAAAAAGGCCTATGAAACAAAATAATGGAATAGGATACCTACTCTTGGAGTTAACAAGACCTCTTTGGGAAGAAGTGACATGTAACTCAAGCCTTATCTCCTAATATGTTGAATGTTTATGTCTGAAGTGGTGTCTGGCGAGGGCTCCTCTCTGCTTCCAACATGGCCTTTTGTTTTAGCATCCTCTGTAGAGGAGGAGTGCGGTATCTTCTCACGGTCCAAGGATCTGAAGGGCAAGAGAGCTCCCTTCAACCTCAAGCCCTTTTATGAAGGTGCTAATTCTATTCATGAGGGTGGAGCCCTCATGACTCAATCACCTCCCAAGGCCATGCCTCTTAATACTGTTGTATTGGGAATTAACTTCAAAATAAATGTTGGAGAGTACATCATCATTCACACCCTGACATTTCACGAAATAGTGTGCTCTATTTTGTTCAGGGGAAGCATCACACAACAGCTGCATAATGCTAGACTTGCTCAAGAAAGTTAAAGTTACCAAAAACTACCCGGGAATTAATATCTTGTCATGGAAATCTTAGATACAAATAGATACCTACAGATTAGATATAGATGGGTATAGATACCTAGGTATAGATACGTACTGACACCTGCAGACTGGAGTTAGTGTGCTCATTATTAAAATGATCTCACATTCATGGAGTCATGTTCTTTGAGAAAAAGAGGCTCTGCATCTGTATTGACAATCAATGGTATATGCAGAATAAAAGAAAAGAGTTTTCTTTTATTACTGTGTAAAGACTTACGTAATCTCAGGTTAGGTTTTAAACTTCTGGAGTTCCTTTTTCAAACCAATATTTAATCCAACAAAATAATATGCACTTACAAAAATAGAATTGACAAATTAAATTTAATTACCTGGTGATTAAGTATGCTGGACATGTTGACACCTGCAATTAGAGCTTGACATTGATCTAATATTTGTGGATGTTTTGGAAATGGTAACTTTTCAGGAAAATTTACAATTCTCTCATTGAATGAACTCACATATAAAGAAGTAATACTTTTGTATACATCCAATTCTAGGTTAAACTTATTCAGAGTCTAGTTAGGCAAATAAGTTATAATTTGATCAAACTACAAGTCAAATTCTCATGACTCGTACTTTTTGGTCAAAGGCATAAAAGGTAATCTGATAACAAAATTTAACACGATATATTTGAAAATTATATTTATATAAAAGTGATGAACTGTAAATGTTAAATTGAAGGGTAAGGTAAACTTAGTCTTAACATTTAAGACTAAGGTTTTAAAAAATTGTGAAATTCGCAATTTTTCTCTCACTAACAGCTGTTTCTTTTAATATCCAAATACTATAGTACAAACTATGTCTGCCTGACTACAAGAAATCTTTGTTCCTTATTAAATCATTTCTGGTTCTGAGAATTTCTGAAAATGCCAGGGAGTATTTTGAAAATTTATCTTAATTGTCACCTGTCATCTTTAATTTAGAATAGTTTTTCAGTGCTTTCTGCATACTATTTATGTCTGTCTCACAAAAAATCCTCCAAGATATCTTAGCTCCACTCCTAGATACACTTTTCTCAAGTGTGCTTGGAAGCTGTTTTCTTTAATTCTCAACAGCACAGTCATCATAAGACTGAATTAATAAAAAAAATTTTGAGTGATAATATGAAAATAACAGAAGATCAGTGAAGAGATTTCATTTCTAAAAAGCACATTATTGTGCTTTGTGGAGGGAACAGACATACCATATTGGCTTAAACAAATGGAAAGTTGACAAAAATATCAAATGATTCGCTTTGGACATTGTACCACAGGCTATGCAAGACTGTGATTCCCAATAGAAGACAAACCAAATAATATAAATAACATGATTTCCCTAGATTATCATTTGGAGGCAGTGCACAAAGATCAGACTGAGAGCAGAGACCCAAACAGAGTCTCACAGTAACCTTGATTCAAGGAGACAAAAGTTGAAGTTGGAAGATGTCAAACTGGCTAGCATTTGTAGGATAGAATGCCAGGTAAAAGGGAGCTGCAGAGAGAAAGAAACAGAAGAATGTGCAGACGGATGCCTTCATTGTTTGGATAAATGTTTATATGCACATGAGTCCATTTGTAGGAAAATCAACAACAACAACAAACAAAATGAATGAATCATCCAACAAATATAATCCCCTGGCTGAAATATGAACTTTAGCAAACAATTATAGAAGAAAAGGGTATTAATTCTACACAAAATATTCCATAAAATAGAATAGAAGGAAATAATTCTCAATTCATATTGTGAGGGCACCACTACTCTGACGCCAAAACCAGACAAAAGCATTATTTAAAAAAATACATACAAACCTATAGATTGACTTTTTTCATGAACATAAATGCAAAGACCTGTAACAACATATCAACACACACAATTCAGGAATATATAAAAAGGATAATATATACTTGGAATGAAAGACAGGTTTCACATTAAAAGACCAAACTGATAATTGTTTATAATAACAGACCAGTAAAATAAAAGAAATATTCACAACCCTGTCAATTATTATCTAGGATAAAAACTCTTAGCAACTAGGAGGAAGAATTTCTGCTAATAATGCATACTATAAAAATTCTATTGTCAATGTCAACAAACAACAGTTCAACCTAAAACTATACTTTATTTTTTTCTTTTCCTCTTTTCTCCATAGTCTCAAGATACAAAGTTGCATCTTACTACAGAAACCCCCTTCCTTTTTTTTTCTCTGTAGTGCTGAAATACAGCTTTGAAATATGTCTTTGAAATATTAAAACGCTCCTTTTCTCACCATACACTCCCTTACAACATACATGTTTACCTAACTAGATGCTTGTATCTAATTATGTGCTTCTTGAAAGTTCTGGGGCTAATCTTGAAACAAACCAGGCATAGAGACCTAGCTGCATTATCCTCCTGCTTAGGTGGAGTTATGAAGAATTAGTCCATCACTACAAAGATAAAATTGAGATGACACCAACCAGACCTCTGGTTGGGCGATTACCTAAGATAACCGTCAGAACAAGACACACAGACCTGCACCCTCCTGCACCACTCATGTTTCGCACCCCAAGTTTTCTTTCTTAAACCCCTTCATTAAACCCCAGAAGCTGGAATGGTCTTTTAAAGACATGAGCCTGGCCAATCCTCAACTACTAGTATTTGATTAATAAAACTGCTTTCCTTTCACCACTCGTTGCTTCTCATATTGTCAGCTCTCTGAGCAGTAAGTGGCCGGACTTGAGCTAGGTAGAAATTTGGTGACCCATTTGAGGAACTGTGTGGTTCAAGCAGCTCAGCCTATACACATGGTTTCCAATGAATGGAACCATTGGCTGCAGCACTGTACCAGGGCTTACCCATTCATGCTACCAGGTGGGATGGCAGCCACTTGCAAATGCTAGCTGCTGGTGGCCTGGTGACCCCCTGGCTGGGAACTCAGGGAATTGCCAGCAGCTATTGAGAGTGCTTTTGGCTCAGAGATCTTCCCTTCTCTCTCCTTCATGGCATCACCTACTCCAACCTTCTGTCAGTGTAAAAAAACCTCTGAGAAGTTGGCAGGCTCCCAGAACTAGGTCAATCAACCAAAGTGCACCCAGATGTCTGCCATCTGAGCTCTGTAGCCATTTAGACCCAGTATATGTCATCTGTGGTGCCATGTGGACTTAATGCAGGTCACTCTGTGGTGCTATCTGAGTTTGAGGTTAAGATCTCAGGACTTTGCTTCAGCCTCCCCTCTTTCAGAATCAGTTTGGAGTGCTCCATCTGCATCAGATTCGTGTGTATTTATGTCTCTGTTTAGTGATACCCCCACCCTCCAAGGGTGCTTTGGCACAGTCTCCATCCCACCGGCCAAGACCAGGTCCATCCGATGGTCAGAAGGCAGCAAGAGAGGCTGTCTCTCTCTTAGTTAGGGGAGAAACAGTTTCCAAACTCCTGGCCCTCATATTGTCATCCTCTTTGGGACTCCAGAGTATTCCTTTTATCTGTGGCAAGTGTTCTAGGGGAGAAAGCATGTGAACTACTTTCTAAACTACCTGAAATTCCAACTAGTTATATAATATAGGTCATTTTTGTGCACATTTTAAACTGATGATCAAATAACAGCAAGACAAATCCAGAGCTCAAATGCTTCCTCTGCAACAATAGAGTTAAGTATAGTCTTCTAAAGCTCTGTATTTCTGATTTTTATTTTCTGCCTGATTTGAATCTGCTGTTATTAAGCTACTAGTGTTGAGATAAAATTCACTGTTTCAAGGTTACCTGGAGATTTTGGTTTTTTATACAGCTCAGTCAGTTCAGGCTTAAATAAAAACATTAAAATATTATTTACATTTTAAAAAGAAAACAGAAGTAAAAGAAGTTTTAAAATCAAAACTGCCAGTTAAACTGCTTTACCCAAAATTTTGCTTTATGTCCCTCATTGGATTACCTATTAGTAATGTTTAGCCATTTAGACGGGTTACCATTTTGTCAGAAATAACTTGGATCCAGTTATCTTTTATTGTTTGGTGAGTTTGTGATGCTGTCTCATGGGCAGAGTTTTGAGAAAAAAACTGCTAGATCTTTGTTTGTATGTGTGCATATATGTATAGATACATTTATGTGTCTATACATGCATTATGTTCTTATTGTGTCTAGCGTCCTATCAAGTTGGCTTATACATAGATGAGAACTCTTAAATAAGTCCAAATGGTATTCAAGGTCAAATGAATTTAATAATCTTCAGTAAATAAACTGGCTTTAAAATCATTGATGAGATAAAAATAAAAATGCCTCCAGAATTGTCGGCATACATTTTGTCTGGGTAAAAAAGTTTTATATTTGCCTGTGCTAAATATTTTCAGGTTGACACTATAAACCCAACCAAAACCAATAATCTTTGGCTTTTTTTTTTTTTTGACAAATAATTTCAAATTGCTAGTTCAATGAAAAGAGATAAAATGCTCATGTTTAACTTTAAGGTTCTCAGGTGAATGTTTGATGCTCACAGACTTTAAAATGTTAATAGTAAAATAATTTAATGACTAAAAATAACTTTAATGACTAGTTTTGTGTAACATCTGATTTTTCAAAAGTACTCTTAATAAGCTTAAAATTTATCAAAAAATTGAATACATGTAAATGAAATTAATGCTTGTAAATGGTCTTCTTTGTAATTTAAAACTAAAATTGTTAAGGCCTGGCATGGTGGCTCACACCTGTAATCCCAGCACTTTGGGAGGCCGAGGTGGGCAAATTATGAGGTCAGGAGATCCAGACCATCCTGGCTAACACGGTGAAACTCCATCTCTACTAAAAATACAAAAAATTAGCTGGGTGTGGTGGTGGGAGCCTGTAGTCCCAGCTGCTCGGGAGGCTGAGGCAGGAGAATGGCTCACTGCAAGAAACCCGGGAGGCAGATCTTGCAGTGAGCTGAGATCCGGCCACTGTACTCCAGCCTGGGCTACAGAGTGAGACTCCACCTCAAAAAAAAAACCACAAAAAACTAAAATTCTTTTGGATGCTCATTAGGTGTCTGGGTTATTTACAACTTTAAAAAAGTTATAATGTGGGAATATATTTCTAAAATTATCAGATTGTTTCATCTATAAAATACTGAAATCTAATAAACAGTTTAGGAATTCTTGCTTTCTAAGTTTTCACTAAAATTTAAAGTTACTAAAATTTAAATTCTAGTTAATATATCATTCTACAAATTATGTTCTTATTGAGAAAAAAATTATTATGTAACTTGAGGGTTATTTATAAGTTATTTATGAAAAAGTTAAAAAGAAATCAGTAAGTAGGCGAGAGATGCGAATAAAATTATGAATATGATTACGTATTTTTGGTAAGGAAGGTTATAAAGAAAAAAGTATAATTTTATATAGGAAAGAGTATCATATGGTAAATTTTGTCCTCAAGGAAAATAATTGTTTATTTAGGAATAAGGGAAGTATAGGACAAGTTAGAAAGTCCAATTATGTCATAAATAGTCTGTATAAGTTGGAATAACTTTCATGAAGAGGAGTTTATAAAAGGAGTTTTGAATGTGATTAAGTTAGTTATAATGAAAAGGGAATTATTTAAAATAGTCTTCTAAAGTTTAGTCCCCTATGTTCAAATAATGTTTTCTTAAGGTATTGATTTACTTTTAATAAAATCATAAGAGGTTTTGATTTTAATTCTATAAACTTTCTTTTAACAAGTTATCAGAATCATGTATTAGAAATTCAACTTTTATTGTGCCTTGCTGTTTTCAACTTTGTCTGCCTTTAAAAGGGCCTGAGATAAAACCCTTGCCTTCAGCTTTTTAGCTAGATTCTCTAAATTTTTGCCTCTGGTTCTGACGGTTATTGTGACCTGATGCTGAAATATTTTTATCTTATAGGTCAAAAATGTATAACTTAATTCTATGCTCTTGGCTTTTCTTAATATGTCTAAATTTTCAAAGTAATCAGAAAACTTCTCATACTGTTATCAAGAGTCCTGTATTCCACTGCTCAATGTACCAGTTTTCCTTTCTCTTGTTTCCTCTATAATATAAGGTTCACTCATAAACTTAAACATAGTCTTCCTGTGTCCAATTAAATTCAATCACTTTTTAAATCATGTTTGACTTTCTGGTTATCTATGTGGATTTTAAATAAGGAGAGGCAGTCACACTGCAAAAGGATTTTTTTTCTTTTTTTGTTTTCTTGATAACTGGTTATGACACAAAATTTATACTTTATCAGGATAGTTGCTATACTGTCTTCATTAGAGTTTTAATTGCTTTAAAAAGCTGAGACTTAAAAGACTTAAGGTTTTTACATAGATATTCTGTGTTGCCTTTAAGGATTTTTAATTATTACTTTGGTTAAATGAGTAGCTACTATTTTACAATTACCCATGGTTCTGTTTTAATCAAATGTTGTAAGCCTTTTAACATCTTTGACAAACGTCCTCAAAATTTAATTCTAAATTAAATCTCTGATCTATTGCTGAGGTTTATCAAAGTTGTAAAAATTCATCACCATGCTCCTATAGAATCTTTTTACAGTTTCTAGTCAGGGCATGTACTCCAGTATCAGCCCCTCAATCCCCTTGAAAAGGTCCTTATCATGTGCTATTAACTAATACTTGTGTTATTAAATTATAGGGCTTTGACTTCTGGGTACATGTATCTCGTCTAAGGAAGGCACTGACTCCTGCTGGTATCTGACCCAAACTCAAGCTAACCAAAGTCTTGTTGTCAGACCCAGGCAAAGGCAACAATCAAAGTAAACTGCTTTCATGCAAGCAGGGACAGGTCTGTATTCAAAAACATTAAGATTCATTTAATACTTTTGCGTCTATCTAAATTAACGTAATTTATTCTATGCCTTAATACTAAATAATGTAAATATTTTGCCACTTATAAGCTTCCTTTTCTGTTATTCTCAGAACTAGGGAGGGCTTATGACATCTTTATTTAAAGCATTGCTAATTCTTTATATTTTGTTTTACCTACAGAATTTGCAACTATTCAATTTCTTCAGGTTCAGGAACCATCACATGAGATTGTAAGGGGCAGTTGTGAAGGATATAATTAGTTCATGTCCTCCAAATCAAGGGCAGGCACACAGATGCCTGAACAGCTGAACAAAATGCTTCTATTTTGTATAACTAATTGCTACAAGCGAAGATTACAGTAGCTCAATTCACAAAATTTTAAATAAGTCAATTTTGTATCCTTGCCTTTTGGCTTTTAATTTTTGGCTGTAATGTTGTTTTAAATGGGTTTTAAAGGTTAATGCATACTTGCCCTCCTCCATTCCCATCTGGCCTAGAACATGTAATTGAGTATGAGTCTTGTGGCTGTAAGTCCCTTGGCCATCGGCGACCCACCTAGGGACATGATAGAACCGAGTCAGGCAGCACACCACTCTGGCATCGACATGAGACAAAAACAAAAACTTAGCCATCAGTACCACTACTAGCATAGTTTGACAAAAAAGGAAACACATAAACTAAAAAATAAAATCCTAAAGACCCTAAAAGACTGAATTGATTAATGGACGCTGCTCTTGCCCAAAGGGAATCCCAAAGAAACCTGATAAACTAGTTCTGGCCATAATGGGAAGTGAGGAGTCAGAGATGTCTCACTATAACTTCCTCCTTTTAAAATTTAGGCACAACTAATCAGCATCAACATAAAAATAAAAATCCGAATACTGACAAAACAGACTCTTTACCACAAGAAAAGTCCTACTGACCTGTATGAAAATCATAATGATATTACAGACCATGGTTCATAGGCAAGAGAGACAATGACATCTCACAAAAAGCTTTTTCCTAAAAGCACAATTTATGGGGAAATCATTTATTTACTTGATTGCCTGTCTATCTAAACTACTTACTCTCTCTACCAACTTGCTTATTCTGGACACTTAATGTAAATGAAATCATACATTATACAGCCTTTCATGTCTGGCTTTTTCCCCTAGCATCATGTTTTCAAGGTAATCCATGTTGAAGCATATTTCAGACCTTTTTTATTTTTGTGGCTAAGTAACAGTCCACTGTATAAGTGTAATACTTCATTATATATCAGATATTATTTATCCATTTATTAGCTGGTAGACATTTGGTTTGTTTTTATTTTTATGCTTATTATAAATAATGCTCCTATGAACACGCATGCTCAAATTTTGTGTGGATGCTTGTTTTTAATGATCTTGAGTGTATGGATAGGAGTAAAATTGCTAAGTCATATAATTAACTGTGAAACTGTTTTGCAGAGCATTTGCATCATTTTAAAATCACCACTAGCAATTTATAAGGGTTCCAGTTTTCCAAGTAATTGCCAACACTTGTTTTTGTCTGACTTTTTGATTATAGCCACAGCAGTAAATATTAAGTGATATCTCTTCTGGTTTTCATTTGTATTTTCCAATGCAATGATGTTGAATATCTTTTCATATGCATATTAGCCAATTTTATAGCTTCTATGTTGAAATGTCTATTGAAATCAGTTGCCATATTTTAATTATTTATTTTGAATTTTTTATCCAAATTTTATTTTAGGTTCAGGAAGTACATGTGCAGGTTTGTTATATGGGTAAATTGTGTGTCACTGAGGTTTGGTATACAAATGATCTTGTCACACAGGTAGTGAGCTTAGTACTTGATAGGCAGTGTTTCACTTCACCCCTCTCATTCTCCACCCTCTTGTATTGTGCCTGTTGTTTCCACGTTTATGTCCTTGTATGCTCAGTGTTTCGCTCACACTTAAAAGTGAGAACATGAGGTATTTGATTTTCTGTTTCTGCACTAGTTCACTTCCAATAATGGCTTCTTGCTGTATCCATGTTGCTACAAAGGACATGATTTCATTCTATGCTATAACTGCATGGTATTTTATGATGTATTTGTACCACGTTTTTTTTTCATCCAGTCCACCACTGATAGTTCCCAGGACTTTGGTTGATTCTATGTTTTTACTATTGTGAATAGCGCTGCAGCAAACACATAAGTGCCTTTGTCTTTTTGGTATCATGATCTATACTCCTTTGGGTATATACCCAGTAATTGGGTTCCAGTAATTGGGTTGCTAAGTTGAATGGTAGTTCTTGCTTTCCACAGTGGCTAAATTAATTTATATTCCCACCAACAGTGTATCAGTGTTTCCTTTTCTTCATAACCTTGCCATTGTCTGATGGTTTTTTTTTTTTTTTTGACGTTTTAATCATAGCCTGTCTGATTGGTGTAACATGCTCTCTCTGTATGGTTTTTATTTGTATTGTTCTAATGATTAGTGGTGATGAACATTTTTTCATATGTTTGTTGGCCACATGTTGGTCTTCTTTAGAGAAGTTTCTGTTCATGACCTTTGCACATTGTTTAATTTGGTTATATGTTTTTTGCTTGTGGAATGTTTTAAGTTCCATATGGATTCTAGACATTAGACCTTTGTTTGATACATTTGTGAATATTTTCCCCCATTCTGTAGTCTATCCACTCTGTAGCTTCTTATGTTGTGCAGAAGCTGTTTAGTTTAATGAGGTTCCATTTGTCAATACTTGGTTTTGTTGTAATTGCTTTTAGGGACGTAGTCATAAATTCTTTGACAAAGGCTTATGTCTAAAATATTACTTCCTAGGTTTTCTTTTAGGATTTTTATAATTGGAGGTCTACATTTGTGCATCAGATTGAGTGAAGTGGTTATGCCTTTAAACCAGTCCCATAGACAGTAACAAAATACGTGTTCCCTGTGGCTCTCAACCACATTGTGGGCTAGAGATAGACTACAGTGTGCGTGTGAACTAGGAGTATGAGTTTGAAACAGGAGTGGATAGGGAAGCAGGTTGTGTTTCTGCCTATGTAGGATAGGAAGCAAATGCAACTTCCCAATCTTGCTGCAGATACCTCAGTGCACTTCACCAGGAGCCTCTCCCAGCCACACTCATCAGGGCTAGTACCTGTGCTCAGCATTGAAATATCTGTGGGCAAGCCAGGGGCTCCAGCCTGGCCCAGCTATGTCCTCTGTGAAAGTGGCCTCAAGGAATGGGAAGCTCAGAGCACCAGCCACTCTGTTGTCCAATCCTTCACCTGAAACAAGAGAGACCGCCTCACAGTAAACAAAGATCAGGTCCATATACACCTGATTGTGTGGCAGCTGGCATTTACCTGCAAATACAATTTAATGGACTGCAGGTTATACCACCCAGCTCAGTACAAAACCTGCTGACAGAAGTCCACAGGACTATAGAAGGAAAGTCAAAAGACCCTACCCAACAGAGCCCTCTCCAGATGAGAAGAAACCAGCATAAGAATTCTGCCATCATAAGAATCTGAATGTTGTGACACTACCAGTTTCACTCTAGCTGCCCAGCCCTGATTCTTAGCCAAAATGGAGGCAGAGAGATAACAGATGGAGAATGCAAAGCATGGATTGCAGGGAAACTCAACAAGATCCAAGACAAGGTTGTAAACCAACACAAAGAAAGCTCTAAAGCAATCAAAGAAATAAAGGAAGAAGTAAACATCTTATAAAGAAATCAGAGCTACTGGGACTAAAAAACATACTTAAGAATTTTCAAAATGCAATCAAATCTTTCTCAATAGACTAGATCTAACAGAGGAAAGAATTTCAGAGCTTAAATATTGGTCTTTCAAACTAAGCCAGTCAGACAAAAAAAGGAAAGAGAATTTTTTTTAAATGAACAAAGTCTCTGAAAAATATGGAATTATGGAAAGTGACCAAACCTATGAATTATTGGCATTCTTGGGAAAAAAGGAGAAAAAGTAAAGAACCTGGAAAACATTTAAAGGAATACTTTAGGAAGATTTTCCTAATCTTGCTAGAGGCGTAGACACATTTAAATTTTTGCAGAGTTGCAAGTGTTCTTTCTACTTTATAGATAGTAGGCACTTACATACTGTTTTTGTTTATTTTTGATACACAAAAATTTCAGTTGTGATGACCTTCATTTTATATTTTCCCTGCCTTGGTTGCTTGAGCTTTTGCTGTCATGTCTAATAATGTGGCTAATCAAAGATCACAGAGATTTTTACAAAGATTTTCTTCTAAAAGTCTATATAGCTTATAGCACTTATGTTTAGTTCTTTAGTCCATTTTGAGTCAATATTTACTATCTAGTCTATTATGGGGTTATAAATGTATTCTATTGGGTGTGGCTGTCCAGTTGTCCCACTACAATATGTTAAAAGTTATTTCTGTCTTATTGTTTGGTTTTGACACAGTTATAAAAGTCAATTGACTATGAATGTTGTGTGTCTGTTTCTGGATAGTCAACTTTTAATTAATCCATCTGTCTAACCCTGTGCCAGTTTCACTCTGTTATGATTACTGTAGCTTTGCAGTTAACGTTTTATAAAATACTGCCATCAACAATATTAAGTCTTCCAATCCATGACCACAGGATGTCTTTTCAGTCATTTAGGTCTGTTATTTATTTCAGCATTTTTGTTCCCTTTTCCTTTTTGTGGTATCTAATGTATAAGTCTTGAACTTCTCTAACTAAATACACTACTAGGTATTTGATTCTTTTTATGATATTGTAGAAGGAAATGCTTTCTTTGTTGCTTCTATGACTGGATTGTTCATTGCCATTGCATAGAAATACAGCTCAATTTCTGATTACGGATACCGTATCTTTCAAACTTCCTGAACTGGTTTATTAGCTCTAAAGATGTTTTATAGATTCTAAAGAATCTAGATCTTCAGAATGTTTACTTGGTATCCTTTAATAATTTCCATCACGTTTTAAAAATACTTTTTAAGGGTAGCTTTAGATTCATAGCAAAACTTAGAGGAAGGTGCAGAAATTTCCTATATACCCTCTACCATTTTGTATATGCACAGCCCACCCCATCATCAGCCTTCTCTGCCAGTGTGTTCAACTTGATGAACTTGGCCAGGCATGGTGGCTCACACCTGTAATCCCAGCACTTTGGGAGGTCAAGAAGGGCTGATCACCTGAGGTCAGGAGTTTGAGACCAGCCTGGCCAACATATCGAAAGTCCGTCTCTACCAAAAATACTAAAATTAGCCTGTTGTGGTGGTAGGCACCTGTAATCTCAGCTACTCAGGAGGCTGAGGCAGGGAGAATTACTTGAACCTTGGAGGCAGAGGTTGCAGTGAGCCAAGATTGCACCATAACACTCCAGCCTGGGTGACAGAGCGAGCAAGAGTCTGTCTTAAAAAAAAAAAAAAAAAAAAAAAAAGTGATAAACTTACATCAACACATTATTATCACCAAAATCCATAGTGTATATTGGGGTTTACACTTAGTACTGTGCATTTTATGGTTTTGGACAAAGGTATTACCATTCTAGTATTATTCAGAGTATTTACATGGCCCTAAACATTTTCTGAGCTTACTGTATTGATACTAGTATTTGAGGCATTGTTCTATGCTTTCCATTAGTTCTTTATACATGGTTTTCTCGAGCTCTTTGAACATATTTAAACTGCTAATTTAAAATTTTTGTCTTTTAAGTCTAATGTTAAGGTTTGCTCCTGGACAATTTCTACGGATTTTTCCCCTTGGCTATAGGTCATATAATTTTTGTTTCTTTGCATTTCTTAATTTTTGTTGAAAACTGCATATTAAAATAACATTACATGACAATGCTGCAAATCAGATTCCCATGCTCATGCAAAGCAGGTTTACTAATTACCAATCTCAAGAGACAATTCTTACCGTTTGGAGAATAGCAAAGGTCATTATTATGCCAACCAGCAGGAACAAGAATCCACACACTGATGCCCACTGTATTCTGGACTACTGATTAGGTCCACCTTGCACTGCTTACCTATTTGTGAGTCCTGTGACACAACACACACACAAAATGAAGCGTGTTATGCAAAGCAAGTCTGTTCCTTACAGATAGGCAGCCAAGGACAGAAGAGGTCTCAGATCCATTATTGGCAGGTCCCTCGAGGCTTAGACCCTATCCTCTAGGGTAGATGGAGTTTTGACTGCGCATGGCCCATTTTGCTCCATATCTGAGAGACTCCAACAAGGCATCCTATCCTGGGTTACGTATGTCAGGAGTTACGTGTCCCATTGGGCAAAGGTGTGAAGGACATTCGGCTTCTAGAGGAGAGAAGAACAACGCAGTTCCTAACTCAAGATGTCACATTCCTTAGCAAAAAGAGAAACAAGCCCTGGGCTGTTTGAGGCAGCTCTTCTCTATCTCAAGATGTTCCATTCTCGGCACGTTCTATGGTTATGCTTTAACTACAAAAAAGAGAGGAGAACTTGGCCTGGCTAAGGTCACCCAGATAACTGTCCTGTACCCTCTGCTTCTTTTCTGTTGTTTCTGCTTGTCACAGTAGGGGCTGCCTGTTTGTTTAGTGCGTATTTATAACTTATTCTATATAATCTATATTCATTGTCAGGTGTGTCCACTGAAGTCTCTGCTCAGTTTCTGGTCAAATAATGATTGAACAAAGATTTCCTTAAATCCTTGGAATCAATAAATCTTTAAGTGTTTGCTGAGGGGCTGTCTGTGTGTCTAGGGCCACACCTTTGACACTGAGACAGGCAGGTTACAGCTCTGCTATAGCCTTCATTTCAAAACCAGCTAGATGAGAATGTTTAGCACCTTCTCAGATTTTTCTTGAGGGTGCTTCCTGTAGAGAAAAGTGTCTCTATTTAATATTTTAAGGGTCTTTATGTGTACTTCACTGGAAACCCTTCCTCTGAAACTCTTTGATTAGGCTATTGTTTGCTCCAACATTTATTCATTGCTTCCGGCTGCAACCACATTAAACGTGTGTCTGTACATGTTTTTGGCAAATACTCCCTAGGAAGAGAATTTTAGCACTGGCAGATCTCTGAGTCAAGTCAAATAAAGGCAAGCATTCAAGTGGCTCGTCTAGCAAACCACCAAACAGATTAAATATTAACAATTTTTAAAGAAATGAATCTTTGAAAGAGCAGCAGCTCCATTTTGCACTTAGGGTACCAGAAATGTGGGATGTTATTTTTCAGAACTACAGCTGAACTGGGGATGGAAAGATTGGGGTAAGACAAGTTAAAATGTGACAAAGTTCACTGTCCTTAGTAAGATCCAGCTCTTTTCTTGAATAAGTGCTTCTAGGTTAGTCAATACATAACTGCATAGCTTGAATTAATTTCCGGAGTTCTGAAAAGTTGATTCTGACAATCTTTGTCATTTTCTGCTTTTCTTTGAAGGGGTAATTTTCAGAGATTCTTACTCTGCCACATTCACTGACATCACCCCGTTTCTTTTTTAAAGATACTGTAGTACTATTTTTAGTACATCCTCTAATATTTTATCTTCACTGTAAATTTTCAGTAAGACAGAATGTATTCCTGTGTCTTTCTGCCACTGGTATTCTACACTGTGGTGTACAGTTAGCAAGTTACCATCCAATTTCGCTCATTAGCAAACGATTTTGGAGAGGACAAATGAAACATCTAAATGTCATTGTCCATTTATTAAAGAGTTCATACTTACATTAGAAAGACATGTAAATGTGGGTCATGTTTCAATAGGCCTAACCATATTTTCCACCAAATAAACTCTGGTAGAGGATAGTAACTTTTTTATGTAAAGGAAAATCTGGTATTCTGTGAAAAAGAGCCAAATTAATGTGGTGTGTTGGGTTAAAAATTAAGGCATAGCTACTCTACTACTTTCCTTGTTACATTTACGTGTAATAATTGATGTATTTCTCAGCATTTAAACCACAGGGTAAACAATGGTATTTGAAATTTTGGTATTTGGAATTTTGAAGAAAACTGGAGTATTTCACCAGAGAATATGCCTCTGTGATATAAATATTTCTGAGAAAAGTGTAGTTAAAAAGCAGTAGATACCAAAGGATCTATCTGAACTACCCTTTCTCACATAGGGCAGACCATAGAAATTCCTGTGGCAAGGAAGCAAGAAAACTGTCTGCTTCCCAGTCTGTGTGCCTGATTCACAAAAACAGAAAGTCCTCCTGCCTGCCTTCCCCACTTTTGGCCTGCAGACAGAGATGTCAATCCTGCTTCCTTATCATCTCAAAGGTGGCCCAGCAGGGCCAGGGGAACCTGGGAGCAGATTTTATGTCCTTCCCACAGTATCCTGTGTCTGGGAACCTGAGACTGCCAACTCCTTTGTCTCCTCACTGTGGTGAGATTTATTGTTCTTTATTCAAATATTATTTAAGCATGGCTCTTAAGCCACTGAGTTGAGAGAGTTACTTTTTTCCCCCGTCATAAGCATAGCACATATTACTAAACCTGCATATTTTTCTCTTGGTAATCTGTCTTTTATTTCAGAAGAGGGTCTCCACTACAAACTTAAGAGGGTTGAGGAAAGAAAGATTATATATTTTCTCGCCTGCAATCTATTAGACAAATTCTAACTATAAAATGTTTTGTACTAGTAGAAGTGAAGGGATTCCATAATTTCAAAGCATGATATATTTGTCGTGTTAAGAGGAAAGCAACTCTTCCCTTTAAATTTGTGCTTGTTTCTGAGTTTTTACAATTATAATTGTATTTAAAAATTTATGTTTAAGTTATATATCTTATAATAATGTGTTTTTATTATTTAAAAAGTATATCTATATATCTTTAGAGCCTCAGATGGTTGTTTTTAAAAAATACAGTAAGTAGCTCACATATATTATCTTCCTCTGGTCAGCATTCCCCTTTGGAAATACTTTAAAAGTTATACCAATGAATTATTAATGTATGTGAAGAACTAGATCAGTTCGATTTGAAAAGATGTGCTCTGCACAGAGTGCCATATTAGCTCACAATCAATAAACAAAGGAAACCTGAGTGAGTATCCTTAATGTCTATAGATGGAAGATATTGATAGATATAGGGGATAAATGGCATGGGAAAATCTTGTGGAAATGGTGTCAGAAAAGAAAGTTCTCAGATTCCTTACTGAGTCATTTTGCAGGTAGTTTACTTACTGGCGTGGCTTGATTCCAAACCATAATAAAATAGAATAGTATAAACAACTTTTTAGAAATCTCTCCTAGAGGTTTATGGAAGACATGCTGTTCTTCCGTAGAAAAGCAAGGGTACTTATTTGAAGTTCAAATCATCGTTTAAATCTTTAATTTGACTAATGAGATAAATGGAACATCTTTCTTTTCAGATATTCCTGATATTTAAAAAGTATAAAACTAAAATAGACTTCAACACAAGATTGATTTTTGCTCATTTTGTATTTCAGTACTAAGTATTTGATCACCAAATTAATGGAGCCTTTTAAAAATCTTGAGTATTTTCACCTTCAGCCTGTCCTTATATCTTCCTCAAGAGCTCCGTGTAATTCAGCCTGTTTTATAAAGATGCAGCATTCTGCCCTGGGCCAGTCACTGCTTAAATCTTCTTGTTCCTCTGTCCTAAAATCAAATCCATTCTTCTATTAACATGTTATTCTTATCTGCTTCATAGACTACTTTATTTCTCCTAACAGACATTGTTCTTCTACTTATTTGAACTTCTATGCCTGTACATTATTTCCTAAGAGTCAGTAGAAATCTCCAGGTTCACACTGACAGACACAATACTGTATCCCTCCCCTCAAACTTCCCCTCCTGCCTTGCATTCCCACTTTTGCTGGATTACGAATTCTTTTACTTATCAAGGCAATAGAGTCACTCATAAGACATTTGATTATGTTAGTGACCTTGATTTCTTTTTGATTATTCAACTTTCATTTTAGATTCAGGGAGTTCATGTGCAGGTTTGTTAACAAAGATATATGTGTGCTGTTGAGGTCTGGAGTACAATCAAGTCTGTTATTAAGGTAATAAGTATAGCACCTGATAGGTACTTTATCAACACCTTACCCACCTCTCCCGGGCTCCTCCCCCACTAGTCTCCAGTGTCTGTTGTTCTCATCTTTATGTCCATGTGTACTCAGTTTAGCTCCCAGTTATACAGGAGAGCATGCAATATTTGGTTTTCTGTTTCTGCCTCCTGTGGAATCCATGTTGCTGCAAAGAACACAATTTTGTTCTATTTTATGGCTGTGTAGTATTCCATGGTGTATACAGACCAGATTTTCTTTATCTGATCCACTGTTGATGGACATGTGGGTCGATTCCATGTCTTTGCTATTGTAATAGTGCTGTAATGAACATATGAGTACATGTCTTTTTGGTAGAACAATTTATTTCCTTTTAGGTATATACCCAGTAGTGGCATTGCTGGGTTGAATGGTGTTTCCATTTTTAGTTCTTTGAGAAATTTCCGAATTGCTTTCCACAGTGGCAGAACTAATTTACATTCCTACTAACAGTGTATAAGCATCCCTTTTCTCTGCAGCCCAACCAACATCTGTTGCTTTTGAGGTTTTAAAAATAGCCATCCTGACTGGTGTGACATGGTATCTCATTGTGGTTTAAATGTACATTTCTCTAATAATTAGTAATGTTGAGTATTGTTTTATATGTTTGTTGGCCATTTGTATGTCTTCTTTTAAGGAGCATCTCCATTTCTAACATAACTCTATTATCTGAGGCCTTCTTTATTGGCCTCAGACAAGGTGATTCCATGCATTACCAAATGAACCCACAATCTGGAATTTTAATACCAGTCTCTTACACAAAGGTCAGTTCAGCCTACCAATGCATTAAAGTTTTCAGGACTCCAAACAAACTCTCCTTACACCCATCCTCCCATTGTAACAAATCTATTTCTCTTTTCTCCTTCATGCTCAAACTTCTTTAAAGTTTTATCTGTACTTACCAACTTCTGCTTGTATAAGTTTTTATCTGAGTCCAATATAATTCTCCCCCAGTCACACCCAAAACACTATTATAGAAGTCACAATCGACACTCATATCTATACCCAATTAATATAGTGAATCAAAATGTATTTACTTAGCAGTCAGTCAGTTATAGATTCAATGTTGAACAAATGAGAAATGTTCTCCGTATTAAAACTTAAAGTCTAATAATGGAAGCAAATGTTAAGAATAACACATGTGTACGAGATTTAATTTTTTTATTTTTATTTTTATTTTTTTTTAAGAAACAAGGTCTCACTCTGTCAGCCAGGCTATGGTGCAGTGGCACAGTCATAGCCTGCTATAGCCTCAAACTCCTGAGCTCAATTGATCCCTCTGCCTCGGCTTCTCAAGTGGCTGGGACTACAGACACATGCTTCCACACGTAGATGAAATATATGCAATACTTGAAAATGAATTAACTGAGGATAATTGTATAGGGGTATTCTAGCTTACTTCTTCATCTTAGTCTCTGGGCTCACAAAGATTATACTTGTATTAGCTACATTTGATCTTTCTACCATATATATATACACATAGATAAAAATACAACATTGTCCTCCATAAATTACACTGTTCTTATCTGTCAATTAAAAAATAAACAACTTTTTTTTTTTTTTTTGAGACAGAGTTTCATGCTTGTTGCCCAGGTTGGAATGCAATGATGCGATCTCAGCTTACTGCAACCTCCACCTCCTGGGTTCAAGCGATTCTCCCGTCTCAGCCTCCTGACTGGCTAGAATGACAGACACCTGACACCATGCCCAGCTAAGTTTTGTATTTTTAGTAGACACGGGTTTTCACCATGTTGGCCAGGCTGGTCTTGAACTCCTGACCTCAGGTGATCCACCTGCCTCTGCATTCTACAGTGCTGGGATTAAAGGTGTGAGCCACCGCGCCGGGCCTCAATTTTTTAAAAGAAGCTTATTTTTCCTGTCTAACTGAAACTTTATAGCCTTTTATCAACATCTCCCTTTTCTGCATCAAATCCCTTCCTCCAACCTCTGGTAACTACCACTGTACTCGCCACTCCTCTCCAAACCACATGTTAAAATGTAATCCCAGTGCGGGAGGCAGGGCCTGGTATGAGGTGTCTGGATCATGGTGGTGGATCCCTCATGAATAGCTTAGCGCCATCCTCTTGATGATGAGTGAGTTCTTCCTTTGAGTTCCCAGGAGATCGTTTTTTTTTTAAATGCGTGTAACACTTTCCCCTATTTTTCACTTCCGCTCTCACCAGGTGATACATCAGCTTCCACTTTACCTTCCACCACATTGTAAGCTTCCTGAAGTCCTCGCCAGAAAAAATGCTGCCACCATGCTTCCTATAGAGCCTGCAGGACCATGAACCAATTAAACCTCCTTTCTTTATAAATTACCCAGTTTTGGTTGTTTCTATGTTACAGTGTAAACAAACTAACACATCAACTTTTTAAGATTCCACATAGAAATGATATCATGAAACATTTGTCGTTCTGATCTGACTTGTTTCACTTAACATAATGTCCTCCAGTTTATGTTGTCACATTGCACAGAAGGGTGACTATACTAAATAGTAATGCAGTGTAATATATTTAAATTGCTAAAAGAATAGATTTTACATTTTTTAACCAAAAAAGAAATAATAAATATGGGAGGGAATGGATTTGTTAATTAGTCTGATTTAATCATTTCACACTGTAAACACATATCAAAATATCGTACTGTATCCCATAGATATGTACAATTATAATTTGTCAGTCAAGAATAAAATTTAAAAAAGAAGGCATAAAAAAGGCCAAATAGATATATGAGGAGATGTTGAACATGGCTAGTCATTGGAATAATGCCACTGGAACCAGAGTGGGATGTCACCTCATGCCTCTTATAATGGTTGTTATCAAAAAGATAAAAGATAAAAAGTATTGACAAGAATTGGGAGGCCAAGATGGCAGGATCGCTTGAGGCCAGGAGTTTGACACTAGCTTGGTCAACATACCGATTCTCTCTCTCTCTCTCTCTCTGTGTGAAAAAATATATATATACACACTCACACACACATACATGTATATATATGTATATACATAAATACACACATATATACATATATGTACATATCTATATACACATGTATATATACATATATGTACACATACATATATACACATGCACATATATATATAAAATATATATGTGTATATGTGTATATACATATATACATGTCTTTTATATATTATATACATTTTATCTTTTTGATAAGCATTATAAGAGGCATGAGGTGACATCCCACTCTGGTTCCAGTGGCATTATTCCAATGACTAGCCATGTTCATCTCCTCATATATCTGTTTGGCCTTTTGTATGCCTTCCTTTTATATATATATATATATGTGTGTGTGTGTATATATGTGTGTGTGTATATATGTGTGTGTGTATATATATGTGTGTGTGTGTGTATATATATAAAGTATTGACAAGAATTGAAAAGCAGAATTCCTTTGTACACTACTGGTGGTAAAGTAGATTTGTATAACCGTTTTTAGTATAAAGGTTACAAAAGAAACTATAATTACTATATGTTCCAGCAATACCACTTCTTGGTATATACCCAAAGTCATTGAAATAAGCATGTTGAAGAGCTGTCTGCATTTCTATGTTCATTGCAACATTGTTCACAATAGCCAAGATATGTAAATAATCTAAGTGCAAATCCATAGATGAATAGATTTCTTTAAAAGTGGTATATATATAATTAAATACTGTTCAACCTTTAAAAAAACACAAAATTCCGTACTCTCTGACAACAAGAATAAATCTAGAGGACATTAGGCTAAGTGGAATAATCCAGGCCCAGAAAGATAAATATCACTTGTTGTTACTAATATGTGAAATCTAGAAAAGTGAACTTATATTTACTCATGGTGGTTACCAAAGGTTGGGTGGGGAGAGTGTATGTGGAAAATGGAGAAATGTTGGTCAAAGGACCAACATTTGTTGTCCAGAAATGTTGGACAAAGTTTCAGTTAGACGGGGAAGAAGTGATAGTGCACAACAAGGTGACTATACATAATAATCATGTATTGTATATTTCAGAACTGCTACGAGTAGGTTTTTTTTTGGGATGGAGTCTCGCTCTGTCGCCCAGGCTGGAGTGCAGTGGCCAGATCTAAGCTCACTGCAAGCTCCACCCCCCTGGGTTTACGCCATTCTCCTGCCTCAGCCTCCCGAGTAGGAGTAGCTGGGACTACAGTAGCCTGCCACCTCGCCCGGCTAGTTTTTTGTATTTTTTAGTAGAGACGGGGTTTCACCGTATTAGCCAGGATGGTCTCGATCTCCTGACCTTGTGATCCGCCCATCTCGGCCTCCCAAAGTGCTGGGATTACAGGCTTGAGCCACCGCGCCCGGCCTACGAGTAGGTTTTAAATGTGTACAGTACTTGTACAGAAGCATTATCTTGTACCACACAAATATATACAATTATTATTCTTTAATTAGAAAATAATTCTTTAAAAAATCAACATAAACCACAAAAAACAATTATTGTTTATTAATAATAGTTTAAAGGAACTTTTAACTTCCCAATAATATGAATCTCTTCCTACTCATGTCAAATTTATCTCTACTTTCAGAATGTAGCATTCAAATGGTGCATGATATAATCCAAATTTACTTAACATGGGAAGAATCAAGAAAATATCTCTGATATGTTGGGGGCTCTTTATCCCCACTGAAATCTCGTGTTGAGTTGTCATTCCTGATGTTGGAGGAGGGACGTGTGGGAGGTGATTGGATCATGGCTGTATATTTTCCCCTTGCTGTTCTCGAGATAGTGAGTGAGTTCTCATGAGAGCTGGTTGTTTAAAAATGTGTGACACTTCTCTCTTCACTCTCTCTCTCCTGGAACCAAGTGAATTCATGCCTGCTCCCCCTTCACCTTCTGCCATGATTGTAAGTTTCCTGAGGTCTCCCAGCCATGCTTCCTGTACAGCTGTTGCACTGTGAGTCAATTAAACCTCTTTTCTTTATAACTTACTCAGCCTCAGGTAGTTCTTTATGGCAGTGTAATACAATGCCCCTTTCTGAAGAGAAGAAAAACAAATAAACATGAAAACTAGAAAGAAGTACAGAAGACAAAAGTTCTAATTTATTTTCTACATTCAACATATGGAGATTTCAGTCCACAGATTGGTTTGAGAACATTGCCTTAAATCCTAATATTTAAATTTGGAAACATGTGTGATCTAATCAATTTTCTTTGTAGTATTATTTACATTCAGGAATATAATATACAATGATTTGGTGGAAATAGAAATTTTCTTTTTTTTTTAAATTCTTTACTTATTTGTCAATTGCTTTTAATTTGCTTGTTTGCAAACTGTATTATACATACCACAAAGTTTGCTAGAAAAATGTCTTTTTTTGCACTATTGATTTATGTACCATGATAACTAGACTTATTTTACTTTTGGTTTATTATTAATTCAGATACCAAGCAAAATTTTTAAAACTTTAGGGCTTTATACCCAACCCCCAGAAAAAAACAATTTCATCTCTCTCCTGCCATATTTGCTGTTAAATGTTAACCAATAGGAAAACACACATTCATTTCACACATTTTCTACAAATCCTTTCTGTTTTTACATGTCTGAAGATTTTTGCTTGCTTTTGAATTTCAAAGTTCTCCCAAAGTTCTTGTTGACAACTCAGAGAAATTGTTTGATGTTACTGTTTGAAAATGATTTCCATGAATGTCTTTAGTTTCTTTGAAAATAGTTGCAACCTTCTAAATATTTGAACACATACGCTTAAATTTATTTATAATAAAAATAATAAGCACAAAGGACGTAGACACTAAATGCCTTCAATTGCATCAGAAGTAACATCTTTCTCAAATTCATCTAAAAATGAGTTGCTAGCATTGGAAAACTTTATTATGTATTTTTAACCTCCTTTTTCTCATCCACGTTGTAATCATGAGAATTTTGATTTTAAGATGCATTACTTTGGAAGAAGTACAAAGTGAGAAATGCTAATTTATTTATTGAATAACCATTAATTCAGTGTCAGTAAAGTTATTCTAAAAGTAATTTTTTCTATCAACAAATATGGCAATGCTTTAAATACAGTATTCTTAGGAAGATAATCTATAAACATCAGTAATTTAGACTATCCCTGGGAGGCCCAGTATCATCTATCTTCAAGGAACCAGACAGAATACTTCATTTAAAAAAATGTATAGACAGGCCAGGTACAGGCGTGGTAGCTCACGCCTTTAGTCCCAGCACTTTGGGAGGCTGAGGCAGGTGAGCCCAGAGGTTCGCGGCTGCAGTGAGCTATGATTGCACCACTGCACTCTAGCCAGGTGACAGACCAAGACCCTGTCTCTAAAAAAAAACACTGTAATATAATAAAAACTAGAAAAATTTGTAGACAAGACACATTATTTGTCAAGCAAAAGAAGTGACCTTTCAAAGTCTAAAACTTGAAGGATTAAAAAAGTCCACCTTCTATAACCAGTAACACAGGCTTATATAAGCTGAGAGAGGGATTTAGATATCTCACATCTTCCTCTACTTTCGCAAAAATCTTTTGATGTTCAATCTATATGAAAAAGTACTTTGCAAGCACAGCCCGGAGAAGTATTGCTTCATGGTCACTATCATGATGATTATCATCATTAATAATTATGAGATACTTATCAGGGTCCAGTAGCCTCCTCAGCACTTTATATTTGTTAATTTAGTTAATAACTTCAACAAAATTTGTAGGGGTTACTATATTATTATTTCAGTCTTACTGAAGTGAACACATAGGTGGATAAAATAATTTCTGAAAGTCACATGGTTAGAAAGTAGCAAAATCTGAAACTTGTAGAAGTTGTTGAACTTCTTGTTGAAGTTGTTGACCTTGTAGAAGCAGAGAGTAGAATGGTGGTTGCCAAGGGGTGGAGGCTGGGGAAAATGGGGAGATGTTGGTTAAAGGGCATGAACTTTCAGTTATAAGGCAAGTAAGTTCTAAGGATCTAATACAGGATGGTGACTATAGTTAGTAATACTGTATTGTTTATTTGAAATTTGCTGAGACAGAATCATGTCATCACCACACACAGAGGCACAAAATGATAACTGTGGTAATATATGTGGTAGTATTTCCTCATTGTATACATATATCAAATTACCACATTGTACACCTTGAATGTATACTTTTTTTGGTCAACTATACTTCAGTGAAGCTGAAATAAATAAAATATATGCTTGCTGGGTATTGAGTTCCTCCCTGCATCCAAAAGTACGTTGAAATCTTAACCACGGAAGCTGAGAACGTGAAATTATGTGGAAATAGGTTCACTGCAGATGTTACTAGTTAAGGTGAGGTCATCCTGCAGGAGAGTAGGCCCTTAATCCAATAGGACTGTGTCCTTAAACAAGAAGAGCTAGAACACAGGAAGACGTGCAGGGAGAACCCATGTGGTGAGAAAGGCAGTGTTTAAAGGAAAGTGTCTACAAGCCAAAGTATTCCAAGGATTGCTGGCAACACAAGAAACTCTGGGAAAAGTTTGGAAGGATTCTCCCCTAGAGGATTTGGAGGGAGTATGCCCCAGCTGACAAACAGATTTTATACGTTTACCTCCAGAATTGTCAGAGAATAAATGTCTTTTGTTTCAGGCTAACTGGTTTGTAGGACTTTGTTACAGCAGACCTAGGAAATTGATACAATGCTTTTAAGTGGCTTATTTGAATTAAAAACTAATAATGAATGATAACAACGATTTTAAAATAAGGGCTAAAATAGCAGGTTCATTCTCTAATACCAGCCTTTAAAAATAATTATAAGAGGCCGGGCGCGGTGGCTCAAGCCTGTAATCCCAGCACTTTGGGAGGCCGAGACGGGCGGATCACGAGGTCAGGAGATCGAGACCATCCT
>NW_012118365.1:1142704-1193161 GCF_000951035.1 Colobus angolensis palliatus
CATACGTCCATTTGTGCTGCTATAACAGAATGGATGGAACTGGGTAGTTTATATATAATAGAAAATTATTTCTCACAGTTGTGGAGGCTGGAAAGTCCTAGGCCTGATGTCTGGTGTGGGCTGCTCCCTGCTTCCAAGATGGTGCCCTGTTGCTGCATCCTGCATAGTGGATAAGTGTTGTGTCCTTGCCTAGAAGAAAGGATGGAAGGGGAAAAGGAGATGAGCATTGTGTCCTCACATGGTGGGAGAGCAAAAGAGAGCAAATGCACTCCTTTAAAACCTTTTATTCGGGTTCTAATCTCATCCATGAGCACTTGGCCCTTGTGACTTAGTCACCTCCTAAAGGCCCTACCTCTTAAGGTGTTACATTGGCCCCTTAAGTTTTAACTATAAATTTTAGAAAACACACTCATCCCATAGCATGGCATTCCTGGCCTCTAAACTTCATGTCCTTCTCACATGGAAAATTTATTTATTCCACCCCAATAGCCCCATAAATCTTAACTTGCTCCAGCATCTAAATGCCTAAGTCCAGAGTCTCATCTAAATTAGATCTGAGTGACACTAAAATTTCTGTCCAGCTGTGAGCCCGTCAAGCAAGTTATGTGCTTCCAAAATACGATGATGGAACAGGTGTAGACATCTTCACTCCAAAATGGGAGAAATGGGCAAGAAGAAAGAAGCAACAGGTCCCTAGCAATTCCCAAACCCAGCAAAGCAAGCAGCATTAAAACCTGAGGCTTGAGAATAATTTAATTTGACCCCTATCTTCTGGAAACACTGGGGTGGAGATTTGTCACCCAGGCTTCAGGCAATCCTATTCCTATTGCTTTGCCGGGTGTAGCCCATACTGCAGTCTTCACAGGGTGGGGTCCAGTTTCTGTGGCTTTCAGGCTGGAGTTGCACACGGGTGGCTCTATAGTTCTGGGGAATCGGGAGTGACTCAGTGCTCGTGACTGTGCCAGACATTGCACCACTGAAGACTCTCTCTGGTTAACCTGACCCCATTAGTATACTAGGTATTGCCCCAGCGGGGGTTCTCTGCAGTATCTCCACCCCTCTGGCAGTTCTCTGCCTGCACCTTGAGGCACTCTGAAGTATCCTTTATCACTGAGGTGGAGGCAGCCATGGCTTCGTTGCTCCTGCACTCTGTTCCCCTGCAGAGTTAGCATCATCGGGAGCTGTCAAGGTTTATCACTTGTGCCCTCTAGAGCAGTGGCTCAAGTCACACCTGGGCCCACTTGAGCCACAACTAGTGTGGTCAAGGATTAGTGAATCAAAACGCAGGAAGCAAAGACTTGAGGTGGTCATGGGCAGTGAGACCCAACGTCCAACAAGCACCTTGGGACCCTCCTTTGAAACTCCTCTAAGCTCGTGGCCCTGGCACCCTGGAACTCGGATGGAGTGGGAGCCTCAGAGATCTCTGAAATGCTTTGGGGGTCGTTTTTCCTTTGTCTTGATGAATGATATTTGGCTTCTTTATCTGCATACTAAGGTTATTTTCAAATCCAGGTATTATCTTGGCCACACCCTTGGTATTCACTTTGAGACACACTTTTATTCTTCACATGGGTAAAGAATTATTCAAATCTTTAAGTACTGCTTCTTTTTTATTATAAATTCCATCTTTAATTTGTTTCTCCTCTCACACTTTATTATAAGCAGTCAAGAGAAACTATGAAACGCCCTAAATATTTTGCTTAGAGATTTCTTCCACCAAATATCCTGGTCTATCACTCTTAAATTCTGCCTTCCACAAAGTGCAGTCTCCAACTTAACACGGTTTGACTTACATGATTTCTTTGACTTTATAATGGTAGAAAAGTGATATTCATTCCATAGAAACTGTACTTCAAGTGCCCATAAAGGTTTCTGATTTTCGCTTTTAGTATATTATTCAATAAATTACATAAGCTAATCAATACGTTATTATAAAACAGGATTTGTGTTAGATGATTTTGCCCAACTGCTGGCAAATGTAAGTGTACTGATCACGTTTAAAGTAGGCTAGACTAAGCTATGATGTTTGTTACTTTAGGTGTATTAAATGCATTTTTAACTTTTTGATATATTTAACTTAGGATTGAATATTTGAGACATAACCCCATTGTAAGTCAGGGAGTATCTGTACTTGGACATGGACAAAATTCAGCCAAGATTTTTGGCACTTTGTAATGAGGATGGTCTTTCCTCCAGTTTCCAATATGATATTCCTTATTTTAGTCTGAAGTCACATCAGAATTACCTGTACTGTCCGTAGTTCTACCAGCATTCTGATCATGAGCATGTTAGATAATCTCTAGGAACTCTGAGGCTCTCTCTACAGCTCTCCTGTTCTGAGCCCTCACCAGAGTTTCCCTTAATGATCCATTTATGGCAATCTAGACTCTTTCTAGCATGTACTTCAAAATCGTTCCTGCCTCTACCCATTACCACATTCCAAAGCTGCTTACACATTTTTAGGTATCTGTTATAGCAACACCTGACTTCTTGGTACCAATGTTCTGTTGAACAGGACAATGTTCCATTTGTCCTGTTACAAAAAAATACTTGAAACTGTGGAGTTTATAAGTAATAGAAAATTATTTTTCACAGGAAGTCCAAAATCAAGGTGCTGGCAGGTTCAGTGTCTGGGAGGGCTGCTCTCTGCTTCCAAGATGGCGCTATGTTGCTGCAGCCCCCACGTAAGACACATGCTATGTCCTCACATGGTGAAAAAAACGGAAGGGCAAGGGGGAGGAATGCTGTGTCCTCACATGATAGAACAGCAGAAGACTTTATAAGTGTCCTAATCCCATTCATGCAGGTTCCACTCTCAGGACTCTTAAAGACAGATCCTGCCTCTTAATACTATTAGACTGGCCCTTAGACTTCACACCTGAATTTCGGGGGATGCCTTCAGTCCATAACAGCGTGTAATTTGAATGCATGTATACAATTCTTTTAATATCTAATGATAGTTTAACTTTGGCACCAAATAATCACCACGTAGTTTTTACAATTGCCTAACTACAGTGACAGACACTCAAGTAATATCCAGTGTTCCTAATATTTAATCTTTGTCATGTATTATAACAAAAGTTTTGTATAGTTACACTAAAACAATAAAGGATTCCTAATGAAATTGTTATACAAATGAATCTTATTCACTAATTTTATTATGCATTATCTAAATTGTGGAGATAATTTTATTGCTCCAAAGCTTGACTACAATATTCTAAAATGTTTTGCTTTTTGAAATTACAGGGTTTAATAAAAGTTGATATGCAAAATTAATAAACTAATTGACTTAATGTTTTATATTTCTCAGGATACATTTAAAACTAATAGCTTCTTTAACAATAGAAATGATTTGAAACAACATCCTCTGTGTATAGTAAATAGAGAAAAGGAAATGCACAGCTGTATGCAAATGCAACAAAAAATAGGCTTCTTTGAACAAGCTGTTGAGTCAGTCAAAAGTAAGGATAAATATTATACCAGGTCAAGGCAGTACACATGTATGTTGTCATATTAATAGATAAAAATGAATACTGATATGATGAAAGACATAACATAAATATAGAATACATTGCATTGTTTTTCTGATTATTATAGTAGGCTCCATTGTTTACTATTCTATTCCAAGCTTGACTTTGTGTCATTTCTGCTCTTATTTTCCATCTTTCAGAAATACTGTAACATACCATTTAAGCCAATCTTGTCTCTATTAAAATAACTTCAAAACTAATGGAACGTAAAAGCTAAAATAGGAAATAGGTTGCTTGTGTGTGATTACCACCTTTCACTTAGCCTGTTGAATCCAACGTGTTTTAGAAGATCTCTAAAAAGGTGATCATTTCTCTTTAACACTGTAGTTAGAACAATAAATAATGCATAACATGCTTTAAAAATAAAAATTGCTTGAACAAGAGGAAAGAAATTGTTCTTTTCTCATCAATTTAGCAAACTGTGAATGAGTCCCTTACTCTTATTAACCAATGCAAGTTTTAAAATATACATCTTTATCACTGGCAATTCAATTAGATTCAACTCAATACAAGTCAGTTCAATCAAGTCAGCATTCATTAAGCAAGCAACCACATTTGTCTATTTACTGTTAGAGAACAAATTATTCATTGTCCTCTCAATTATTTCGTGCTTTATGTTAAGGGTAAGCTGGACATACAAAAAAATGCTGGAGACACAAAATGAAGGGATGTATGTGATAGATTCTGTTTATAAATGTTACAAGATTATAGTGGAGGAAAAATTATTGACATTGAACCAAGAAAAATCTTGGTAGAAATTTGAATTTTGAACTATAAGAAACTGTATGGATTGAATTGAAATAAGTATCTGTCATCTTGAGACAGATTATAATATATAATTTTAAGTCACTTAACACTTTAGCCATTAATATGTCTATCTCTAACGGCTATATTGCCATTTAAATGGGTAGACATGAGATATCACATAGTAAAACCAGGTATTAATTTCCTGATTAAAACTAGACAGATAATAGATAAATAGATAGGAAGATAGATAGCTTACAGACAAAACTCAAAGGAAAAAAATCCTTTGACTCTTTAAGTTTATTAGAGTTTATTTGAGAAATTAAAAATGAAGTAAAAGCCAAAGAAGAAACAAAACAAAAATGATTTGCAAATTGGGCAGCTCTTAGAACCAAAACAAGTTCAGAGAACTTCAGCTAACAACATAATCTGACCTCATTTATAAAAAACAGAAGCGAGGTATTAAGACAACTTAATTGGTTACAGCTTAATTGGTTAACTGGTTATAGAGACTCCTACATTTAACTAAACCCCAACTGCAGTGATTAAACTCCGTGTTGCTTTGGCCTGTTGGACCCAGTGCAGGAGCCTAGTCCAAAATAATGGTCTCCTAAAAATTGTATTTACTAGATAGACAGATAGATAGATAGATTGATAGATAATAGACAGATAGATGTAGAAACAACTTCCTCATTTTCCATTTAAAGCTTATGTGTAATATAAAAGTGATTTTAACATGAGTATATTATTTCAAAAGTATGTAAATTCAGAAAGTGTTCTGAAGAACTGTTGAAAAATTACTACGTCAAAAGTGCCATGCTGGGCCAAATGAGTCTAAATAGGGTTTGTGCAAACATTCTCTACAAGAAAAGAAGTTTTCTACTTTTTGTCATTTGACTCTTTGCAGACCTGGTTTAACCTGCCCTGAAACCAACGCTGGCTAAAATGCCTTAAGTCTTCCTGAATGTGTTCATAATCTGACAAAGAGAAAAAGAATATTCTGCCAAACACAAAGTGACAAGACATTGCAGGGAAATAAGTGTTGAAACATGCCTTTCCTAGAGGGCATTTACAACGCAGTGGAAACGGAAGCTTTGGATTTTAAGACATGAAGGGCTCTGAAATGAGGAGACGAAGCCTGGCCCCATTCTAAGTGAGCAGCTTAATGGAGTCTCCTCCGTGTGAAAGCTCAGTGTGGTAGTAAACCAGAAGTAAATACTCCTACCCAGAGAGGAGCAGGAGGAGGAAGAAGGGAAAAAAGGAGAAGGAGAAGGAGGAAGGAAGAGGGAGGAGGAGGAAGGAGAGCCAAGGAGGAAGAGGAGGGAGGACGAGGAAGGAGAAAGGAGGAGAAGGAGGAAACATGAAGAGAAGAGGAGGAGGAAGAAGAAAGAGGAGGAGGAGGAAGAGGAGAAGGAGGAGGAGATGCAGTGCAGTTGAGACACTTGTTTCATAGCTGAAAGCAATTCAACTGTCGTATGTGATTGATGAATAAATTAAGTGAATTTTAAACAGATCATTAATTTAATTTAAAATAAATCTGACTTCATAGTGAGCCAAGGACCCTAAGAAAATGAATTGCATAGTCTCTCCAGAAAACTCCATTTTAAATAACACTCACACTTCCAAGAAATGTGAGACTATGGTTAAAAAACTTACAAAATCGGCCGGGCGCGGTGGCTCAAGCCTGTAATCCCAGCACTTTGGGAGGCCGAGACGGGCGGATCACGAGGGCAGGAGATCGAGACCATCCTGGCTAACACGGTGAAACCCCGTCTCTACTAAAAAATACAAAAAACTAGCCGGGCGAGGTGGCGGGCGCCTGTAGTCCCAGCTACTCGGGAGGCTGAGGCAGGAGAATGGCGGGAACCCGGGAGGCGGAGCTTGCAGTGAGCTGAGATCCGGCCACTGCACTGGGGGACGGAGCGAGACTCCACCTCAAAAAAAAAAAAAAAATAAAAAACTTACAAAATATACAAAAAGTACGCCAACATATGTAATTACCCATAAAACAACAGAAAACAGTATCATATATTTTTCTACCACAGATTTCTATGAGCAATATTATAATTGATTTGATAAAAGAATAGTTTAAATGCTCATATAAATTATGCTCTCAAAAAATAAAATTAGCTTAGATGTTTCCAAGTTTACATGACTTTAGTAATCTTTCATAAATAGACATAATTGGTTTAATTAAAATAGAAAAGGCAGACATGTAACTTTTATGTTTGTTAGGTTTTTAAGATCATAAAAGCATGAGTTTGATCAAGGAACAGCTATGCATATCAGAGAACAATACAGTGTTTATTGCTTCATGTGTATCAGACACAACAGTAAAACAAAACACCCATGTATTTAACTTATTTGCCTAGTATACTGTGTTATAAAAATGATTAAACAGGAAAGTAAACCTTTAAAAACCATTTCTAAATTGTTTCTCACCCCTACTGACTGGTCACAGCCAAACTTGCAGACAGAGAAAAGAATTCGTGATTTCCAGGCCAACTTATAAGTTTCGTTTCTCTTGACATAGCAGCCAAGATAGTGCGGGGTGGGGGTGGGAGGGTTCTAGATTGATAGCGTTTTGATTACAGTAACTAAAATCAAGCATTTTGTTGGTTTATGAGGATTAACTTCATCTAATCTCTCATGAAATCTTCCCAACATAATTGTTAAAAATGAGCATATTAACTCACATAAAATGGGATAAAATTTATAAATAAGTTTTAAAATAATGTTTTATAATATGTTTACCTAAAATTATTTCCAAATATCTTTGGTAATTACTTCCTTAGAGTTTTGCTAAACTAAATTAAATAATGGATAGTCACTGCTTATCTAGCTCATTTCCAAATAAAATACAATGCTAAATTTTAATTACTAACATAGGTTTAAACATATGTATTTTGGATTATTATCACAGAAAAGCAAAAAAAAAAAAATTGAGTTTGTTAGTAAATATGTCCTGTTCTACATTTTAAAAGTTCTGTAAAAATCTATGTTTTTAGAAATTACAAAACATGTATTCCTAAAGTGTTTTGGTACATAATTATAATGGATTATTTCCTAGCTTTTTTATGGGAAATTAGAACTTTTAAGAGTTAAAAATATAATTAACCTATAAAATTAAAACTGCTAAAAATAAGGGACACAATTCTATATGCAATATGTACAAAAAAAGGTTGTATCTTGGTAAGGAAGGTTATATTTGGTTGGTGCAAAAGTATTTTGATTTTTGCTGTTAAAAGTAATTACAGAAACTGCAGTTACTTTTGCACCAAGATAATAATAAGAATATAAGAATGTGTTTTATTCTATTGAAAAAATAATTCTGTCCTATTCCAAGTGCAGTACCTGTTGAAACATAATTGTGTGAGCTCAAGGAATGTTTTGAAACAGCTTTTACAACAATGCCGTCCACAACATGGTGTCAGGCCTATTCCCAGAATGGCAAGTAAGATTATCAATCTCAAATTTATAAACATTTTCCCTTAGATTATTTTCTATAAATTATATGGTTAGGCATTTCATATTCATGTCTGTGACCCACTTTGAGTTAATTTTTGTGAAAATACTAATGTCAGTGTCTAGAACCTTTTGTGTGTGTGTGTGTGTGTGTGTGTGTGTGTGCGCGCGCCTACATGTTCTGGCATCATTTGTTAGGAAGACTCTACTTTCTTCATTTAATATCTTTGCTTCTTAGGAAAAAAAAAAAACCTGTTGGCCATATTTTTTTATAAGGCTGTTTTTCGGCTCTATAATCTTCTTTGTCAATCCATTTGCCTATTTTTTCACCAATACCATCCTGTCCTGATTGTTGTAGGTTTATGGTGATTCTTGAAATTGGTCAGCGATCAGCTTTCTGAATTTGTTCTTCTTCAGTACATTGCTGGCCACTCTGGATCTTATGTATTTCCTTATAAGTTACAGTCTCAGTCTATTCAGTCTCAGTCTATTCAGAACGTAACTTGCTGGTTTTTGTTTGTGTTTTTGTTTTTTTTTGTTTTGTTTTTTGAGACGGAGTCTTGCTCTATTGCCCAGGCTGTAGTGCAGCAGCACCATCTCAGCTCACTGCAGCCTCTGACTCCCAGGTTCAAACAATTACCCCTGTCTCAGCCTCCTGAGTAGCTGGGATTACAGGCACCTGCCACCACGCTTGGCTAAATTTTGTATTTTTTAGTGAGATAGGGTTTCACCATGTTGGCCAGGTTGGTCTTGAACCCCTGACCTCAAGTGATCTGCCTGCCTCCGTCTCTGAAAGTGCTGGGATTACAAGTGAAAGCTACCATGCCCAGCCAAACTACTGAATTTTTAATTGCTAGAGTTGAGTCTATAGACCAAGTTGGAAAGAATGAACATCTTAAAAATGTTGCTTCTTTATACAGAAAAACAATCAAAAAATACGAAAGTAAGTTCTTTCATATCAGTAATTGATTAAAATGAAAATGAACTAACTTCCCAATAATTTAAATTGACTTGCAAAATGAATATTACAACAAAGCAAACCAGGAACCAACTATATGCTATTTATAAGTGAATAACTCTAGATATGAGGACACATATAAATTGAAAGTGAAAGGATAGGAAAAGATATTTCATGCAAGTAGTAATAAAAACAGAATGCATATTTAAATTGTATTTTCACAATTTAAATTTAAATTTTAAAGTGTGTAAAAATACACTTTAAATACATTTTTAAAGTGTATTTATATTTCATTTATAATATGAATGAACCTACCAGTAAGTTCACGATGCAAACAGTGACAGAATTTAAGGGATAATAGCTCTAAACTAGTAGTTGAAGACTTCAAAAACCCTACTTTCCATTAAGAATAAAGCGATCAGACAGAAGATTAATAAAGAAATAGAAAACTTGCACAGAAACATATATCAGTTGGACTTCAGACATATACAGAACCCTCCATGTATGGAGACACAGCAGAAATCTTAATTCTTAAGAAGTTTAAATTATACAAAGTATGGTTTCCAATCACAATGGAATGAAATGGGTGCTACCATGGTGACGGGCTGGTTTTCTGAGTAGTGCCATATTAGGATCTCAGTGTTCCTTCATGCTTGTAGTGCGTGGGACTCTCAGTAATTGCTGATGCCAGGTCACCTCTGGTGAGTGAACATCCATATTGTTGAACCCATGCACAACTTCTAATCGTGCCACATGGCCATATTTTTCATAAGGAGAGAATGGGCTGGTTAGGGAAGTAGGCTTAATAACATCCCCCAAACTAGTCTACCATGTAATTAGCAATAACTGAAATTACTACGGAATGAGCATTTTCACAATCATAGACCTATATTTCCTCTATATTCATTCAGAGGTTAATACATAACACTTCTTTAACAAATCTTCTTATCACTAATTTTTCAGTTGTATTATTTCCAAATCTCTGACCACCCAGCCAAACAATTTTTCATTGGCCAAAATCAATATAGATCTATTTTCTATACATCTTGTTTTGCAGGAAAACAAACAAACAAAATAAAAACAGATCCACTGCTAGACGTTCTGACCATTGGAATGATTTCCCTTCACCATCATTCAGGGCCACTGTACTCTGATCTATAATGTTGAAGATGTCCACTTTGGGGTACATGATAATGGAGAAATATTTCAAATCCAGATCTAAATATTTTCTTATTTAATGAGCTATTGATTGAAAACTTTCTTTGAGGCAAGATGTACGTGTGTATTATAAAAAAAGACAATATGATTGACATGCAAATCTTGTGATTTTGAACTACTTTCATGTGCAAATTACTTCTACCTTTAGAAACTGCTTTAGTCCAATATTGTATATAACATTTTACTTGAGCATGAAGAGCTATTCTACACATCCAATTTTATTACTTAGTAGATCAGATTACATCAAATTCATGATATAAAACTCAGCTTAAATGACAACTTGAATACCATGCTCAATTAGCCAGTGTTAAAGATTTATGCATGTCAGCTCATTCTGATTATTGACTTGGGACTTATTCCCATTATGGTTACTACAACCACCATGTCTTAGGCAGATCCAATATATCCTGCCACTTGACCTCTACTACACATGCCAATATCCACATTAAATTCCGGAAGCTCTGTTTTTATGGCAGCATTTTAGTGTTACCTCTAGCCTTACAGTGAATTATCTGCATAGATCACTTTAAGGACATCAGCATTGTCTTCCTCAATATATCTCCCAGAGTCTTGATGAAAAGAATCTCTTCTGGACATTTCCAGAGTAGATGGTGGGTGAGTGAGCAGATCTTATGTAATAAATTTTCTTCTATATTCAATATCCTTAAAACTTTCAATATCTTCCTCTACCAGGGAAGAATACATATCATCTCAACTTCCTGCTAAGTAGAACACCTTAGAGTACATATTTATGTAAACCAGTTGAGGACAACGGTAAAGCAGCTTCCATCCTCTCAAGCTAAGATATTAAATCCTAACTCAATTGATACATATATGTGATCCAATATTATATTGCTTTCATCCTTATATAACATCTGTAAGATCCAATTCCCTACATATTTTCAGGTCTCAATGAATTCACATTGGCAAATTTTAATTGTTTTGGTGTGTTTTCTCCCTTCTTATCAGTTACATTTTGCACCAGGAAGTTGCAGAGAGTAATAGGTTGGTAAACGAGAGTTCATTGTGATATTGTGGAGAATCAGCAGCCACCTGCAAAATAAACACCTCAAGAGAAATCACTGCAGGTTTATCAAGAAAGAAGGGCAGTATATTTAACAGGGGAAGAAAGGCTATTGTTGAGGGCAAAGAGGTGTGGTAGAGTGTTCAGGGTCTTAGCTTCATTGAAGTCTGCTCAGATGACCTGATCCCAGTTTTCAGATCAGTGTCATAACTTCACATAAGAAACTCTCCAATACTGTGCATTAAATTGGAATGTAATTCAGCAACCCACAGAATTAGACTGGGGTTTGTTTTTCAGAATGATTCTGTGACAAAAGGATGTAATATTTATTTGGGGGATATTTAAAAAGTTTCATAGTGTCTTACCCGGATGTTCCTTTTGGATTTGAATTCCTGAGTTCATTATTTCCTTTTTACCAAGTTCTACATTACTCTTTGAAGAAACCAAAAATCCAGAGAATTGTTATACTTTTTATTTCCACTAAAATGTGCTGTGATTGCTAGGAAGTCACCCAGACCTTGCATTCTGTAAGCATGTGGGTGATTATTAAGGCCTACGTTCAGAACTGGTTCCGTATTTGTTTCTTCTGCATACTGTCAGTTAAATAAGTTACAGGACGACCACAATTGAGGTTTGGAAGAAACACTCCAACTGCTGATAGAAGGAGCTGAAAAGTTACCAAGCAAAGAAGCTTGGCTATCGGGAGGGGATAAATCATGTCTTTTCTTTTTCAAATAATCTAACACAACAAGAAAATTAATTGACCTAACAGCAAATAGCTGTATTTGTCCCATTTATCATTCTATTGACTCTACTCACTGTAACTAGATATTAACATTCCTCAGGGTACATAATAGATCATATTTGTTTTTAGACACCTGACCTCTAGCATAGTTCTTAGGAGATGGCTATTAACAATTTCTTCAATGAGTAATTTATTGAATAATGAATTATTTTTTCTATTCTTATTAGGAAAACTAAGTCTAACGTGGAGAAAAAATAGATATTCAGTCAAGAACACTCATAGACCTTTTAAAATGACTCAGCCAGATTTTCACTGTGTGCAACAAGTTATCTTGTGTTAGAAAATCATTATTTAGTACTGTTTTTAAAAAGCTGTGTCTGATAGGGCCAGCTAGAAATGCACAAACTTTGTTGAACCGTTGCTGCTTCAGTCTACCTATGGGTACAAAGCATGACCCCAACTTTGAATACACACTACAATTTAAAACATCTGCTGGTCTATTTTCATGATTTAAGAGCTCAACATTTTGAAAATCAGATTACTCAATGCTTGGACAGCCACAAATAAATATAGGCTTACTTAGTATAGAAAAGAATGTTATTTCCTAAATTCTTCCACATGAAACATTCTATTCTAAAATAAGATGCTCAAGAAATTAAAAGTAGTTACTAAAACTTGAGGTTAATTAATAGTTTAATGATTAGTTTTAAATAATCCCAAGGGAGGAGGTCAGCAGGACTTGTTTTCTGGTTATTTCTCCATGAATGAAGCAGGATCTGGTGGAAATGGGATGCAGTGAAGAAGCCAAACCAGTAGGTGGTAACCTCAATTTGCCCTCACTGCTCATTAGCATAAAGACACAGTGCCATGGCCACTTGGGTTATACTGCACAGAAGTTATCTTGTATGGTTACAGAAATTCCCACCCCTTTTCCAGATAGTTCTGAATAATCCACCTCTCAATGAGCATATAATTGAAAGCAGATATAAATACAGCTGCCAACAACCTATAGAGCGCTGACTGTGGCCACACTGCCTATGGGTTAGCCCTGCTCCTCAAGGAGCAGTACTGATTCAATAGAAGTTGCTTTCTGTCACATCAGCTGGCCCTTGAATTCTTTCCCGGGCGAAGACAAGGACCTTCTTACCTGCATCAGTTCCAAGTTCTCACTTAAAACAGCAGCAAATAAACTGCTTAAGATGAAATTGGCTGGGCACGGTGGCTCATGCCTGTAATCCCAGAACTTTGGGAGGCCGTGGCGGGCAGATCATGAGGTCAGGAGATCGAGACCATCCTGGCTAACACGGTGAAACCCTGCCTCGACTAAAAATACAAAAACAAAAAATTAGCCAGGCATGGGGGCGGGCGCCTGTAGTCCCAGCTACTTGGGAGGCTGAGGCAGGAGAATGGCATGAACCCGGGAGGTGGAGCTTGCAGTGAGCCGAGATCACGCCACTGCACTCCAGCCTGGGGGACAGAGCCAGACTCATTCTCAAAAAAAAAAAAAAAAGATGAAATTATTTTTACAATTACATATATGCACAAAAACAAGTACATTGTGTATGTGTGTTACCCATATTCATATGGGGTATTTCATGAAAGAAAAAAATAAGTCACTTTTTTGAAACCAGATCTGAATGAATTGGCACTTTATAATGTAGACTTTGAGCACTTTGAGTATTTAGTCCAAGTTACTCTTTAGTTAGCAAACTGTAAATGCCTGTCAGTAAACTTAAAACACAAAATGCAAGTGGTTCCAACCTGAGAAAAGTATAATTTTAGAAATGTAGGTATATAATTTCAAGTCTAAGTATAATTGAGTTCTTTGAAAAGCTGAGCTAATGCTGTCACCATGCATCCTGTACAGGCTACAGAACCATGAGCTAATTAAACCTCTTTTCTTTATAAATGATCCAGTCTCAGGTATTTCTTTATAGCAATGCAAAAACAGACTAACACAATTGTACACACTTTTATTTGAAAATGAAAAGGCAAAGATAAATTATTTAAAACCAATGGAAATGATAAAAAAACACTGTAAATAAACTTATTTTAACAAATGCCATATACAAGGGCCATTCAATTTTTTTATTTAAAAAAATGTTTTACTTGAGACGCTGAAGCAGGTGAATCGCCTGAGGTCAGGAGTTTGAGACCAGCCTGGCCAATGTGGCCAAACCTCATTTCTACTAAAAGTACAAAAATTGGCCAGGCATAGTGGTGTGTGCCTGTAGCCCCAGTTTTCAGGAGGCTGAGGCAGGAGAATCGCTTGAACCTAGCAGGGCAGAGGTTGCAGTGAGCTGACATCGCACCAATGCACTGCAGCCTCGGGAACAAAGTGAGACTCTGTGTCAAATAAATAAATGAAAAAAGAAAGAAAAGAAAAATTACTAAACAGAAAACTTTACTAAAGGACCTTCTCTAATACTGAATTCTCCGTGAAAGTAATAGTATTTATAATGTGAGCCAAGTCTTCTGCAGCCACCTGTGACATCAACAATGATCCATGGAGACTGAACAGATTCTCTGCTATGTAAGCAGCTGGGAACATGACAGAGGATAAATTTCAAATGTCATATTTTACCTTTGTTTGCATTGAGAAAAATTCATTGAAACTCACCTGTATAGCATCTTCATGAATTCGTATATTTAAAATAAAATTGGAAGCAAAGAAACATCAAGAAGCTTATTTTATTACTGGAATGTTGATGTTTCTTACAATAATTGGCTTAGTCTTCTTAAAACCAGTTAACAATAGGCACAATGGTTCTGTTATATGATTGTACATTTAATGTTTTGGCTTCATTTATTTTTCTAAATCTTCCATATTTATCATAAGCATAATATCTCTACTATACTCATGTATAAAATGGCAAATAATTAAAAACAGATTCTTAAATATATTTATATAAAATATTTTATATTTAAGAGAGTAATTCCTAATTTAATTTCTATGTGTGAACTATTGGAAGTTAATTGAGAAATTAATAAGCATTAACAAAATTAAGTCAAAAGTTCCCTATTAATAGTAACTTGACTTAAAACAAACATGTTTGGATTTCATATTTTTGAAATATTCAAATATTAGTACCATAGTGGGTGATAACAAAATTGCTCCTCTAAAGATGTGAAGAAATCATAAATATTATGATTTGTGTAAATGCTGGAATGGAAATGTGAGAGAAAATTGCCAGCAATTCAATATTGAGATGAATACATCAAGTCCATATAAGTTATCAATGGCCATATACAGGGAGAAATATGTGTTTATTAGATTATATTTGAAAGCTAGATTGAGTCCAGTATACTCAGTTAAGTCTCTTAAACTGCTTTATCGTCAAACAGGATAATATCTACTCGGCACGATTGGGTAGATTAAACAAATACTGAGTGAAGCCACTAAGTGGTACAACGTAGGCTTGCATGCAACAGTTTGGGTATTTGTGTAGTACGTGTTCCATGTTGGAATGTGTCTGAATTAATACTTGTCATCCTCTGTAATTCTTCCATTTCTTCCCCCAAATTACAAGGAGTGGAGGCTGGAAAACTACATTTCTGAAATTCCTTCATCATCAGGATGCCAGATAGTATTTTAAGTATGGAAAGTAAAATTAACTTTTCTGGGGTTAGACGACAGATGAATGTGCAAAGCCTTTCCTGTTTTCAAGAAGCAGTTTCTTACACTGTGCTTTTTATTCACGTTAAATGAAACTCCATTAGAATAAGAATTGCATCATGAGTTTTTAAACAAAATATTTAATGATTTTTCACATCTCTCCATCTGACTGTCAGAGGGTCAGAAGAGAGAATATCATTCCGCTTGTATAAGAAAGGACTGGATGCATTTCTATCATGTGTTAAGTTCTCAGTAAATGTTAATTGGCTTACAATAAGTTACAACAGCATTGTGGAAACTAAATAAAATCATATCACCTTTTCTTGGAGTAAATTCTGTCTACGAAATGTAAATGCTCCATATGCATAAATTCTGGGTTAAAATACTTTAAGAATATGCAATTCTTCTTTACTTTCTACATTGCTGTAAAATCTGCCTAGAAATTACAGTAAGAATGGCTTTCATTACCACAATGACATTAAAGGGTTAAATCTTTATTTCTGTCTGTGGCTGACTAAAATATAATACTGATTTAATAAGGAAATAAACTTATTTGATTAAAGTATAAAAATGGATTATGAATAATCTTATTTTAATTATATATGATGAACAAAATCCCTCAGAAAAATATGTCCCTAAATATTGCCCTAGGTATTATTGCTTAATTTATTTAATTCTTTTATATAGTATGGAGATAATTTTATTATCACGTACTCTTATTATGATTTATATTAAATTTAGATGCTCTCTTTAGTAAGCGATGTTCTGAAATTTCAGATATATTTACTGTCAAACACTGATTGTAATATTTGGTTTAAAAATGCCGCAGAGATTACGGAGTAAACTTAATACTTAAATATTATGCTTAGGATTTGGAATCAAGGAAAAGGTAAATAATTTTTTGTCTTATTAACACTTAAAAGAATCTTGTTTTATGTCAGAAGAAAAGTAACTAATTTTAATACTCATGGATATATACTTGATATGTTTGCATTAACAATATGGAAAATATATGTTTTTTAAATAACAAGTTTTGATTTTAAGAATGTAGTGATTATTGGAAAATAGCTTTGGAAATAGCATTTATGTTGTCATTATATGTTGTACTTATATGTTATACTTTTTTTTCATTTGAGTTTGTTATCAATACAGGTAGTGATAAGTTTAAACATTATTTTTGACCCGTTTATAAATCTGCTACCCATGAGTTCTTTATACAGTGAACTGAACTGAAAACTTGGTTTTCATATTTTGCCTGAGGTGTGGTAATACACTTAATGAGGGGTGCTTACAGCTACAAGTTTCAAATCCCAAAGGACAAGCTGGGTTCCCTTGACCTGTTTACCAGCGAGAAACATGTATTTATTAATGCAGTTGTTAACAGGCAAACTTAAAATGTATTAGCCTTAATATTTATCTTTGGGGCTTTACATAAACAAAAATACATAAATAAAAGTGGTGTTCATTTTTGTAAGTGGACATGAAGTGCAATCTTCTATATAATGCTTTTAGTACAAGACAGTAAAAAACTGCTTTCACTAAAATACGATTCAGAAACATTAATTGAAAATATACACTTCTATTTCAGATACATAGGTAAAAATATTCTGGACTGTACTGTAAACCACATTTAGTGAACACAAATTTCAATCCTGATCATAAGCCAGTATATGTCAGAACTGTCTGGAGTTCTTTGCCTCAGGAAATAATTACATTTACCTTTCTAAAAATTTTAATTCTGTGCATTGACCACAGCCTGAACAACCACTATATGTTAAATTTGATATTATACCTAGCACAAATATGTAAGAAAAAATATAAGATATGGATCAAACCCTCCTGGTAATCAAAATCCTTAAAAATGGTTGTCCTATCAGATGAAAGTTGTTAGTTCTGATAATATAATTTCACCCTATCCAATTAGAAAGACAATATGAGTGTGAGTCCGAGTATTAAAAATTGTACCAAATAAAATATTTGTTTCTATCTACATGTTAGACCTTAATAATAAATTAATAACTTGATCACTACATTTCATTTGCAGACAACTTGATATTATAGAGTCACAGTAAAGATTTCAACTGAACATTCTTTCTTTTAAGTATTTTTTCCATGTGAATTTATACAGATGATTGATTAAAAATAGATTTCTGGAAACCTGTCAGTTGCTTCCCTCAGGCTCTTCAGAGACCCACACTATTTTTCCTATAAATGAAAACTTAGTTATGGTCCAGCTGAAAGTTTTTCTTTTTATTAACTTTAAATTTGTACTACAAAAATCACAGATGTTTTGCTATTGCTTACTTTTTTATTAGATGATTATAAAATGGGCATTATAAAATGTTGATATGTATTTAAAAACGATTGCTGGCATTTTTGAAAATCGCCATCGCAATGGGTTTTTATTGCTGCTGCAGTCAAAATGTGGACTTTGATTGACATTTTCTGGGAAGAGAATTCTGAGAATAATAATTGGATATCCTGTAACATTGTTCTTTAAGAACCGTTAGCTCTGTTGCATTTTCTTGGTTTGACATTTTGCAAAATCCTATTGTCTTCATTTGCAAGGTAGAATGGAAAGTTTATGGAGACTTGGGCAACTTTTCCATGAAATCTGCCAATTACATAAACAAGTGAGATTGGAATGAGTGTGGCTTTTAATACATTAGACAGAAAAAAAAGAAGAAAACAATCCAAAAGTGTGAAAAGTTCTTTATCAGCTCCCAGAAAGCAACCTATTCTTGGGAGTTAGAATTTCTTTGGTTTTATCTCTGTAATGGGAGTTGGAATTTCTTTTGTTTTATCTCTGTAATAAGGCTTTGGTTTGAATTATATTTTATTTATAATAAAACTTCCTTCTGTGATGATATGGTTGTGTGATGCTATGAAATGTTAAATATAAATATGGCTAATACATTAAGAGTGTGTTCAACACCAACAATGTTAATTTCACCTAATTTAACTTCTATGATATATTTCCTTTAGATTCAATTTAAAATTCAAGCCCAAGAAACATGTGTTGTGTGTTCAGTTTATGCTAAACTTTATGCTGAATTCTGAAGACAAAATGATAAATATACAAGACTCCTGCTCTCAGAGCATCTCATTTCTACTTGGGAGGAAGAAAGTTGGCAGTAAATACACTAGTTGGTAAGTAGGGAGAGTCTCACACAGGGAGAAACATTGTGCTATAATTGAGAAAATACAGGATGTTTAATTATGATATAACAATAACATTTTTATTATATGAACAATATTGCAAAGTATTTGTTTTCTGAGGTAACAATTTTTGTTACAGAGTAATTCAAAGCACAAAAGTGGGTGAGTGATATAAACACAGGTAAATATAATGTAGTCTCAAATATTTGATCATTCCTTACTCATAATTATCAACACAATTCTCCATTTTCATGATAGTATCTTATTAAAACAGAAATGGTTGAAGTCAACATAAGGTGTTTTAATTTAGTTGCCATCATTTAGACCACAAATGACTACAGGTTCGCTTTCCTAAATAATTTATTTTTAGACTTAGAATAACAGGTAAGTGCAAAAATAATCCACTGATTTTATTCAGTGGGGTGTGAAAAGGAGTACACTTGATCAGTTCTCAATATGGATACCAGAAGAACTTGGCTCACTAATTTCTTCCTCATCATAATTCAAATAATGTGTGTTGTCAGCCTGCTTCAGATCTTCTACAGGCTAAATAAACATTATGAGGACGTTGTAAAACTTTTACCTGTAGTGGATGGAGGAGGGTATAAAAAAAGGAACACCTTTTCTTTGAAAGGAAATTAAATAATGCATGAAAGGGCTAATGATTTTGCTGAGTACCAGTACAATACTTCCCAAGAGATTCTACCATATTAGAAATCCTTTGTATTCTATGCCCCTGTCTACTAGCCTGGTGAGAGACAAATGTAAGAGAATGAAAATATTACATGTAATATCCAGCAAAACCGGTGTTATATTGGTTCAACAGGCTTTAGTTTAAAGTAAAAATAGCTCTCTATTTGTTTTCAAATATGACTTTTAAAATGAATCTAAGAATTGTATAAATTCTACCATTGTTTTTAAGTGGATGCTTTGGCTGGGTGCAGTGGCTCATGGCTGTAATACCAGCACTTTGGCAGGTGGAGGTGGGAGGATTGCCTGAGTCCAGGAGTTCAAGGTCAACCTAGGCAACACAGGGAGTGACCCCATCCCTGCAAATAATAGTGATAATAAATTATCTGGATATGGTGGCATGAGCCTGTGGTCCTGGCTACTCAGAAGGCTGAGGTGGGAGGATTGCTTGAGCCTAGGAACTTTAGGCTGCAGTGAGCTGTGATTGAAACACTGTGTACCCTAGCCTGGGTGACAGAGCAAGACTTTGCCTCACAAACACAACAACAAAAGAGTCAAGGGTTTGGCAGAATGAGAATATGACCACCATGTATCTACTGATGTCATTATTATGTCATAATGAAACATTTAGCTTTTCTCAACTAGAGCACCATGTGCTAGACTCTCCACACATCCTTCACCTTCATCAGATACAATACTTGCCACCTGGTATACTTACTGCCAAATTTCTTTCTCCCAACTAGAAGTGAGACACGTTGAGAGCAGGAGTCTTGTCGTATTTTTCATTTTGTTTCCAGAATTCAGCATAAAGCTTAGCATAAATTATACACATGTACTGTTTTGAAAATGTATTTACTATGCCACAGGTATTAAGTATCCTTCAAAATTTTACAAAAAATTTTATTGTACAACTGAAATGTTGAGAAATTTTCTTCATGAAAACCAATATTATGGATGCTTAAAATTAATTTTCATCAAAGTAGTCAAATAATATATTAATTTATCAAAGTCAATATTACTGTCTTCATCTTATAGATGAGAAAACTTGAGTGCAAGGTAAGTTCATATATAGAAATTAGAGAATTACTAATATAAATAGAAACAATCATGGTTTTTTGGGAAATAAACATAATCTGGTGACATAAAAGAAATTTAACTCAGAAAACAACATAATATATAGGCTCTTCAAATACATTACCTGATGAATTGATCATGACATAGGACAGATGAATAATATTTATCCAAAACAAATGTATCTTACATCAAAATGGTTTCCTTAACAAATCTCAAATAACAGTATTCCAGTTGACAGGATTACATGTAAAGGTTTGCATCTTAAAATGGAGATTAAAATTGTCTACTCATTTTTGTTTGCTACTGTAAAAAATATGGCAATATAATGTTCTCATTTCAACTTATGGATTATGCAGGATAGAACATTGTTGCATTGCACCTTCTCTATAGAACCGTTGAAACTTGATCACGCCTGTAATCCTGACATCACGCCTGTAATCCTGACACTTTGGGAGGCCCAGAGGGGCAGATCAAGAGGTCAGGAGATCGAGACCATCCTGGCTAACATGGTGAAACCGCATCTTTACTAAAAATACAAAAAATTAGCCGGGCGAAGTGGCAGGCGCCTGTGATTCCAGCTACTTGGGAGGCTGAGGCAGGAGAATGGCGTGAACCCGGGAGGTGGAGCTTGCAGTGAGCCCAGATCGCGCCACTGCACTCCAGCCTGGGGGACAGAGCAAGACTCCGTCTCAAAACTAAAAATAAAAATAAAACAACTTGAAAGAGCTATAACTCAGAGGCTTTTATACTTAAAATTGATAAAACAGAGATTACATTTACAAAATAGACACTATATGTATTTCTTTTAAATATGAATCTAGCCCATACTGGAAATAAATTTATCATTATTTATATTTTATACCATGTCAATAAATTATCACTGTCTTCTATTTATTCTCCCAGCCTGAATCTGCAAAGCACCGCTCAGTCCTCTTAGCTCTGGTCATGGACTGGACATCCTTCTGCTCTGAAGGGCTTGTCACACTGAACAGGCTGCCCTTAATCATGAGCACTTATTACATAGTAGGCTTAATTACAAGCACTTCTATTCTATGCTGAATCACAAGCAATTATTGGAAGTTGATAATTATAAAATTACTTTTGTTGTTGCTGTTAATCTGCATGACCTCACCTCACTGTGCCACACGTGGGCAGTGTTTAAGATTCTAAATTTAGGGCTTGTGACTAATCCGGGCGAACCAAGCTTTTAGGCTAGATGGGTTCCACAGATCTCAAGTTTCTCCAAAACACTCTCTGAAGACGGACATTTAGAACTAGAAAGTGAAAGAGCACCAGTATTGTGCTGCACGTTTACACAAGCAGATAATGACTATTTCACATGGAGAGAAGTTTAACTAGTCCTGGTGGTGAATTTATTCTCTTCTTTCCTTTCTGTTAAGAGTGAACAGTTTGATGATAATGTATCCCTTCACAATAGGGATTTCTTCCCTTGGCTATTCTGAGTTCATAGACGAAATGCCTGCCAAATTTAATGTAACAAGCAGTGAGCAAAACACAGTTAGTTCTTACCTGAAGGGAACTTGGATTCTCATGAGGAATAAAGGAGAGAAACAAATATGCAACAAGGTGAGCTGATATTTATTGAGGATTTACAATGTGCCCGATGTTGTTCTGATTTTGTTTATACTTACTAAAATTCATGTAATCTTTATAATAACCCTATGAAGGTGAAATACTATAACTTCCATTATACAAATTGGGAAACTGAGGCACACAAATCGTAATCAAATCATCTGGTTTCATACAACTATGGAATAAAAGAACCTTTGAATAATCTTAAAAATGCTCAAAGAAATGAAATTATAGTAAGTGCTATGAAGAAAACTATAGAGTTATTTTTAATTAGAGACTAATGTTCCTTTTTATTTTGGTGGGAGTATATGGGGAGTACCTCTGTACAATGGTGGCTTTGGATATAGTCCTGAGAAAATGAAGGAACAAGCTATGTGCCCACATAAAGTAAACATGTTCCAAGCACAGGGAAGAACAAGTGCAAAGATTATCAATAGGGATGTGTTTGACTTTAAAGGATGAAGAAGTCATAGAGAGATGAGCAAAATGACAAGAGACAAAGTCAGACTGGTAGAGATGTGATTAGATAATGAGGCATCTTGAGTTAAAAAAATGTAGTTTGACTCTGGCCAAATAAGAAGTCATGAGAAAAGTTTAAAGTTTTAAAGAAGAAGAGTTTAAAGAAAAAGAGTGGTGTGAAATGAGTACTTTTAATAAACCCTTAAAGAGCTCACTTTGTGAAATTGTATTGAATAGAACCAAAAGTAGACACAATAATGGCAGGTAAGAGGCTTTTGGAAATCCAGAAATGATTGATGACTTAGGTCAATACCAAAGTATTGATCTGTATTTTTTTCACCCTTTTTCTCATTACTGTAACTTGTGTGTCTTGTGTCATCTAGTATGTGTGCTTGCATGTTAACCAAAACAAAGTTTCAAATAAATGGCTATTATAATGACAGTGTGAATTTTAATCTTTTGGAGATAATTTGGGACTTTTGAAACATGATAAAATTGGCATGGTAGAAAGAGGAAACATAGCTAAGTAGAGGGTAGACAATCAAGGAGTCAAGTAGAAGACACCTTGGGGAAAACTGTCTTACAATGGTTCTAGACACTTACTGAATGGACATAGGACCATGATGAGAGAATCCCACCCAGCAAACAGGACACAATTTATCTAGAGGAAGTGTTATTCTGTGTATGAAGCTGTGACAGACCAACTCTTACTGGGATGCAGACACAAGAAGACGGTAAAGTGGATTAGGGAAGTGATGATGGGGGTAGTGAGAAGATGTTTGGTTTAGGATGCATTTTAAAAACAGTGCTTACAGAATTTTGTAAAGGGCTGAGAGTGGGTGCAAGAGCAGTTCTGGGAGTTCCATTTTGATCTAGAGTTAATAGACACCTGCGCTTGCGTGTTTATCATAGCACTGTCCACAATAGCAAAGTCATGGACTAACCAGTGTCCACCAATGGTTGACTGGATAAAGAATATATGGTGTATATATACACCATGGAATACTATGCAGAATTAAAAAATGAAATTATGTCCTTTGCAGCAATATGGATGGAGCTATAGGTCATTGTCCTAAGAGAACTAACTCAGAAGCAGAGAATCAAATATTGCATATTCTCACTTATAGGTGGAGCTAAACAATGGATACCCACGAACACAGAGATGGAGATAACTGGAAACTACAAAATGGGGGAGGGCGGGGTAATTAGGGCTCAAAAATCATCTATTGGGTACAATGTTCAATATTTGGGTCATGGGTACATTTGAATCCCAATGTTCACCATTATGTATGTGTAAATCCTTGAAAATGACTGAGGCAACTCTCCATCATTTTATGAGGTTTATTTGACAAAGTTAAGGATGAGCACAGAGAGACATATCTATGCCTTTCTCCAAAGATGACTTTGAGGGCTTCAATATTTAAATAGGAAAGGGCAAGGCTGGGCACAGTGGCTCACACCTATAATCCTAGCATTTAGGGAGGCCGAGACGGGTGGATCACTTGAGATCAGGAGATCGAGACCAGCCTGGCAAACATGGTGAAAGCTCGTCTCTACAAAAAATATAAAAATTAGCTGGAAATCGCTTGAACCCAGGAAGCAGAGGTTGCAGTTAGTCGATATTGTGCCACTGCACTCCAGCCTGGGCAATAGAGTGAGACTCCGTCTCAAAAAAAAATTTTATTTATATATAAACAGAAAAGGGCAGACATTGAGGAAAGAGGCGAAAAAATTAAAAGGTGTGGTAGGTAAGAGGCAAACAGTTACATCTTTTGAGTCTTTGATCACCCTTTCACTGAATACACAATTTACATGTGAGGGCATGTAGAGGAATAGTCACTTATGCCCTCCACTGGCTCAGGGAATCTGCATTTTTACATAACATAATGTAGACAATAGGGCAGAGGAAGCAATCAGATATGCATTTGTCTCAGGTGAGCAGAGAGGTGACTAAGTTCTGTCCTTTGTCCTGTACCTACAAAGATACTCTATCAGTTTACATTGCCAGGGTGAAATTCAACACAACTATTTTAGGGTAAAGATCTGGAACCACAAGGAAGTTTCTTGTCAGCAAGTTGTAAGGGAGATGTGTAGTTTTTTTTGTTTGTTTGTTTTTTAATCTTTGTAATCATCTTATGTAGGAATCTAACGGGAGGCAGGTTTGTGTGACCCAGTTCCCAGCTTGACTTTTTCCAACAGCTGAGTGAGCTCAGGGTCCCAATATTTATTTTCCTTTCACACATATAATACCCTTGAGACAAAAAAGCATATGTACTTCCTGAATCTAAGATTTTTTTTTTTAAAGAGTTGACTGGGCAAATGTTAAGCCTGAGATGATTGTTAAACATCCAAATGAAGACGCTGTACAGAAGAAGAGTGTGGAGGTTTAAATTTGGAAAGGATGGTATTCAAAATCATGAGACAAGATATTCACTCGGGGAATATGTGGAGTTACAAAAGAGAAGTCAAAGTACTCTGTACCTTGAAGAATTTCAGCATCTAGGAGGCAAATACTGGAGGAGTCATTGACCAACAAGACTGGGAAAGAATAACTATACAATAAAAGGAAAACCTTGAGAGTGATTTTACTGAAGTCAAGTTAATAATAAAAAAGAAGTTGGTTTTCTGCTTTTATCCATAAGAAGGGAAAGCAACATTGCTCAGTCCTGCTGAGAAGTCCAGTCAGATGAAGACTAAGAACTGTGTACCTGCTCATTATTAAATACCATGATACCAATTTAAAAGGAGTGCTGAGAAAAAGCCTGATTCAGTTAGATTCCAAAGAATCAATTGAAATAAATTAAGGCGAACTGTAAAAGCTCGCCGATTTTTTTCTGTGAAAAAGCAAAAAATATTGTGATTGACTTCTTGATGTTCCAAAACATTTTTTTCCCATCTTCCACAGTATTGAAGTTACACTGAATACATAGCAGATTCTCTTTCATTTAGAGTTCTAGATGAGTAACAGTTTTGGCTTCGAGGGCTTTTGCCTGTGTTTCAGCTGGCAGGAGCTATACAGTTATTCTGCAACCCTTGTTGCCGTTGTCCTTACATCATGACAGTTTCATGAAGCAAATTCTACAGAATGTTTTCCAGCTTCAGGTGTTCAAAGAAATTGGTGGGTATGCTCAACTCCTGATAGGAGTTCATAATCCCTGGATTGCTGTTTCTTGTGCCCATTCTCCAGCTTTCTACTGTAGCAGCAAAAAGTTTCCAACATGGACCAGTATTGTTCCAGTGGTTGACCTAGGGGGCAAGTGAACCGTCGAGCTATTACATTGATTTCATAAGGTCTTGAATTTCCATATTAATAGTTTACCAATTAAAATAACTAGATTGGTTTCCATTTCCTGTCTTGTTTCCTGACTAAGATAAGCAGTGCCTATGCTGTGTCAGAACAGTGCATGACTCCTAAGTGTCCATTGTGTCCACAAAGAGACAAGTAACTTAATCACAACCATATAGAAATGAAATGTATAGAATGAAGGTCAATTATGCCTTGTCTCAAATCTCATGTTGGTTTAACACTATGCCTATATAGAAGATGGAAGTTATATGAAGTACATTGAATGATAATAAACATTTTTTTCTGATTTTATAAATCGAGGTGAGGTGTGATGAGAAAGGAGAAAAAGATTACATACCCCAGCTCCAAATGATAACCACATTTTAAGAGAATCTATTGTACTTTGGAAGCAGGACTATGTACAAGAATTATTTAAAATAATATTTTTCCACAGAACACAAATGAGCAACTGTCTTGATAAATGTCACATGGTCAAACTCAAAAGGAGTAATTTAAAATATTAAATTGGACTGCAGAATAAATTTGGCTTAAGATGAGCATTTAAATCTAGCCTTATCTACAAAGAATCACTACATTTGTAGTGTTAAGGTGTTAAATAACACTTTAAACTTAATTTGCATCAAATGTATAGGCAATATGAAACTACCATATTCTTAGTAATTTAGAGTTGTGCAGAATCGAAATCAACAATAATCATGCCCGATGGAAAACTTAAACAATTTATAGCAAAGAAAAATGAAGTCGAAAAATATATTTTTAACAAGGCAATAGATTCTGATTAGCTAATGCATTTTTAAATGACCAAATATACCTAATGCTGTAAGTAAAAATATGATACAATTTATTAAGTCATACAAATCTAACTTTTATTTTGCATTACCATAATCTGAAGACCCAATGCTTCATTACACATTCAGAAAGGGAGAAGAGATTTAAGTCAAAACTATAATAATTTCAGAAGCTAGACAGAATTATAATGTAGTGGATGGCTGTAATTTTTCACTTAGATGTAATAATAAGAAAATACGTTAATAGGGAAATTCTAGAAAGGCTAAACAATGCATATGATGAATCTGAGCAATTACAATTGGTTATAACCAAAGGATGAGCGCATTTGAAGATGTCTGCATTGCTTGTTGCCCTTTCTGTGGTTTAATCTTTCAATATATTTTGTATATTCTGGCTCAGGAACTGTGAAAAATCCAAGGGATAAAGCAATACAGTCAACAGAACACAGTCTTCATAGAATCCATAATTTTACCAGGGATTCAGTCATATGTAGCTGAACATAATGGGGTGTGATACATGATGTATTTGCCTTTGAACCCTAGAGGAAGTACAGGTCTATTCTGCCAGGTCAACCAAATAAACTACACAGAGGAAGACACATTCAACTGGGAAGTATCTAAGCCTCTCTCCTTTGTTTCCTCACTATCCCCTGGACAATGCTATCATAGCACATGTAACACTTTCTTTCACATGTAGTAAAATAACCAGGAATAGCCCAGATTGCAGAGTGGTTGAAAGTGTATAAAGTGGCTCCAAACTATTTAGATAAAAATCTTAGCCTTCCTGTTTACTTACATGGGAAACCCATTTACCTTCTTTGCATTCAAGGGAATGGCATGCGTTTTACGAAAATTAATCAAACTTCACTGAGTAGCCTACACTGGAACACCGGCGAATTGTCATTTATGAGAGATTTCATTCTGGAGTTGAAGATTGCAATTATCCCTGCTATACAATGATTGTATGTCAACATCAAGGATGTTTTCTTAAATGCAGTCCTATATTGTTAAATATTAAGACATATACCTAAACTCAAATGTTACCTAAATAAAATTAATCATGTTGTATGTTGCTGTGCTCATAATCTGAACAATGGTAAATATATGCCAATATATCCAATTATTAGTACCATTATTATATTGTTTTATATTAAAGGTCATCTGATAGTATGGGAATACCATAGATACAGTCATTCATTATATATTCATTTGTACAATATTGACTAAATTCAGTCTTTGCCAAGCACTTGATTGATGACTTTTGGAAATTTGGCAAAATGGTGATCCACTCACTCAGCAAAGAATGTGTATCCCACTCTTCTGGGGAACGTGTTCTCAGAATGTTAAACATTTTAAGTTGAACATGTTGTTCAAGCCTCCTATGCCCTTACAGATTGTTTGTCAACCTACTTCTATCAATTATCCAGAGAAGGGTGTTAAAAATATGTGACTATACTCATGAATGAGTCAATTTCTCCATATAGTTCTATAAGTCTTTATTTTATGTGTTCAAAAGCTTTGTTATTAGGTGTATAAATATTTGCAATTATTATGTCCTATTGATGAATTAATTCTTAATAATTCTGAAAATGTCCTCTTTATCTTTGGTAAGAAATGAAATCTATTTAGTTTGTTATTAATATGATCACTACAGAGTTCTTTTGGTTGGTAATAGCATGGTATTTTTCTTATCCATCTACTTTTAACTATTTATGTATTCACATTTAAAGTAGGATTTTTGTTTGCTTTTGTTTTTGTTTTGGCAGAATATATTCTGTATACCATTGACAATATATGATGTGTTTATTCTATCTAGTATCTAATATAAATTGTGTCTACATTTAATGTGATTAATATTACAATTGATGTTGATTAGAACAGATTAATGTATTTAAAGAGATAAAGGAGAAAAATACATTTATTCATATGTTTACAATCTAAGATGTTTTTCATTCTTTGTGAAAAGCAAGATTTGCATTAAGTATTATTTTTCTTCTTCTTGGAAGGGGTCTTTCATTGTAATTATAACACAGGTCTCCTGAAGTGAATTGGTTTAGCTTTTGCGTACACAAGAAAATCTTTATTTTGATTTTGTTTTTGAAATACAGATATTTCTAATTTGAGGGTTTTGTTGTTGCTGTTATTAAATTACTGCTGTTTGGCAGTGCCTTAAAGATGATAATCTACTATCTTTCAGGCTGAATTTTTTCAAATAGAAAACGCTCTCATTTTTATCTTTGTATATGATGTTTTATCTCTGGACACGTCAATCTTGATTTATCATAGTTTTTATGCAATTTGATTATGATATGTGTTTTGGAGTAGTTTTTCTCATATTGTGGGTATGTTTCATTGAGCTGTTTTCTTCTGAGAGTTCATATTACTCATTAAATTTGAAAAACGTTCTGCTAATTTTTTCAGTCTTTTCTTTACGGTGTTCCCTTCTTTCTTCTCTTGTGTGGACTCTAATTTCACATATATTTGGCCACTTAAAATTGTCTCATACTTTATTCATGCTCTATTACTCCTCTGTTGTGATTGTCATTGTAATCTTTCTGTCATTGTTTCTTGTTGGATTTTTCATCTTTTTAAAATATTTATATTACTCTCTCTTCAAGTTCACTGCTTTCTTCTGCAATGTTGGATTTGCTGATTATCTCTTACGGTGCATATTTTATCTCAGCCTTTGTCATGTTTATCTCTAGAAATTATATTTTGTCTTCATATATTTTATGTATCATATATCTTATGATAACATAAGTTATCAATTTATAATAGTTTCTACATCCTGGTTTACTAATTCTATAATCCGTGTCATTTAAATTGTGTCTCCATTCACAATTTGTGTCTTTACTGTGGATTGTGTTTTCCTGCTTCTTAAAATGTCTGGTAATCCATAATGTCCTTCTTAGTATTCCTGGTAATCATAATCTTGTGTATGACATTTTCTAATCTTGTTATGGTGATACAAGCTATCCCTGGCCCTTTGTAAACTTTAGGGATTGTTACTGCTCATCCTTTTCAGTAGTTATTTCCTGACACTTGGTAGTTTCTTCACATGCACAGGCATTGATTTTTTTTCAGCTGAAGACTCAAAAGCTAGCACATGTGTTCTCTTCTCCCTCGCCATCCTCCTCTCTTTGTGCACAGTTCTCTCCTCTTTGGTACTCTTTTCTGCAAACTCTAGCCATCATGGCTTCCCTAGACGAACAGCTTCATATCCTGATCTAAGAGACACCAGAGCTCTTCCCTAAGCAATGGTCTGGAAGCTTGCTCAGGGCAGTTAGTAGGGTAATTGTAGAAGTCACCATTTTGGAAACTATTTCTCAGGGCTTGCTCTCCTACACTGCTTGGCTTGCAAAATCTGGACTACATTTATATATATATGTATATATATATAGGTATATATATATACCTATATATATATACACACACATACACACACACACACACACTTTGGTTAGTTATTATTATTTTAGTAGTTTCAGTAGATGGTAAATCTGCTGTAGGTTAATGGATCCTATCAGAAATCAAACGTTTTATTCTTTTTGTATTTGTCTTTTAAAATAATTTGGGGAAACATTGCAGAATATAAATTAATAGGATGAGAAAATTTTGACAGAAAAACAAATATGAGGTTACATATTAGAGTAATAACTAGAGAGAACATGCTGTACGTTCTGGAGTCATTTCACCTTAGTTGAGCGTGTTGAGTAAAGAATTTCATGATATCATTGATTCTCCCCTTTCACTTGCCTTATTCTTCTTATTCTCTCTGGTTTACCTTAAATTTAACTCTTTAATAAGATAATCAGACATAGACCTTTGTCCCAGGTTTTATTTCTGGTAAAATAAAACTAAGATATTTGGTGACACATTGTATGCTCACTGTATTAGTCAGGGTTCTCTCGAGAAACAGAACCAATAGGATAGATGCATATGAAAGGGAGACAGAACCAATAGGATAGATGCATATGAAAAGGAATTTTTTACGGAGCATTCACTCACAGGATCACAGGGTGAAGTACCCCAATAGGCCGTCTGCAAGGTGAGGAGCGAGGAAGCCAATCTGAATCTCAAAATCTCAAAAGCAGAGAAGCAAACAGTGCAGCCTTCAGTCTGTGGCTGAAGGCCTGAGAGCCCCTGGAAAATTACTGGTTTAAGTCCAGGAGTCTAAAAGCTGAAGAACTTGGAGTCTGATGTTCCTGGGCAGAAAACATCCAGCACAGGAGAAAGGGGAAGGCCAGAAGACTCAGCAAGTCTGGGACTTCCAGCTTCTTCTGCCTGCTTCATTCTAGCTGTGCTGTCAGGTGATTAGATGGTGTCCACCCACGTTAAAGGTGGGTCTGCCTCTCTCAGTCGACTGGCTCAACCGTTACCCTTCTTTTGCAACACCCTCACAGACACACCTAGCAACAGTAATTTGCATTCTTCAACCAAATCGAGTTGACACTCAATATTAACAATCACAAGTCCACCCCTTATTGACTTGAACCCATACACACCTCCTGAGATCACACATAATCTTCAAATAAAGACAATAGTAAGGTAATAATTATACCCAACATAATAAAACTATCATTCACACAACCAGAAAAGCACCAATCCCCAACCCAAATGCTCTTACATAAAGTTAACAATATTTAAAATGCTGATATGAAGTCAATAAATCTTATGTCATACGATAAAGGAAAGCGGAAATAAAATTCAGATATTTTCTTAGTACAAGTGTATACATGCACAAACATGTTTTTAAGAAAAGAAGGAGGAAATATTCGTGACAATTACAATCCCATTTCTGCAACTGGTCACATGGTGGTAGCTGGCATTGATGACAACTTTCTTCTACTCCCCATTCTGTATTCCCTTTGCCCTCAGCAGGCACCTCAGCAGGTTGTGGTTTTTTTCCCGGTGGAGTAACCCAAACCTTCATTCCTGAAAGGTCTGGACCATTTTTAGTCCTTCCTGGATTGGGTTGTTGTAGTTTCCCACTGGCCTTAATCACAGGGCATGGTAATAATAAGAGATGCCCCAAGAGATCTCCTGTATTCCATACATACTCTCCCTTACCTCTGTTGTGGAGTAGTAAACTGACTTCATCTTGATAGTCCAGGTCAATCGCCCCAGTCAGCACTGTAATGCCCTTCTTAGCCTGTTGACTTAGAGGTAGGAGGAGCCCCAAGTGGCCAGGTGGCAATCTTAACCTCCGGTTTAATGGAATCTTTGTTGTGTCTCCTGGTGGCAGCATTCTTCCCTCTGGAACTAAGGTCTCTAGGCCAGCAGAACGTAATGCTGCAGGAACAGGAAGCAAAAATTTTGCCAGTGGGTCACTGGGGTGATGGTGAGGGGTGCCACTTCCACTTCCACCCCTTGATTCCTAGACCCATGAGTCCTGGCTGTGGGAGAAACAGTACCTGAAAATTTGAGACAAGTCTCAGTTTATTTAGAAAGTTTATTTTGCCAAGGTGGAGGACCCGCCCATGACACAGCCTCAGGAAGTCCTGAGGACATGCGCCCAAGGCGGGTGGGGCACAGCTTAGTTTTATACACTTTAGTGAGACATGAGACATCAATCAATATAAGTAACAAGTACATTGGTTCTGTCTGGAAAGGCAGGACAACTTGAAACAAAGGCAGGCAGACTCAGGGAGGGAGCTTCCAGGTCACGTTTAGGTGATACATAAATGGTTACTTTTTTTTTTTGTCTCTGATTAGCCTTTCCAAAGGAGACAAATCAGTGAGCAGAGGGGTGACTGAGTAGAATGAGTAGAATGGGAGGCAGTGTTGGCCTAAGCAGTTTCAGCTTCAGTTTTCCTCAGTGATATTGGGGGCCCAAGATAATTTTCTTTCACATATTGAACACTGATTCAGAGCATACACAGCCTCCTGGAGAACTTTGTCCCAGCTCTGAAGAGGCAATGCTGTGTGGAATACCATGGCAGTGGATACGGCATTCTGTGAGTGATAAGGCATCTCTTATGTGATAAGACTTTAGTCTTGGAAGAAGCATTGCGTGCAGGATAGGCAAACCCATATCCAGAGGAAGTGTCTACTCCAGTGAGGACAAACCGTTGCCCTTTCCACGATGGAAGAGGCCCAGTATAATCAACCTGCCACCAAGTGGCTGGCTGGTCACCCTGAGGAATGGTGTCAAATTGAGGACTCAGCGTTGATCTTAGCTGCTGGCAACTTGAGCATTCAGTGGTAGTGATAACCAGGTCATCCTTGGTGAGTGGAAGTCCATGCTGCTGAGCCCGTGTATAATTTCCTTCCTGACACCATGGCCACTTTGTTCATGGACCCATTGGGTGATGACAAGCGTGGCTGGGAAACAAAGCTGAGTGGCGTCCACAGAAAGAGTCATCCGATCCACTTGATGATTAAAATCCTCCTCTGCTGAAGTCACCCTTTGGTGAGCATTCATATGAAATACAAATATCTTCTGATAGCATCTGAGTGGTTTTTGACCACTCAGAGAGGTCTCTCCACATATCTCTTCTCCAAATTTCTTCGTTAGCAATTTTCCAATCATGCTCCTTCCAAGTCCCTGACCATCCACCCATACCATTGGCTAGAGCCAATGAATCAGTATATAATGGCATTTCTGTCCATTTCTCCCTCCATGCAAAGGACATGACCAGGTGCACTGCTCAATGTTATGCCCACTGGGGAGATTTCCCTCCACCCTTGTCCTTCAGGGATGTCCTAGAAAGGGGCTGTAGTGCTGCAGTTGTCCACTTTCAGGTCGTGCCTGCGTATCATGTGGAACCATCATGAACCAGACCCTTGTCTTCCCTTCCTCTGTCAACTGATCATAGGGAACTCCCCATGAGGCCATCAGTGCAGGCTGGGGAGAGAAGGCAAGTGGCAGGAGTGGAGACCATGGGCATTTGAGCCACTTCCTCATGTTACTTACTTATACTTTCAGCACCTGCTCGAGCCCAATCATGTATATTCCACTTCCGTTTGACAATGACGTGCTGCTGTGAATGCCCAACTTTATGGCTAGATGTGTCAGAAAGCACCCAGTTCACGATAGGTGGTTCAGGTTGCATGGTGACTTGATGACCCATAGTCAAACGTTCAGTTTCTACAAAAGCTCAGTATCAAACCAAGAGCTGTCTCTCAAAAGAAGATTAGTTATCTGCAGAAGATGGCAGAGCCTTGCTCCAAAATCCTAGAGGCCTCCACTGTGATTCACCTATGCGGACCTGCCAAAGGCTCCAAACAACATCCCTATCTGCTACCGACACCTCAAGCACCTTGGATCTGCTGGGGGATATGGCCCAAGTGGCAGAGCAGCTTGCACAGCAGTTTGGACCTATTGCAGAGCTTTATTCTGTTGTGGACCCTACACAAAACTGGCAGCCTTTCAGGTCACTCAGTAAATGGACTGGAGCACACTCCCTTATTCTGTTTTTTCATGATGGCTTTATTGGCAGAGTAAAAAATAATGATTTATGTATTTCTACTTTCTAAGTCTTCAGTCAGTACAACAACCCATGCGGAGGGGATAGTGAGATAGCAAAACCCATAATAAAAAATATGAAACTACATAAAATAAAACTATGGAGGACTAAAATATGAAAGTAGCAGTAATGAATGTCCAAGTATAGTAAACAGCACTTAGTTTATTTACTAAAAGTAGAGGTGATATGGTTTGGCTGTGTCCCCACCCAAATCTCGTCTTGAATTTTAGCTCCCATAATGCCCATGTGTTGTGGGAGGGACCCGGTATGAGGTAACTGAATCATGGGGGATGTTTCCCCCATACTCCTCTCATGGTAGTCAATACATCTTATGAGATCTGATCATTTTATAAGGGGAAACCTCTTTCACTTGGTTCTCATTCTCTCTTTGCCAGCCGCCATGTAAGATGTGCCTTTGCTATTTCTTCATCTGCTGCCAAGATTGTGAGGCCTCCCCCAGACAAATGGAACTGTGAGTCCATTAAAACTCGTTCCTTTATAAATTACCCAGTCTCAGATATGTTTATCAGCAGTGTGAAAATGGACTAATACAAGAGCGCTACAGGAAAGAGAAGCAATTATGCCTCAATCATTCCATTGAAGATTAGTTCAGAGTTTGCAAAATTATAAGTTTTTTTTAAAAGTAGTATTGAAATGTGCTTTGAAATTATAAAAGATTTATATGTAAATATTGAATCAAGTCTTTGAATACTACTCAGCTACCCTAAATTACATTAATATAGTTCTTCATTTCTTTTTCAATTTACAAAGTAACATACCATATTGAAACAGGCAGTGCCAGAGTAAATATTTATTTTATTTGACAAAGTTATAATAGAAATAAAGAAGTTAACCAGTATATATTTTGAATTGTTCTTATCATTAAAAAAAGTATACTAAAGAATTTTAATCTGTTTTGAAAATGCTATCTGTATTTTTTTTTACCTGTTTGCTCTTTTCAAAATTATATTGTGAACCTAAGTAAGAAAACATAATAATTTCTGGATAGGTGATAACTCATTTTAGGAATCCAGCAAAACTGGTGTGAGAAGACCTAGGACTGAGTAATAAGAGATCAAACAAGTTTGGTAAAAGAAATGTTACAGATAAGACTCAATTGAATTTCTTTCATAAGACACCATTCTTCTGAAAGAATTTCACAGAAAACTGAGTAATCAGGTGCACTGTTTTGGGATATTCATAATTAATATTTTATGCATGTTTATAGTAGCACAATTCACAATTGCAAAAATGTGGAACCAACCCAAATGCCCATCAATCAACCAGTGGATAAATAAACTGTGGTATATGTATACAATGGAATACCACTCAGCCATGGAAAGGAATGAATTAATGGCATTTGCAGCAACCTGGATGAGATTGGAGGCTATTATTCTAAGTGAAGTAACTCAAGAGTGGAAAACCAAACACCGTATGTTCTCACTCATAAGTGGAAGCAAAGTTATGATGCTGTAAAGGCATAAGAATGACACAGTGGACTCTGGGGACTCAGGAGGAAAGGGTTGGAAGGGGGGTGAGGCATAAAAGACTGCAAATTGGATGCAGTGTATACTGCTTGTGTGATGGGTACACCAAAATCTCACAAGTCACCACGAAAGGATTTACTAATGTAACCAAACACCACCTGTTCCCCAATAACCTATGGAAATAAAAATTTAAAAAAAAAAAAACCAGAATAAACTGTCAGACATTTGAGGATAAAGACAACTGTATATGTTTAACTCAGTGTTGTCCAAACAATGGTAACTGTTTACGGCTAAAGAATATGTACTACAAAATTGTAGCATCTGGATTCCAGTCAAAGAGAATCCTGTAACAGGTCAGGTATCATTCTCTCTTCTTGGTATGGAGCCAGTAAACATAGTCTATTGTTTTTTTCTAGATATTGTTCTACAGAGCTTGGGTTCTGACTGGCTTTAACTGATTCACCAGCACTTAGTATAGTAGCTCATATATCATAGGTGCTTGATAAAGATCTGCTACGTAATATTTTCCAATTTTAACATTCGCTAGTTTGTGTTGTCCTGTTTCCTCTGATGTTCTCCTGCATACAAAGATAGGAGATCAAATGATTGAAAAACAGTGGCAAAAGTACCAACTTATTCCAATGTATTTTTCATTGCCTTTTTTTCTCCCAAAAAGTATACAGTTTAGCCTTTAATAACACAGGTTGGAACTGTGTGGACATAATTATAGGATTTTTTTCCAATACATAAATTGAAATATTTTGTGGGGACTTACAATAATTTGGAAAACTTACAGATCAACTATGTAGCCAAGAAATATTGAGAAAATTATGAAAAATGTAGATATGCCATGAATGCATAAAATATATGTAGATGAAATCTATTATTGAATTTATTGCCAAAAACTGTGTACAAATCTATCGTAGAGAGTCAAAATTTATCAAAACTTATGCACACACAGGCTGTACATAGTACCATTAACAATCAAGAGAAAGGTAAATAAATGTAAAGATGCAGCATTAATTATAACAGCACGAAATTAACTGTGGTAAATACAGTACTACTAAAATAATTTTGTAGCCATATCCTGCTGCTATTGTGGCGAGCTCAAGTGTTGTGAGTATCTGCTTAAAATGCCTTTCATGCTAATCACCTCCGTGTGAGCACTTGTCTCTCCAGTAAATTGCACATCACAGTAAAAAGTGCTCTCTCGAGGTTCTTGTGTTTTTTTTCACCGTGCTTGGTGCAATACCATAAACCCTGAATAACGCCTTGGGACCCATACTAAGCCCTGTGGGTGCTGAAAGTGCTCCCAAGAAGCAGAGAAAAGTCATGACATTACAAAAAAAGTCGAATTGCTTAATATGCACCATAGATTGAGATCTGTAGCTGTAACTGCTTGCCATTTCAGACAGATGAATCTTCTTGTAAACGGAGGGTATCAATTTATAGTATCAATAAATGCAGTATGGTAAATGTATTTTTTCTTCCTTTTGATTTTCTTAATAACATTTTATTTTCTGTAGCTTCATTTATTGTAAGAATACACCACATAAGATATTTTTCAATAAATATAATACTGGATTAGGAATGTAGTTTTAAAATCTAGGTCAATAAATGTGTGGGTAGGAATTTTTAGGTAAGTTACATAAATAATGAATTTCAACTTTACCTTATGTTAAATGGATACATAATACTTGTGCTAACATTTCAAAGACAGTTTTTAAAGTTTTTCTTTAGAAATGCTTTTAAAAAATCAAATGTTACATGAAAAATGTGCTAAGCACCTTGAAACCTGCTAATTTGTAAGCTTAAGTATATTCAGGTATTAGGTAAAAGCATCAAGAAAATTATGATGAGTGTCTACCTCATTACAAAATAGGGATACTAGCTTAAATTATCTGGTTAAGCATAAAAATTGTTGTTTCTTGGGTCCTTAGCTGTTTTACCTAAATGGAGGTCAAAAGAAGAAAACAATAGGTAAATTGCAATTATCTCTATAAAATAATGATTTATTATCAGCATGAGCTTTAGAAATCAGATCCATTAGCATGTCCTATCTGGAATTGAGCTGATTTCTATTTGAGTTACCACAAGCTCCACTAGGAAAACTCGATTTATTTCCACTCATTGCTCTTCCAACTTCACATAATACCAACTCTGCCTAAAGCACTAATGAATGCTGCAGCTGCTATTTCTTGCTTTCTGGATTCGGGAAAATCTTGAAACAATAACTCAGAGAAATTAATTTTTCTTAGCTCTACTTTTTTTGGAACTGATAAACTGAAGAATATGTAGTTATAGAAAACAATAACCATTTTATGTTTAGAGAGAACAAACCCTCCAGCAGGCTTCTCCATCCCTTTGGTAATTGGAGTGGCCTAATGTACTGTCTATTTAAATTTACCTCTTGTGTATTATACTTTTTTTTAAGGAATGAGGTTATTTGCTGAGAGGGACATGAGATGTGAACAAGTGCGTTGCTTTACGTTCTTTAGTGCAGCAAACTCAAACTGTCTTCATTTGTAATATCAATGTATTTTTTTTACTGTCAGAAATACAATGTGAAAAATAAAAGAAACATTTATTGACCATCTACTATGTTTCCAACAGTGTTTATTTTTCTACCTAAAATATCATTTAGTGCTCTCACTGATGGCCCTTATGTGTTAAAAAATATGATTCCATTATTTGTATGTGAAAATTGAGATTCAGAAAGGCTATATAATTTGTTTCAGATCACAGAAAATAAATTTATTCAAAAGAGTACGCATTGTCAATTGGGAATTTAAATCCAATTGTTTAAAATTATAAAACTCATGCTATTTCTGATAAAACATTCCTGCATTTGATTATCTTTATTAGGTAAAATTAAAATGGTCCTATTATTTTACATTTTCATAAAACTGATAAAAATAATAGGCTTATGATTTAATTCATCTCAGTCATTTGATTTTAAAAAGCTAAAATCAGAATTTTGAGCACTCATTTTTCAGATATTTACACTTAATAGGCAAAGGAGCATTTTAAATTTTAAATTATTTAAATTCAGATAATTAAAATACTTAAGATGTTTTAGTGTCTAATTGCTAAACAAAGCAGTCAGCTTCCATAAATAGGGAAACAATATAAGGAGGGTATGTCACAAAACAAATCAACAAAATTTCAGGTCTGGGAGTGAAGACTCATGCCTGTAATCCAACCATTTCGGGATGCCAAGGTGGAAGGATCACTTGAGTCCAGGAGTTCACGACCAGCATGGGCAACTTAGTGAGACCCCATCTCTACAAAAAAGGTATTTTTTTACAAAACAGCCAGGCATATTAGGGTGTGCTTATAGTCCCAGCTAATCAGGAGGCTGAGGTGTGAGGATCATTTGAGCCCAGGAGTTTTAGGCTGCAGTGAGCTATGATTATGCACTGCACTACAGCCTGGAAAACAGTGAGAATCTGTTTTTAAAAATAAAGAAAGAAAGTAGGAAAATTTCAATTATGGCCAAAATATTTTTTCTTAAAAGTACTTTGCCTCTAGAGGACAAAATAACTGAATGAACTCACATCTTAAGGAGCTTGGGCTAAAATACTGGGGCAAAAAGGGGTTAAAACCACAATTTACTAAAATGTTCTACCTAAAGTGAGACAGCCTAAAGATAGAGCCCTGCATTTTTCAGAGGCAGTGGAGATAAATGGATATGTCTACTTTTTCATACTGGAAACTGAGACCATATTTTGGACTTAAGAATTTTAATTTTAAGAATTTATATTGAGTTAACACTTAGTGGACAGGTGGATGAGTATGTTCAATGCAACACTGAAATGACAAAAAATAAAACAACTAATGTATCTAAAATTGGGTCATAAATTTCATAAATGATTTTAAAATAATTCAACCGGCTGCTACATAAAATCAGGAAATAATGTGTTAATTATGCGTTTTCTTGACAGAATGATATACTAATTTTTAAATTTTTAATTTTGGTTCAATTTTAGGTTCAGGGTTACATACATAGATTTGTTACATGGGTAAATTGTGTGTTGCTGAGGCTTGATATATGAAGGATCCTGTCACCAAGGTAGTGAGCATAGTACCCAATAGGCAGCCTTCCAACCACCTCACTTCCACCATTAAGCAGCCCCAAGTATCTATTTGTTCCCTTCCTTGTGTCCATTTGTATTTAATGTTTAACTCCCACTTATAAGTAAGAACACGTAGTGTTTGGTTTTCTGCTTCTGGATTTGTTCCCTTAGGATAATGGTCTGCAGCTGCATCCCTGCTACTGCAAATGGCGTATTGTCATTCTTTTTTATGGCTGTGTAGTATTCCATGGTGTGTATGTAACGTGTTTCCTTTATCCAGACTGTTGGTAGGCATTTTGATTGATTACATGTCTTTGCTATTGTGAATAGCACTGTGATGAACATAAGAGTGCATGTAACTTTTTGTTACAACAATATATTTTCCTCTGGGTATACACCTAGTAAAGGGATTTCTGGCTGGCATGGTAGTTTTAACTTCTTTGGGCAGTCTCCACATTGCTTTCCACAGTGGCTGAACTAATTTATATTCCACCAACAGTGTATATGTGTTCCTTTTTCTCCACAACTTGACCATCATCTGCTGTTTTTTGACTTTTTAACAATAGCCATTCTGACTGGTGTGAGATAGTGTCGTCTTAATGTTTTGATCTGTATTTTTTTAATGATCAGCAATGATGAGTATCTTTTCATATATTTGTTAGATGTATGTATGCCTTCTTTTAAGAAGGGTCTGTTTATGTCCATTGCCCATTTTTAATGGGGTTGTTTACTTTTTGCTTGCTTATTTAAGTTCTATATAGATTCTGAATATTAGACCTTTCTTGGATGCATAGTTTGTGAATATATTCTCCCATTCTGTAGGTTGTCTGAATACCTTGTTGATAGTTTCTTTTGCTGTGCAGAAATTTTTTAGTTTAATTAACTCCCACTTGTCAATTTTTGTTTCTGTTGCAATGGCTTTTGGGGGTTAGTCATAATTTTTTTGCCAAGGCCGTACCCAGGAATGGCATTTCCTAGGGTTTTTTCCTAGTGTTTTTATTGTTTTAGATCTAACTTTTGGTTCTTTCATGCATTGGAAGTGATTTCTGCATATGGTGAAATTAGGAGTTCCAGTTTCAATCTTCTGCATGTGGCTAGCCAGTTATCTAGCACCATTTATTGAATAGGGAGTCCCTTCCCTATTGTTTGCTATTGTTGCTTTTGTTGAAGATCAGATGTTTGTAGTTGTGTGGCTGTATTTCTGGGTTCTCTATCCTATTCAATTGATCTATATGTCTGTTTTTGTACCAGTACCATGCTGCTTTTGTTACTCTTGCTGTGTAGTATAGTTTGAAGTCAGGTAGTGTGATGCCTCTGGTGTTTTCCTTTTTGCTTACAATTGTTGTAGTGATTCTGGCTCTTTTGTGGTTCTATATAAATTTTAGAATAGTTTCTTTTTTCTAATTCTGTGAAAAATGATGTTGGTTGTTGGATAGGAATAGCATTGAATCTGTAAATTGATTTGAACAGTATGGTCATTTAAATCATATTTATTCTTCCTATGCATGTGCATGAAAAGTTTTTCTATTTATTTGTGTCATCTCTGATTTCTTTCAGCAGTGTTTTGCAACTTGGGCTGTAGAAATCTTTCACCTCCTTGGTAATCTGTACTCCTAGGTATTTTATTTTATGTTATTTTTTGACTACTGTAAGTGGAGTTAAATTCTTGATTTAGTTCTGAGCTTGGATGTTATGGATGTATAGAAACGCTACTGATTTTTTTTTTACATTTATTTTTTATCCTGAAACTTTACTGATGTCGTTTATGAGTTTGAGTAGCCTCTGGTAGAGTCTATGATGCTCTCTAAGTATAGAATGATATAATCTGCAAATAGAGATACTTTGACTTTCCTCTTGTCCTGTTTAGATACCTTTTATTTCTTTTGCCTAATTTCTCTGCCTAGGACTACCAGAACTGCACTGAACAGGAGGCGTGAGAGAGGCATTCTTGACTTATTCCAGTTCTGAAGAGGAATGATTCCAGCTTTTGCCTGGTCAGTAGGATGTTGGTTGTGGGTTTGTCATATATGACTCTATTATTTTGAGGTATGTTCCTTTGATACCTAATTTGATGAAGGTTTTTAACATGAAGAGATGATGAATTTTAGCAAAGGCCTTTTCTGTATCTATTGATATGATCTTGTGGTTTTTGTTGTTAATTCTGTTAATAAAGCCTACTTGATTGTGGTGAATTAGCATTTTGATGTGCTGTTTGATTCAATTTTCTAGTATTTTGTTGAGGACTTTTGTATCTATGTTCATTAGATAAATTGGCCTAGAAGTCTTCTAATTTCAATGTGTTTCTGCCTGTCTTTGGTATCAGAATCATGCTGGTTTCACAGAATGAGTTAAGAATACCCTCCTTCTTGAATTTTTTGGAATACTTTCAGTAGGATTAGAACTATGTCTTCTTGTATGACTGGTAGAATTCAGCTATGAATCAATCTGGTCTAGAGCTTTTCTTGGTAGGAAAGCTTTTTATTACTAATTCAATTTTGGAACTTATTGTAGCTCTGTTCAATATTTTAATTTTTCCTGGTTTCAATCTTGAGAGGCTGAATGTGTCCAGGAATGTATCCATCCATCCTAGGTTATCTAGTTTGTGCATTTAGAAGTCTTCATAATAGTCTCTGAGGATTTTTTGTATTTCTCTTCAGTTGGTTATAATATCACTTTTGTCATTTCTGATCATGTTTATTTGGGTATTCTATCTTTTTTTCCTTTATTCATCTAGCTAATGATCTTGCTTAATATTTTGAAGAACCAACTTTGGTTTCATTGATCCTTTGAATTTTTGCATCTGAATTTCATTTAGTTCAGCTCTGATTTTAGTTATTTCTTTTCTTCCAGCTTTGGGGTTGGTTTCAGGCTGTTTTTCTAGTTCCTGTATGCTGTGGCATTAGGTGATTAATTTCAGACCTTTCTAACTTCTTTTTTCATTAATTTTAAAAATTTTTGTGGGTACATAAAAGGTGTATATATTTATGGGGTAAATGAAATGTTTTGATGCAGACATGCAATGTAAAATAAACATATCATGGAGAATGAGGTATTCATCTCCTCAAGCATTTATCCTTAGAGTTACAATCTTACTATTCTTTTTAAGTTATTTTAAATTGTACAATTCAGTTATTGATGACTACAGTCACCCTATTATGCTATCAAATAGTAGGTCTTACTTATTCTTTCTATAATGGTTTGTACCTGTTAACCTTAACCCCAGGCCCCCACTACACTTGACATTATCTGATACCATGTTTGTACTTTTTAATTCCATGAGTTCAATTGCTTTGATTTTTAGATCCCACAAATAAGTAAGAAATATGCTTGTCTTTCTGTGCCTGGCTTATTTCACTTAACATAGTGACCTCTAGTTCTATCTATGTTGTTGAAAATGACTGGATCTCATTCATTTTCATGGCCAAATTGTACTCCATTGTGTATATGTGCCACATTTTCTTTATCCAATCATCTGTCGATGGACCCTTAGGTAGCTTCCAACTTCTAGCTATTCTAAACAGTGCTGCAGCAAACACAAGAGTCAGATAGCCCTTTTATACATTGATTTCCTTTCTTTTTGGTATATGTCCAGGAATGGGATTGCTGGATCATATAGTAGGTCAATTCTTAGTTTTTGAGGACACTCCAAACTGTTCTCCCTAGTGGTTGTACTAATTTACATTCCCATCGATAGTATACGAGGGTTCCTTTTTCTTCACATCCTCACCAGCATTTGTTATTGCCCATATTTTGAATATAAGCCATTTTAACTGGGTTGAGATAATATCTCACTGTAGTTTTGATTTACATTTCTCTGATGATCAATGATGTTGAGAACCTTTTTATTTGCCAGTTTGCTATTTGTATATCTTATTTTGAGCAATGTCTATTCAAACCTGTTGCCCATTTTAAAAATCAGATCATTAGACTTTTTCCTACAGAGTTGTCTGAGTTTCTTATATATCCTGATTATTAATCAGTAGTTTGCAAATATTTTCTCCCATTCTGTAGGTTGTATCTTCACTTTGTTGATTGCATCTTTTGCTGTACAGAAGCTTTTTAACTTGATATGATCCCATTTGTTCATTTTCGCTTTCGTTGCCTGTGATTGTGGTGTATTGCTTAAGAAATCTCTCCCCAGACCAATGTCCTGAATATTTTTCCCATGATTTCTTGTAGCAGTTTCCTAGTTTTAAGTCATAGATTTAAGTCTTTAATCCATTTTGATTTTATTTTTGTATATGGTGATAGATTGGGGTTACTTTCATTTTTCTGCATATGAATATCCAGTTAATTAATAAGTACCATTAATTAAAGAGACTTCTGTTTTTCCTTAGTGTATGTTCTTAGCATCTCTCAAAAATGAGTTCACTGTAGGTACATGTATTTGTTTCTATGTTCTCTATTCTGTTCCATTGGTCTATGTGTCTATTTTTATGCCAGTGCCATGCTGTTTTGGTTATTATACCTCTATAGTATAATTTGAAGTCAGGCAATATAATTCCTCCAGTTTTCATCTTTTTGCCTAGGATAACTTTGGCAGTTCTGGGTCTTTTGTGGTTCCATAAACATTTTAGGATTTTTTTTCTCTATTTCTGTGAAGAATGTCATTAGTATCTTCATAGGAATTGCATGGAATGTGTAGATTGCTATGTGTAGTATGAACATTTTAACAATACTGATTTTCTGAACCCATGAGCATGGAATATCTTACCATGTTTTTTGTCTTTTCAATTATTTTCATCAGTGTTTTATGGTTTTCATTATAAAAATCTGTCACTTCTTTGGTTAAGTTAATTTCTAGGTATTTAATTTTGTGTGGCTATTGCCAATGGGATTACTTTTTCACTTCTTTTTCACAACATTCACTGTTGGCATATACTACTGATTTTGGTATTTTGATTTTGTATTCTGCAACTTTACTTAATTTCCTTATCAGTTCTAATAGTTTTCCAGTGGAGTCTTTTGGTTTTTCCAAATATAAAATTATATCATCTGCAAACAAGGAAATTTTCACTTTTCCATGTCCAATTTGGATGACTTTTATATGTTTCTCTTTTGTAAGTGCTCTAGCTAGGACTTCCAGTATTATGTTGAAGAACAGTGATGGCATTGGGCATTCGTGTTGTATTCCACATCTAAGAGAAAAGGTTTTCTGTTTTCACTGTTTCAATATGATACTAACTGTGGTTCTGTCATACATGGCTTTTATAATGTTGAGTTATGTTTCATCTTTTCCCAGTTTTTTGAGAGTTTTTATGATAAAGAGATGTTGAATTTTATTAGATGCTTTTCAGTATCAGTTCAAATGATCATATTGGTTTTATCCTTTTTATTGATATGATGTATCAAGTTGATTGATTTGCATATGTTGAACTTTACTTGCATCACAGGGATAAATTATACTTGGTCATGATTAATGATCTTTCTAATGTATTGTTGAAATTGGTTTGCTAGTAGTTTGTTGTGGATTTTTGTATAAATATTCATCAGAGGTATTGGCCTGTAGTTTTCTTTTACTTGATGTTTCTTTGTCTGGTTTTGGTATCAGGGTAATAATGGCCTTACAGAATGAGTTTGAAGGTATTTCTTCCACTTCTAGTTTTTGCAATAGTTTGAGTAGGATTGGTATTAACTCTTCTTTAACTGTTTGATAAAATTCAGCAGTCCAGCCATCAGGTCCTGAAAGAGTTTTTATTACAGCTTCAACCTCATTACTTGTTATTGGTCTGTTTAGGTTTTGGATTTCTTCTTGGCTCAGTCTTGGTAGATTTTATGTATCTAAGAATCTGTCCATTTCCTCTAGATTTTCCAATTTATTGGCATATAGTTGGTCACAGTAGCCACTGATAATCCTTTGAATTTCTGCAGTATCAGTTGTAATGTCTCTTTCTCATTTCTTATTTTATTTATCTGGAGTTTTCCCTTTCTCACTTAGTTATTTAAGCTAAAGATTTGTGAATTTTTAAAACGTTTTTTAAAAAATCAACTTTTCATTTCATTGATTATTTGTTTTTTATTTCAATTTCATTTATTTCTACTCATCCTTTTAATTTATTTTCTTCTACTAATTTTGGCTTTGGTTTGCTCTTGTTTTTCTAGTTTTTAAAGGGGCAATGTTAGATCATTTATTTGAAGTTATTCCTCTTTTTTTTTTTTTTTTTAGATGGAGTCTCACTCTTTCACCCAAGTTGGAGTGCAGTGGCATCATCTGGCTCACTGCAAACTGTGTCTAGTAGGTTCAAGCAATTCTACTGTCTCAGCCTCCCAAGTAGCTGGAATTACAGGTTCCTGCCACCATACCTGGCTAATTTTTTGTATCTGTTAGTAGAGACAGGGTTTCATCATGTTGGCCAGGCTGGTCACAAACTCCTGACCTCAGGTGATCCACCCACCTTGGCCTCCCCGAGGGCTCGAATTACATGTGTGAACAATCATGTCCAGCTTCCTCTGTTTTGATGTAAGCACTTATAGCTATAAGATTCCCTCTGAGTACTGCTTCTGCTGTATCACATAGGTTTTGGTATGTCATGTTCCCATTTTCATTTCTTTCAATAAATTTTTAATTTTCTTCTTAATTTTTTTATTGACCCAGTGGTCATTCAGAAGCATATTGTTTAATTTCAATGTATTTTTATAGTTTCCAAAATCCTTCTTTTTATTAATTTGTACTTGTATACCATTGTGGTCAGAGAATATGCTTGATATTATTTCATTTTTTTAAAATGTTTTAAGACTTGTTTCATGAGCCAACATTAGTCTATCTTTGAGAACAATTCATGTGCTGAGGAAAATAATGTGTATTCTGTGGCTTTTGAATGAAATGTTCCATAACTGTCTATTCAATCCATTTGGTCTATAGTGCAGATTAAAATTTTGCCTATTTGTTAATTTTCTGTCTGAAAGATCCATCCAATGCCAAAAGTGAGGTGTTGAAGTCTCTAGCTATTATGGTATTGAAGCCTATCTTTCTCTTTGACTCTAATATTTCCTTTATATATCTGGATGTTTCAGTGTCGGGTGCATATGTATTTGAAATTGTGATATCCTTCTGCTGAACTGGCCTCTTTATCATTATATAGTCATCCTCTTTGTCTCCTTTTACAGTTGTTTCCTTGAAATCTATTTTGTCTGCTATAAGTATAGTAACTCCTGCTCTTTTTTGTTTTTTATTCATATGGTATACCTTTTTTAGTCTATGCGTGTCTTTATAGGTTAAGTGTGTTTCTTTTAGGCAACAGATCAATGGTTTTTCATCTCTTCAGCCACTCTATGCCTTTTGATTGGAGAGTTTAGTCCATTTACATTCAATGTTATTATTGATAAGTAAGGACTTATTCTAGTTGTTTAATGGTCTTTTCTTCTTTCTTTCCTACCCGTCTTCCTCTAGTGAAAGTGATTTCCTCTGATGATATGATTTAGTTCCTTGCTTTTTATTTTTTGTGTATCTATTGTATGGTTTTTGTTTGAGGTTACCATGAGGCTTGGAAACACCATCTTAGAATCCACTATTTTAACCTGATAACAATTTATCACTATTTGTACAACAAACAAGCAAAAAGGAAACAAATGAAAACTCTAGGTTTTAATTTCATTCCCTCATTTTATAACTTTCTGTTGTTTCTGTTTATATCTTATTGCTCTGGTTATGTCTTGAAAAGTTGTTCTAGTTATTATTTTTTATTGATTTATCATGTAGTCTTCCTACTTAGGATAAGAGTAGTTTACACACTAAAGTTACAGTGTTATAAAATTCTGTGTTTTTTCAATTACTATTACCAGTAAGTTTTGTGCATTCAGATAATTATTCATTGCTCATTAATATCAGATAGTTATCCATATAATTATTAACTGCTTATTAATACACTTTAGCATTTCCTGTAGGACAGGCCTGGCATTGATGAAATTCCTCAGTTTCTGTTTGTCTTGGAAAGTATTTATTTCTCCTTTTTGTTTGAAGGATATTTTTGCCAAATATACTATTCTAAGAAAAAAATTATTTCCAGTTATTATTTTTTACTGGTTTATCATGTAGTCTTCCTATTTTGGATAAAAGTAGTTTACACTCTAAAGTTACAGTGTTATAAGATTCTGTGTTTTTCTGTATACTTATCATTACCAGTAAATTTTGTACCTTCAGATAGTTATTAACTGCTCATTAATATCAGATAATTATTCAGATGATTATTAATTGCTCATTAATGCCCTTTAGCATTTCTTGTAGGACAGGACATTGATGAAATCTCTCAGCTTTTGTTTATCTGGTAAAGTGCTTATTTCTTCATCACATTTGAAGGATATTTTTGCCAAATATACTATTCTAAGAGAAAAAAAATTATTTTCCTTTAACGCTTTAAATATGTCATCCAGGGCCAGGTGCCGTAGCTCACATCTGTAATCCCAGGACTTTGGGAGGCCAAGGCAGGTGGATCATGAGGTCAAGAGACTGAGACCATCCTGGCCAACATGGTGAAACCCAGTCTCTACTAAAAATACAAAAATTAGCTGGGCGTGGTGGTGTGCGCCTGTAATCCCAGCTACTCAGGAGGGTGAGGTAGGAGAATCACTTGAACCTAGGAGGCAGAGGTTGCAGTGAGCGGAGATTGTGCCACTGCACTCCAGCCTGGTGACAGAGTGAGACTGCGTCTCGGGAAAAAAAAAAGAATATGTATATACACACACACATGCATGCACACACACACACACACATATATATGTCATACAACTCTCTCTCTCCTGGCCTCGAAAGTTTGCAATGAAAAGTCTACTCCCAGTTGTATTGGAGAGCCACAGTATCTTATTTCTTTCTTTTATCTTGCTGAATTTAGTACCTTTTCTTTATCCTTGACCTTTGGGTGGTTGATTATTAAATGCTTTGAGGTAATCTTCTTTGGGTTAAATCTGTTTGATGTTCCATAACCTTCTTGTACTTTGATATTGATACCTTTCTCCAGGCTTGAAAGGTTTTCTTTTACTATCCCTTTGAATAAACTGCCTACCCCTATCTCTTTCTCTACCTCCTCTTTAAGGCCAATAACTCTTAGATTTGTCCTTTTGAGGCTGTTTTCTTGATTCTGTAGGCCTGCTTCATTTTTTTTTTAATTCTTTTTTCTTTTGTTTCCTCCGTCTGTGAATTTTCAAATAGTTGGTCTTCAAGCTCATTAATTCTTTTTTTATGCTTGATTAATTCTGCTATTAAAGAACTCTGATACATTCTTCAATATGCCAACTACATTTTTCAGCTCCAGAAATTTTTATTGATTTTTAAAATCATTTTAATATTTTGGTTTAATGTATCTGACAGAATTCTGAACTCCTTCTTTGTATTCTCCTGAATTTGTTTGAGTTTCCTCAGCACAGCTATACAGAATTGCCATCTGGGTGTCAGCGACTTGAGTCAAAACGTTTATAAGTTTACCTGGGATTCTATTGTATTGCAACTGAGCTGACACTTGAACATAATACACAGTCCTTCCCATTCTTTCCTTCCTTTTCCAAAGTCAGAGGAGGCTCAGCTCCTAGCCCCTACCACCCCAGGCCTCTCAAGTTCAGATTGCTGGGATCGAGGATTCCCTTCTTGCTAGGGCTGGTTTAAATGCTCCCTCTGTGGACGGGCATCAGCTTAGTTTGGTACAGGTTTCCTTTCTGCTGTAATAAGACAGAACTGAGTTCAATGCCTCACAATTGTTTTCTTCTTCCTCCCCCAGTGCCTAGTGATGCTCCAAGCACCACACCACTGTTGCTGGGGTTAGAGGAGAGGTGGTGTTGGCAATTCCCTCCCTTCAGTGCCTCTTCCAAGTGATACAGAGTTAAAACCAGGTACTGTGAGTGCTAACCTGATTTTCGGTTCTTGTTAAGCTGTTATTTCTGTGTAGATAGGTGTTAACCTGGTGTCCTGGCTAGGGATCTGATTGACAGAGCCTTCTTTTCTACCAGCTTGCTCCACCTTCCTTTCTAACTTCTTGTAAGCATCTAGCGCTATATGCTTTCCTCTGAAAACCGCTGTCCAGGCATTGAAGATTGTGATATGCTACTTCTCTGTTTTCACTAGTTTCAAAGAATATTTTGATATCTGCTTTATTTTTTTTCCCTAAAGTCATTTAGAAGCAGGTTATTTAACTTCCATGTAATTGTATGATGTTGATAGATCTTCTTGGTATTAATTTCTGTGTTTATTGTGCTGTAGACTGAGAGTGGTTAGTATGATTTTGATTTTTTGAATGTGTTGACACTTGCTTTATGGCCAAACATGTGGTCTATCTTTGAGTGTGTGCCATATGTAGATGAGAAAAATGTCTATGCTGTTGTTTCAGGGTGGAGTGTTGTGTAAATGTCTACGAAAACCTGAGAGCTTGGATATGACTTTGCCTTATCGGCAGCTATGCAGTCCTGTAAACACTTACAAGTGCATTACTTGTAAAGACTCTGTTCTGAAATCTCTGATTACACTTGGTTCCAGGGACACTTGGCCATGGAGAGAGACCTTTCCAGTAACAGCTACTGTATTCCTTCATTTTAATTTTCTTTTTCATTGAGGAAGTCATGAAAATTGAGAAAACAACTAATGTATGTTCATTTGTTTCTTTTTAACTTATCCCAAGTTAGTAGTGTTGGGCTTTTCACAAATATTTCAACTTTCCAGTTTTCAGACACACAGTAGAATTTCATTGTCCTGCATCCTTCAAATTAGATAAGGTCATGGCTGACTTTGACTACAAAGTAAGAGCCGACATAGCAAGTATCTCATTTAGGAGGTCATTAAGAATGATCACTGTTTCATCACATACACACTTCTTACCTTCATAGATATGAAAACACACATCAAAACAGAAATTCATAGCTTATTTCTCTGAGAGTCTGAAAGGAAAAAAAATGCACATTTTTGTGTTAAGCCTCTGAGTGTTTGACACTCTTTGTTTCTGTAGGATAAACTAGCCTGTCCTGATTAATACAATAATAATCTCAATACATAAGGACACAAAAATAATAAAAGTAATGCTAGTATGAGGCCTCGCATTATTTTTGCAACATGAGAAAAGAAATATAACAAGAATT